>NC_132935.1:159093144-159400101 GCF_034638445.1 Ciconia boyciana
TAGTTTCAGCAATGCATAGCTGAAAAGTCATAATCATAATCATAATTATTTCTCTTGAAAGTGGTCAGTACTTACTCTGGTTCCAAGTTCTCTGAAGTTCTGAAATGATCCTGCATCTTTGAGGATTTTCTCTACTTTTATCTACCTACAGCTCTCTCGAGTTGGTCAGAGGCATTCAAGCAGAAGCAGCAGCCAGGGTTCTAGTTAGTAAACGTGGCTGAAGGAAAAGGGAAAAAAGGTATTTCTTGCTACAACCACCAGTTGCAGTAGTGGCAGTCCTTGTGAGTGGGAACCTGTGCTGCAACAAATGAGGTGTAAAGAAAAAAAACCAGGTGAGGGACAGTAGCGGGTTATTGCTGAATGAACACAATGCCCGAAACAACTGCGGCTCATCTTTGGGAAAGGGAAATGAAAATGGAGGAAGCTGGGAGTGACAGAGGAAGAACAAAAATGCTGGAAGACCAAAGGTGAAACTGAGTATAAAAGGGAAGCAACAGCACCCTTCTAACTTTCATTTCTCTAAATACAAGGCGAGTACCATTGTCCATACAAAATCATTTGTTCTTGGAAGATCTGGCTCTGAAAAGGCTCCGAAGTTAGAAGTACATGTAGATCGTAGCTGACAACACGAGATAGTTCATTATGAGCTATATGTATCAACCTTTGAGGATTTTCTTTTGATAATATGAGTGACATAAAGGACAAATATGTCATTCTCCCAAGGAAAACTCTTCAAATGCTTGAAGACAGGTATGATGAAAGAAATGTGAACAAGAAAGCAGAACAGTCTGTCGTGAAAACTGATTGCTGTTACCAGAAAAGAGACAGGCAGATGAACGGTAGGACTGAGTGGCATGATACAGATAGGACAGTCAAATATCTCTTGCCGAAATGCCTGAGTAAAAACAAACCAACCAACCTGTAGTGAAACAATGGGAGGTAAATAAATCAGCAATATGCTAATTCAAATGTTCAAATATTATGACTGTAATATATTTTGAGAAACTATTAACACTTTGATTCTACATTTTGTCTACAGCCTCTTTGGGCTCTTTGAGTAGAAAAGAGATGCTGCTGAGGTAAACCTCTGAACTGTAAAAACCTTTTAATATTCCTGATTTGGAACAGATGGACCAAAATTTAAGAAAACAGAAAACACTCAATTGTGCTGAAAAGACTGCCATGCCTCAAAAGAGCATAAAAAAGCTTATAAATGCAAAACACTTAAAAATAAAAAAAGCCAACCAACCTGCATCTGGACCTTCTCCCAGTCAGTTTCACTTACTAATATTTCTTTTCCTTCCAACTGCTGAAACACATCTCGACTTGCAGCTATAGAAGAATCTATCTCAGAAAAAAAATCATCTAGGTTGATGTTGTAAGAACTCAACAGTCGATTGCTGATCTGTTGAACCTGAAAAGAAAATTGCCTGCTGTTAGATTTGGAGTTACTTACAGGTAGTTCATACATGGCTGAATTGTGAGCGGTGGGACAAGTGGGCCTGATTAGTTGCATGATCTGTGGAATCTTGTTCCAATTTGCAGCTGGTGTCCAGTGCTGATTTAGAGGTTAAAAGCGTAAGGTCCCCAGACTCCACTGATGGACTATTATCCTTCAGAGAAAACACAGGATTTTCATCACTGAACTTTCCCAAGATAGCTGTACTATTTGTGACCCATATGGGTGCAGCACAGAGGGTACAGCTGTGTTAGAGAAAGGGAGTATAGAACTTAGGTGAGCAGTGGTTATTTGATGGGAAACCAGTGCATCTATGGGGTTAGTTAAAGGCATGATAACCAGTGAGGGAAGAGGCATCTTAGGTGTTGTCCTTGGTATGGACTTTCATGACCTTACGTATGTTTCTGCATATTGCGCATAGGCCTAAGCGATCTGGTCGTCATATCTGAACATGCTCCTATCGGTGCTCAGCAAAATAAATACCTAAAAGCAATGAATGCTTTTCTTAAGCATAATCATCTCCTTGAGTGCAAGCCCAGCTCACTGTGGCCACTTTCTCTCATTGCTACCACAGCAGCTGAAGGTTCTGCGGGGAGTCACACAAGTCTTAGACTTGCCTTTTGTGACTCTGATTGATTGTAAATGCTTTCAGCAGTTCTAAGGAACATTTCAACACCTGTATTGTGGCAGTGCAATGTGAGCCTTTCTCTCCATGCATTTCCTGTGAGTGAAAACGTGATAGGAAAACAGGGAGCCATCTTCTCTGGGAGGATGGATGGAAAGTGGAAGGTGAGGTGGCAGAAGGGTTGTTGTCAAGGTCAGACAGCCTGTTGGTACCTGAACACCTTCCTGTTGTTTCATGGCACTTTTTTTTTTTTTGGTAGCTTTTCTCTACCAGGACATGTGCTCCCTTACAATGGCTAAAGCATGTAGCAGAATATTCAAAGTGAACTTTTCTAGGCCCAAAGGAATCAAGAGCCATTTCCCACAAAAAGCCCACAAAAATCTATCCAAAAAACTCACTTAACATCCTAAGATTCCATTTAGACTTTGAATTTCCTAAATTTCCTTCTAAAACTATAAAAAAACTCATCAGTTTTTTTTTTTAAATTATGTCCATATAACATGCAAGTATGAAAGTGTCTTCCAGTGAAACCCATAATGTTTCTCAATAGACTTTAGAGACAAACATTAGAAGTGTCCAGGCAAGGGAAATGGTGAAAACCATCACGTAAGACAAGTTGTTTGCTTCTTGATGTTAGATTTGGTCCTGTGTATTCTTTTTATTTTATGGTCTGATTTGCTGCTGAGACCAATTATGACACTGTATTTCCAAATGATCCTGATGCAACAGTATATTGAAAAGATGTATCCATGTGTCAGCACAAATTGGATTTAGTTACCTTGTTAGTTAATGCTGATGTATCAACCTAACTTAAAAAAACAAACAAACAAACAAAAACCCCCTCAAGACCCCTTGTATAGTGTATGTATTTAAATCACAATGCGATAGGAAAAGCAGCAGCCCCTTCTGTACTCTGTGGGAGAATTCTGTATCTAGCAAAGAGCAGATGGGTAATCTTGTGCTCCCCTCATGACTGTTCACTGACAAGAAAGAAAAAAAAAATTGATTCTATCCTACGCAAACATGCATGCGGACCTTCAGTGGTATGTGTAAAACAAAACCCAAACAAACAAGAATCCCACCACAGGCCTCCTTCAATATTTACACTTTGTGGTCTCTAAACAATCCCAAACGATGACACTGCGGGCTTCCTGAATGAGACATGAAGTACTAATGCACTACACTTTAATCAGGTTGTCTTTAATATTTTAATGTGATTATGTATTTAATTAAGCAATAACAGTCCTAGTAAGTTTTATCTGAACTGTTGTTACCTAGGTTCTAGAACTGAACCTACTCCACATTGCAATTTTAACTGCTCTTACTGATTTCATTTTAAAATCTGACTTCAGGAAGAACAAGGTAAGATTACACCTACAACCTTACATAATTCATGGTTTCTGTTCAACATCAAGTAAAGGTTGATCCCTTTGAAAACAGTTTTGGTCCTGATTTATGCTTGGTCTTCATTTATATTGGTATCAAACTTGAACAGACCTGAACTATTTTCATAAGCAAGCTAGGGGGATGTAAAAGAAAGCTAAAGCAGCCATGACAATGCTTTCTAATAGCCTCTCAGGACCCAAAATTGGAGGAAAAGGAACCACGTTTTGACTCTGCCCTTATTCAGTGTCTATTTCTGTGCACATGAGAGCAACACAGACAGTATGTGGTCAGTCCCAGGACTTGGCTTGTCTTTGTGAACTATACTGTGACTAGACATCCTGCTGAGGAATACTAACCAACAAGGAGAGCTCAAAGCGGTGGGCAGAGCAGGGCTGGGGTTGCATTAAGCAAGCAGTGCCCTCTTTCTGTCTGTGCCCGGGCTGCCTGTTCCTTTTTCCTTCAGCAGGGAGAAGCCCTCCATTTTTCCCTGAGCTTGCACTTGTGTTTCCCTTCCCCATTTCACTAAGCGATCCTGAAAGTCCTCTCACGAGCCTCCTTGAGCAGGAACTGTAAAAATAGAGGAAAACTCTTTTCCTTCCTGAGACAGTGATCTATTAAGTTCCCCTGCTGCTAAGATACTATCTGCTTTGAGCTACTCCTGTATTTTCTGCAGTATGACCTGACCCAACCCATATCCATCAATCAGCAAATAAAGTCTAAGGTTGGGAAGAAAAAAAAGTGTCACTGAAATTTAATCCAAATTTTTTGCTAACTAACTGGCACATTGGTGTGAACTATCAATGTGAACAGAAAGGAAATAAGCATTTTGTATAATTTGTTTCTGTTAACATGTTCTAGGATTTAAATACTAAATCCTGCTGTGTCTTAATGCATAATACTGAATAACCTTTTTTCCCCAGAACAACTGAAACTGATTAATTGAATTTATTTCTGAAAACACCATACCTCTACATTTTATGTCTGTGACTTCTTAAAACTTGAATCGAATGGCATAAACCGAGTATTTGAAATACTATCAGTATGAACAACTACATCAGTCATCTGTACAGCAGCACAAGACTATGATAAAATAAAACACTGAAACAAAGCACCGAGGTGAACTTTGTCCACAGGGAAGCCTTTTTAAGTGATCCAGTGTCAGCAAATTGCTTACTAATGTGTTGACTTATGGCAACCCTCAAAAGTAAAATGAAAAGGTTGGAATTTACAGCATATCAATGAATCAGTTGATAAGCTTTTACTGGTTTAATATCCTCCTAGTTTTGCTGCTTGGAGCCACTTCAAGTTAGCAACAGAATGTTTACCATCTCCATGTGATAAAGGAAGTCAAACGACTAAACAAATTCCAGGACCATTATACTGTTTGGTGAGATTTAAATTAAAATCGTTGGGAGAAATCATGTGGAAGGGGGGAGGAAGAAACTGAAGTCAACTACATCATTTCACAATGACTTACCTCGCTTCCTAACAATGGCAAGATTTTTAGCAAAGCTGGAGATAATGTAATGCATTTGAAAAGATTTAACTGCACCAATAAAAGACTATACCACAATTAAATGACATACAGAAGTGACATTTATAGGTAGGATCAAAGAAATTCACTACCTAACATGCTGAAGCAACACCCTGCTTTCTGTGCATAGTAGTGCTAAAAAGTAGTCTACTTTGGTTTCAGTGACCTTTCTTATCTCCTTTGATCTAGATTATTAAAAATTTTAATGATAGGTGTAATAAGGGCTACTGTAGCACCCTGAAACAAGTAATATGGGTCCTTCCTAGTACTAATACTTCAGACCTTGTTTTTTATTTTGTGATATTTATTTAAGAGTATGAATCTTGACATTTAACCTTTGTGATCCTTCTAGAGGAGGCAGGGATATTAAAAATGTGATTTTTTTTCCAGTTATGATGCCCTTTGATTATGCTAATGTTTAGGGAGTGACATTTTAGAAGCACGGCACAAGTTTGAGAGGCAAAATTTATTTTAGAAAAGCTTTTTAGCATCTGGAAATGGATAGGTCCTTGTGAAAATTTTCTTTAGTGTTTTCATTAACCAACACTTAAAAGTATAAGAGCGAACGGCAGGAAAACTCATCTACAATTCCCACTTGAAAGCCACTAAGAAAAAAACCTATATATCCTTTAATCATAATTGGTACTGAATTCATTTAAACCTGGCTAATCCATATGAGAAGACTTTATAAATTTATTCTTAATAGGTGGTGAAAAAGTAATGCCCATTTTGTTCCCTGCAAAATCCTGAAGTGTTACATAGGAGAATAATTTCCTAATGCTGTGGGCTATATATGGAAACTATGTTACATGGAGACTTTCCCATGGCTTATAATCAGCTGATGAAATGTGGGCAGTTTATCAGTCTGTTTTTCCCCTAAAATAGCTATCTAAGATAGGGGCCCTAAAAGCTAGCCCATTGTGGGTAGCTTGGGAGACAGCTACTGTAGACATCTGAAGTTCAGTGAGAGAAATGTTAACAAATGATGCTCAGCTGCAGCTTTTGGCATCATTAGAAGCCTTCTTCAACTTCCCTTTACTGAGACCTTGTTTGTAGCTAAGCATGGTATCTTGAGCCTACAGTCACAGTCTTGAGGACTGTCACAATCCACCGAAGGATTCACTTTTTCCAAACTTAAGTGCTTGAGCACTTTCAAGTGTAACATTAGCTTTCTTCAGTTACCTCCATATCCCTTTCCTCTGTTACGGGGAAGGACTTTGTATTGATTCCAAAGGCAGCATAGCAACCAGCAAGCTGTCTCTGTATTAAGGCTGAGAGCAGTATTTCCTCTCCCCTGCCACTGTTACCACACAAGCAGAACAGTGGTACCAGTTTTGTTGCAAGAGTCTGCAAGATCACCTCTAGGGTACCAACCTCACCATCATACATACATGCATAACAGTGCAAGAGAGGGTCTTTGCCTTCAAATCTCTCCTCCAACAGGATACAACCAAGTAAGCGTGAGAAATAATGACAGCCAGTAAGCAGCCTTTTTCTGCAAGCATTCTTCTCTTTAGCCTTTTTCTCCAAGCACTCTTCTCTTTAACTAAAGAAGTGATTTAAAAAAAAAGAAAAAAAAACAAACAAAAAATGAACAACCAATGTAAGTATTGGTTTAAACCTACCACTGATTTAGCTTGCAACTTGGGTAAGAGTATTTTCCTCATTGCACACAGTAGCTACATTTAAATGGCTGCCTTGTGTGGCTTTGTTAATCTCTGTTAACCAGGCTGTTTGGTAATCTGGACTGGAAGATGGCCTCTCTGGCTCCCTGAGGGACGGTTTGGTAATTGCTGAGGATACGTCAGAGCCGTTTTTGTTACTGAAAAGCTGAACTGGACTGGCCGTTACTAAACTGGGGGAAGACTGGAAGTTGGCAAAGGAGGACTTGAGGATTGCACAGGGACTCTGCAGCAGCTGTGTGCTTAAAGGCAAGCAGGGTCATTGCAAAATGGTTGCACCTGATTTGGCCTCATTTGTATGGGGTCAGGACCCTCATTTATTACAGTCTGACTTGCATCCGAGCAGAAGTTAGAGAAGGGCAAAGCTATGGAGTGGAACTACCCAGTTCGGTGTCCAGTGAGGGAACAAT
The DNA here is from genome assembly GCF_034638445.1 of Ciconia boyciana. Lineage (NCBI taxonomy): Eukaryota > Metazoa > Chordata > Aves > Ciconiiformes > Ciconiidae > Ciconia > Ciconia boyciana. The sequence continues at coordinate 159,100,241 of NC_132935.1, forward strand.
GACAGTGAAAAGAAGTTATGATTGTTTATGGATTTATTCATTTCTCCCCTTGCTATACCCCCCTCATATAATTCTATAGGAAAACAGATTACTGTGCTTTATCAAAAAGAGAAGGGAAATACAGAGCCCCACAAAAAGCCCTTAAAATTAAATTATTTTCCTTACTTCTACATTGTAAAGAGGATGGAATGAAGAGACTAACAAAACAACTGAGTGCCTCCAGTGCTGCCTGTTTGATATGAATAAGAAGGAATAAATGAAGAGGTAGAGAGCTGATATTCAGGAGTTTTGATTTAAGGGAGCTGAATCAGACCAAAGAAACAGACCAAAGCAGCAAATGCAACATACCTTTTTCTCAAAGAATTGCTTTCTTTATTTGCTGTCTTTAGGAGGCATTGTTTTTCTCAAGTTTTTATACCATTTTCTAACAATATATCCCTTCCAGGAAGCTTGAATTCTGTAAGACACAATTTTGCTCAAGAAGAGGAAACTCTCATTTATATAATTTTACTATTTATATGAAACAAACATTTTATGCATTTTTTTAAAACTTTAACTTTTGTAGTGCATTCATTCTGTCTAGTTTCTTATTATATTAAAGTTTTAACACATTTGGAACATTATTTAGAAATAAATATTGTCCAGTGACAACACCTGTAGCAGAAGTAAGGCTTACCTAGTAGCGCACTTTATTTTAAACAAGCGTGCCCCATCATGTATCACTCTGGTCTGATACTGCTCTTTTCTACACATAGGGCAAGACTTCCTACCTCTAAGTTTTTCAAAGGCTTTCAGGCGTGCCTGAAAAAATAACTGCAACTACTTACAATATATTTCATATCATTGGAACAGATAAAACAGGATAGATTACAGAATGTAAAAAGTTTATTCATCAGTCCATGAACACTCTACAAGATGCATATTTTTATAATTAAAGTGTTAAGAGAATTTTGTAAATCTCCATATATTCACATGAAATTTCATGAATTAAACTATTCCCACTTAGTATACAAATGTGTAGCTCAGTTACAAACTATGTTTTCCCATATGGTTTTAGAAAAGGTAATAAAATGGAATAAAGTGCTTCATCATAAAACAGCCTTAAATTATATTTCTTACCATAAAAATCTGGAATCAAAATTACTTTTCACGGCGATTACATTTAATTCATTAGAATATTCACTTAAGTAGTTTAATTAAAATACTCATGTATTATGTGCTTGAATAGTTATACAAAAATGTACCCACTTTATAGAATACATGGGAAGATGAAAGCAGCACCTGTTTTTCAAGGAAAAAAAAAACAAACCCCAACAAACCAAATCTGACTTTAAACCATTCTAAAAGCTGAAAAGTAAAAAATGCTGACAAGAAAAATTCAGACTGCCTGAAAGGTCATCGGTTACTCTGCAGTCTTTCCGTGAAAATAAAATCAGTCTTCTATAGAAATTACTTAACATATTACATCTTAAACCAGTATGTGAATTTTGTGTTAACAACACATGGAGTAGCAGAAAGCAAGAAATGCCAACTGCTACTGACTGGAGGAAAAGATTATAAAACAAGTACTTAAAATGAAAGCTGATTAATTTTTTTCCCTTTTCCCCACAGAGATGTTAAATTTCAAGAAGTGATATACATCAAATGCAGCATTTCACACATACAAAAAAACAAAAGAGAAAGCATGTTCACAGGCTGCAAGAAAACTTCACCTTTATCTGACCTAAATTCCCACCAAATGCTGATGATCTCCATCCTGACAAAAGATACAGAGTTGGACAAAAAAGGCAGTTGGCTCTTAGAGGAAGGAAAAACTGGGAAAGGAGTGAAAACCAGAACAAGTAGTGTGCACTATTGAGCTGGCAAACACAAAAGGATTAATGGCTAGCAGCCAGCTGAAGGGAAAGCTTTCAGATACAGTGGCTTTCTTCCCTTGAGGGAGGAAAGCTAACGAAACACTGAGGACAAAAAGAATTCCAGAGGCATTTCCCTTTTTGTGCCAAATCTAAAGTAATCTTTTTAATGAGTGCTGTCTTTTGCTCTCTCTTGTCAAGCTTTAGACTTTCAGGGTAGCCAGAAACTGGCAGAATGGTCTTTTGCCAGATCCATCCCACCTGTCTGTGGACAATGGTACACCTTCAGTTAATGTTGCTGTAAAAGGAAGCAAAAGCCCTGTATCTAAGGTTATTAAAAGATCTTGATTCACATGGCAGACTTGGCTGTAAAAAGTCTTCAAGAAAAATTAAAAAAGGGAACAGGCAGAAAGAAACCACCCTAAAAAGCACTGTGGAAAGAAACTTGCAAGCAGTTGGGAAAATTCTTCTAATTACCATCATCACCTCTCTGAAGCAGCACTCCTCTTCAATCAGTCACTTGTCCCTTTTGCTTCATATTTGCAAGATGATAGATGCGAGAATCCAACAAAGCATGATGTATTTATGCTTATGCTACACACATGCATTGAATAAAGCCATCAAGGTAAAATGCAAGCATTTCTTCAGACAACCTAAGGAAGTGACTGACTGGTATTAAGAGTACACCTACCTCCATTTTCCAAATAGAAATAGCTATTGTACTAAACTGCAATTAAAAAGACTTGTGAGAAAACAAAATATACCTTAAATTGTATAATTAGTGAATATTTACCATTCTGATGAATGAAGGCTAGGATCATATCTAACAGGAGTTTAAATGAAGCAAATAATAGCCTATATCTGCTTTGCAAGAACAGATAAAAAGGCTGATTACCTTCTCCTCTGCTGTCATAAGTTCAGAAGTGAACAAACACTACCAACCTTTCTCTACCATGTCATGTCCAAAATGCTTTCAGAGTTGGCCACTGACGGCTGGGTCCAGCTATTCAATGCTAAATGGTGTCTTAAAGTAGAATCTTTCATTTCTTTCCTTTCTTCCTCCAGCTAATGATTTTTAGCAGTAACTCTGGAAAAACTTTTTTAAATACAATGGTGTAGTTCACACAATTATACACGTACCTGAGGCTGAAGTGGAAATTCTTCCCTGCATATTGCACAAGGCTGTATGGCATCTCTATGCTGTATGGATCTCTGCCTTATTTTTACTCATTCTTCAGCAGTTAGTGGCAAGGAAGGAGGCTCAGCTAGGCCTAGTTTCTGAGCTGTAGACAATAACAACAACAAATTACTGAACAATACCCATTGGCAGATGCAGACAATGGATTTTCCTCATGTGAAATTCATCGATGATGCACTTATTTAAAAATACTTTATACAGATACTTCATATAAATCTATCATCAGACAAACCACTGGCAGGCAACATACTCCTTACTATTAGTTAGCTATTCAGTAATTGTCAGAACCTCTTTTACATACAGGATTTATACAGGAAATTTTAGAAATGTAAACTTTTATTTGCTGAGTAATTTGAATTTATTTTGATACCTTTCCACAGCCATTACGAGGGAGACTATTAACTAGACAATGTAACAATGCATGATAATTTAATTTTGTTTGTACAAACAAAATCTCTGTTAGAATTCATTTTTGTGAAGGTTTCCTCAACGTTACATTTTTGTATTCACAAAAATAAAAATGAAAAAAGTGGTATAATAAAAAACTGTTGCTGGTTCAAAATGCTGAAGTGTAATGAGACTGTGATGGATGCAAGAGAAATAAAGAGCACAAAGAAACAGAGAGATGGTTACAAGATACCAGTGATAGCGTCACTGTGATAGCTGAGCTTGTCGATCTCAAATGACAACTGTGAGGTGCCTTGCTGCATGTCCATGTGAAATCTCCACCTTCTCAAAGACGGAATCAGTGAAAATACTTACAATATTCCCCCCCAACCCCACAAATGACAGATAAAGTCTAGTGTCAGTATCTCAGTAGTAAAAAAAGATGCTAGTAGGTACAGCAAAGAATAGATCTTTGTCATCTTTGGAGACCAGAGCAAGCAGCTGGTGTGGACTGACCAAAGTCAACGAAGGAATGTCCGAGGTATGTGTAATAAGCCAATAACGTGAGTCCATGATGAGGCCTCAATGGTATTTGCTAAAACCAGAAAGGAAGAGGAACATGCAATAGTTAGAATGCAAGCTGATGGCATCTAGATGAGAGTTTTAGCTCTAAATGGGAAGGAAAGGGTCAACTCTTTCATTCATACCAAAATCTTTGCATAAGCCAGACATTAATAAGCAGCACTTTTTTGTTCTGTATAAGCTTTCAAAACCCCATCAGACAGACTGTGTATCCAAACTAGGTAGTTGTGAAGAGAAAAGGAATCCTAACAAACCAAAGAATGGGGTTTTGGTGATCCACTTGCTCAAGTATCTGATTATTCTAGGATAGGATTTGTTAATTTTTGAGACAAAAATTCTGCTCCTGAGCTCATCCATCTACAGATGTGTATCGTTAATCATTTAAAATTTGCACAAAACTGTCTTTGATCTTTTTAAAGAACTTTTGTGAGGTAATAAAGGAATCGTAAGGAATACTTTCTTCCCTCTAGTTGAACTATCTGCCTAACCTACTTCCTTGTAAGCTCATGACACCCTTCAAACGTAAATCAATTTGATTTCATATCTTAGAACAACAGGATGGCTTTGAGATTTCAAGCTGGGTCAGTTTACACTTTTGGAACTACGTGGAAAGTGTTTTCTCTACATATGGTTTGGTTCACATATACCCCACCTTGTTACTTTTGTTACCCTTGTAAAGGTACCAAGTCAAAGGTAAGCAATGCATATAAACCTAAGTATCAAAAGAAAATTTGCATCCATGAATGCCGTGGATGACACTGGTGGTCATATATGAATTGTCTGAGAGGCACACTATTTCAGTTCCTGGACAACTCAATACCCAGACACAAATACAGGACCTCCACATGTGCGGGAGCTCACAGCTCTGCCTGCAGGCTATGGGCTAGAATTCAAACCACTCCGTGTCAAGCAGCAAAGCATGTACATATGTATTTACGGCATCGTAATTTCAGAATGTAAAATATACGCTGTATTAACATAAAATAGCATTGTGTATCAATTTTTGGTGCAGTAAAATGCTTTTATCTGGTGCTCTTGATGGTGAAAAATAATATAAGCTTTAAGAGAAACATGAAAGATCCTGCAAACTTGCTAGAGTCTCAAAACTAGTTCAGAACATGTATTTTGCTTAAAGCTTACGCATGAATTGCTGAAATTGGTAGCTGAGTGACAAGGAAGTTTTCTTAACTACAAGTGCTTTCCCTCTTGACCATTCAAACCCTTGAAGAGCATATATTGCACAGAACAGTGTTTCTGCTACAAAAGAAGAATCAAATTATAAAATACATAATAAAAGTTTCAGTAAAAACATCTATCAAGTTTCATCTGACAGTAATACCTAGGAGTATCAGTGAATGAGTAAGGAAACAAGATCCCGTTTTGATAGTCCAATATACACAAGCCATGGTCTTTATGACAAGAAAATCTGGATCCACAAGGAGTGAACAAGACAGCAAGCCAGTCACAGCATGAAAGACAGTATCACAACACAAAAAATGCCTACCCTTGATTTTCTTCAAGCACTGTGGTCAGAGACTGTTTTAAGGAAGACAATGAGATGGCTTTGTGGAAAGCCTTTTGTATACCCCCGGGGTATGAAAAAATGCTTATTTAAAACTTTCAGAAATGGATGATTAAAGCTGCCAAATAGGAAGAGATTGGCGGCAAAACCTAACTTCTAAATAATATAAACCAGATGGGATATTTGTGAGGGACAGGTTATACAGGTGTTTAGAAGGAAAGCTTTTATACAACATAGTTGAAGGAAAACTGGCAGCAGGACACACAAGAAGGGATATGTGGTTGAACCAAAAGGCTCTGTGAAGATATTCTCAAAGCAGCACTTTGAATAAATACAAGCAACGAAAGCCTCCATTTATCACAGCTCAAGACATCCAAGAGTTTTCATCCTTAAGCATCAAGTTTACAAGCCCAACCCATTTCCTGACACACCCATTTACAACCAAGTGAGTTATTTATCCTAAAATGAACATTAGCAACGTGATTACATACATTAACCTTTAAACTATTATTATTTGATTTTAGGACGCAAGTCCCTATTGAGAAAAATGTAATGTTAGAGGCCTGTGAGATTTTGTTTGACTACTCACAAACTCAAGATGAAAAAGCGGCATTAAACTACGTTTTCAAAGTTGTTTCACAGCTGTAAGGTTTAAGCCACACAATTCTTATTAAGAAGAGAAAGCTTGACACAAGCATTTTAAAACAATGAGAGACTATAGGTGAAAATACTAATAAGCAAAACCCAGAAACAATTGCAATTTTCAAAAATCTTTCAGCACATTCTTTCGAATCACTTGCACAAGCATTCATATGGGACATTTCAGTCAATGCTATGATTTAAAGAGAAAATACTTTGTCTTTCTTATAATTGCAGAGAACATGCTCACACTTGGGCTGCATTTTTTCACCACAACCTTTAGCTTCCATAATCACTCATTATTTATATTTGCGTTAACCCCAGTACCTCTCTGCTGTTTTTTCCCCCCCACTATCCTCTCTTCTTTCAAATTCCTCTTCAAAACGAACCAAAGAAAAAACCCTCCCATCTTTAGAACTATAACCATGTAAACATAGTAATAATCACCTTGTCTTACTACCTTTGTCCGATCACTTGTTACACTCACTTGTTGTGTATTATCTTAAGTTACCCTCTTAACCTTCAGCTGATTCCAAAAGGCAGATGCCTGTGCTTGTATGGAGCCTCATTGATTTACATGGTTCTCTTTAGAGCTGGGACTACTGTGACAGTTACTATAGCAAAGGCAACATGATCTTCAGAGAGGCCTAGGGGCATTTCTACGAAAAAGAATAAATAAAACAATTATTAATGATTATGAAAGTTTATTATGCTTAAAGCTGCAAGTTGTGGAGCCGGAAGGTCCTTTAAGAAATGCCTAATCAAGACAACTGAAAGGACGGCGACAAGATGTTCATGGCAAGAATACCGTAGAAACCTTTAGAAAAGGGAAATACAAGACTGAAACTGATAGGCGGGAAGCCCATTTGGACTCCTGGTCTGTTAATATGCTCCCTGGCTTTGTTTATTTAAGCAATATCGTCTGTTGCTCCTGTACAACTGTATTATTATCATACTATTTAAAAGTGAGTTTTCTCACCAGGCATCATTCCAAGCCCTCACATCTGTGACTTTTATCTTGTTGCATGTTTGCTTCTAAATTTGAAAAAGGTATTTAACTACAGGTGTTAATTCTTCCCGGGTTTAGCCCCAGGACCACTGTAAAAACAAACCTTTTTAACTTTGAGTAAAGGTGGGTATATATTAACAAAGAATACGTTTAATGCAGCACTAGTAAATGTCTTTTTACTGAATAAGGAATAAAACAAACCATTTCAAATAGACTTAAAAAAAAAATCTTAATACTAAAGCATTCCCTCAAATAAATACAATATCAAAATCACTGATGTTTGCTTGCGAATATAAGGTAAAGAAAGTTATGACAGTGAATATACAAAACATAGTGAAAAAAGTGTAAAAGACTTCCCACCTCTTAATGAAGAATTCTTCTTCATCAAGGTGCACTAGCTTCTTCATTTTTACCTTCATTGTCACAAGAATAATATTTTTAATACATTTCAGATATGAAAAGACACATTCAAGCCACTGATGGCAATTCCATTGTTTACCTGATGGCCTAAACTGCTGAATTTTGACAAATTTTGAAACAAGAACTTATGTTGTTTAACATTAAATTATCTTATTGAACAGAAAGCTTAGCTTCCTCATTTTAGTTTATTTTAAATGAAAACAAAAATTCACAAATCAGAATATAATGGTTTACCTAATGTTAGCTGTGCAGGACTGGGATCAAGAACATACTCCTTTTCTGCATCTTCCTTGTTTTTGTGGCAAGTACTCTTTTTTCTTAGTCCAGTATCTACTACTGCTCTGACCATTTCTTTGTTCACGGGTTTGTAAATGTTCTTGGTATTCCTTGTCCTTGACTTAAGAGGATCTGCTAATGAAAGATCCTGGAGCTGATGACTGTATTATATGATCCTGTAAAGCAACTGCAGAAACTGCTATCGTCTCTCTGGTTTGGAGGAGCGGCCCTAGAAAGAAAAAAAACCCACAACCTTGAATAATTATTGTTATGAATGATTTTAAAACATATTTATTATAGTAAATTAAAAGAAATTCTGCTCTTAGCCAATATTTTTGACTTGTCAAAGGCTTTTATACACGTGCAACTCCCATACTTGAAGCCTAACGTACAATTACCATAATATGAAATTTAAGATTGATGTTTCTGACACATCCTAGTTTTAACTTATAAAAAGTCAAATGAAATCTTTGATTTATCATTTATATTAAATAAAATAGCAGTAATTTTTAAGTTTTAATTACTGAGCCCATAATTATTATATGCAATAAACTCATTATGGACTATAAAAGTTTGGCATGCCCAAACACATTTTTACTTCAATATAATTAAAAACAATCCCAAAGGCTAACCCTGCCTTCCAGAACACTGCATATAAACAAGAATATATTATTTTTATACAGGGAATGGGCTTATCTATCTATTCCTCCATTTCTCCCCACCCTTCTGCCTTATTTTAAAAGATGTGAAATCATACCTTGTAAAAATCATGATGCTCCATTGATAATCTCTAGCTGATTTTACAAGAGTCGTGTGGCTCTACAAACAGACATGTACAAGAACTTGAATAATATTTCTCAGCAGAAATGGCCTCATTGATAGCAGAAGAGAAACCTACCATTTCACTCGTTTTCTCCTAGGCCTACCATGGGAGACTGCTTAACATGTATTCCAGGCACAGAAATTAACTCTGGATCCATAAACCTCCAACTGTGCCCCTCTCCTGTCAGCCTCATCTCACCCCCAGTGGACTGCCCATAACGTACACAGAATAGCTTCAAAATGAATGGCGGTAATCACAAATTTCAAGCTGAACCAAGGAAAAAATATGGCCACAGCAATAAACCCCATTGAACTGTCCTGCCAGATTAGTTTATTGTAGGCAAGGAAGCCTGTGATACATAGAGGAAGGACGATGTTAGCAACCCCTTTGGGGCTGAAGCTGCTCCGCTGCAATCTCAACCATCTCATCGGTACAGCAGGAAAACCTATGGCGCGGCTCGGTAGCGGAGACTGGCAGAGGGTGAGGCAACACCCTTTAAAGCTGGCTGTGGCAAACAGGAGCCGCTTACAACGCTGTTCTGTTTCAGTGTGTAGTTGTTCCTCCTGCTACCACAGCCAACCGTGTGCTCCCGGAGTTATGGCTCGAGTCCGCCTTCCACCTCTGGGTGACCAGAGTGGCAGCACTGTCACTGCCACAGCCCCTCACACGGAGCAGCCCCGTCCGTGGGCGGGATGAGGGCGTCGCACCCTGCCAGTCCGGCCACGCGGCCGGGCCACCTCACGGCACTGCTGACCCTGCTCCTGGCCTTGCACCAGCCCCCTGCCCGTTGTCTCGTTGCTCTTTTTTACCTCTCGTATCTTTTTTACCTCACAGACCTCGTCTCCGCGCCTGACACCGCCCCAAGGGCCGCCCCGCGCACCGGCGCTCATCCGCGGCCGCCGCGACCGCCGGTGCCTCTCGCGGGAGGGGCCGCGTTGCCAGGGAACGCAGCTCCCCGGCGTGGCAACGGCGGCCGAGGCTGTTGCGCAGGCGCGGTGGGCGCGCGGGAAAGGCGCCGAGTAGGAGACGGTCTTCTCCCTCAGGCGGTTGTTGCCTGTCGCCTTTCCTGGCCCGGCCTCAACGGCTGCTCGTAGGGATGCCTCTGCAAATGGCTCGTTGCTGATTTTTTCCCCAACACCGAAGCTGCACACTTTCCAGTGTCTTGTCCTCGCTGGTTAGTGCTTTCTCCTTTAGATCCTGTGTCTGTGTTGTAACAGGGGGTTGGTAGTGCACATTAATGGAAGCCCTCCGTGTGAATTTTGACCTGAAAACTATTTTTCACTTTGCATTTTTCAATTTTTAATGTGTATTTTTAACTTCAGAGCTGTTTTTAACCTGGCAGGTGGTAAGATGAGAGGGAGGCTCTGCAATTATCATACATGGAAGGACTTCCTTCAGCAGTGGCCTTTTAGCAGAGCTCTCCAGCTTCTAAAAACTTCCCAGCAATGGTGATGGGGATAGCATGGTCTTCGGTCATTTGCTCCAGTAGTTTCCCTGGTTAGTGATGAACACTGAGTCACTATTTGTGCTGCATTAGCGCCAGCTGGCTGTTGATCTATGATCCACTGGGGATCAGTTAAGTTGTGGGTGGCTCTGGCAAGAAGAACACCTTTAAGGTGATTATTTCGGTAGTTGTGACTGCACCTCTTCCTAAGCATGGCTGGGTGGGAGTTTACGTTTTCCCCTCCATTTAGCAAAGTCAGGGTGGCCTGTTTGAAGTTACGCACTGGTGGCTTTAAATTTTAAGGGAAACAACATCACTGCCATTCTGGGTGACCTGTGTTTTTGGCAACTCTATAGAGTCACCATTTAAAAAAAAAAATTCTATACAAAGAGAACAGATGAGCGGTATCCATATAGATCACACCAAAGATCTTTGTGACCTAGTGTCCCATCTTTGTCCATGGCAAAAAGCGGATAGCCTGGGGAGACTGCAAGGCTGGGGTTAGTGTACAGCAGCAGCTCCTTCAGGGACTTCCCAGGCTTCAGAGCATGGCTTTCTGGGACAGCAGCATTGCCCTTGTTTTTAATAACCACTGATGTGTTTCCTTCAGATTCAGAACTGTGCAAAGGTACTTTCTGCCCCTAGTAGGAGTCTAGGCTTCTTCTGGACATTTTCCTGATTATTCTCACTTGGCGGCCCTTTATTTCCCAAGAGGACAGGTACAGATGCTGCCTCAAGTCCAGGTGTGCCATTTCTTTAATCTTTTGGGTTTAAATAGTTGTCAGAGTCCTTCTCAGCTGCTACTGACTTGAGAGATTTGTTTTCTTGTGGAACTGACATTTTCCGAGCAAAAGCAGTGAGGCTGTCCTGAGAGTAATCCTTCAAGCAGCATATAAATGGAGTGATTAATCCACTGGATGCACTTCTCTGTAATTATAAATAATTACTTTAAAGTCAAATCTGCAAATGAGAATACCTCTGTGTACTGTAGGGGAAGACGTAAAAAGCAACTGAAGTGGCTATCTTTAAAATGACATTAAATCACTGATTGTTTCTAAAGACAGGGGAAGAAAAAAAAAAATAATGGTTTTTAAAGTGAACTTGCAACTTAGCTTGACACCAAACCTGACTCAGTAATACATGAAGGGATATTTTACAATATAAACTTTTAAAGATTTTTAGTAATAAATTTTAATTAGTAAATAAAGTAGAAAACTTGATTTTCTGCTGTCTAGAATGTAAATGAAAATGTAAAGGCTGTAATATTTGCAAAGATAAACCCATTGATGTGTAAAAGAATCATTAGTATGTATAATTTGAATACAAAGATACTGAAAAATATCTCTCATACCTATTTTTGTTTCACTGTTTTACGCTTGAGCTTGGTCCAGCATTCTTGTGTCTTTTCAGTCTTGTGTCTTTTCAGTATTGCATTACTTTTTTTTTCTTTTTTAGGAATCTTTGACTGAGTTTCTCCAAGTTGCTAATCAGCTTCTTTTAAAATAATGTTTGCCATCTCTTCTATTTCTGTCATACCTCATTAAGGTGATCCTATACACATGTATGCTTAATTAAAGCTTTTCATTAAAATAAGCCTTTAATCCAGAGGTGCTGGGCCTTAATTGAAACTCAGAGAAGATTAGTGTCGTCTCTTATTTTGGTTTTCACTTTTACTGTACTTCCTACTGCTTCTGAACTAAAATGTCTATATTAGCCTTAGCTGATACATGGTCAGGAAGAAATTAAAATTCATACTGGAGAGTAACATGTCTCAGTAATTGCCATTTCTTATTAAGTGCCACCTTTTACCAAGAGCCTCCACTTCAAATGCAAAAGGTTGCTTTAAACACTCCAAGGACATTAACATAATGAACACGCTGCCTGTTTTGAAGGTGACTAATAAGTGACTAATGATACCTGTTTTTATCCGTGTGTGTAATTTTAAAATGTTAATTGTGTGTTTAAATAGTGCTGAAATCATGGATCTGTCTAGAATGGTTGAGTTTTACAGAATTCTTTTTAAGAAGATTTAGGAAAAATGAGAATTTTAGCCACAGGTTAGTAGCACTCATCTGAGGTACCATACGATGTACTAAGTTTTAAAGCCTTTTTGAAGAAGTAAGACACAGATTCAACAGCTTCTGTTCTTCTAGAACAAAATGCACTAGCCAAAGAGCCAATCCATTTTCTTCTTGTAGAGCTGCAACCGAGCATGGTACTGCTAATTAGCAGAGGCAGGTGGCCTGCTGCCATCAATGGGATGAGAGTAACTTTTCAGGAAGAGCTGATAAATTGTGTGGGTTGAAGAAATTTTGTACAGAAACAGCAATGCTAGGGCAAAGGTTTGAAGTAAACTTTCGAGTATAGTGACTGTAATGAGCTTCACTGAAGCTGTGTCTTTATACCATGATACCATCTGTAATATGTTTTTACACTTCCATGTTAGAGGAGTGTAATAAAAATATAATATATTTGAAAGGAATGTACTTTTGTGCAGGTTACTTCAAATTGATTGACATTTGAATAGCGGTTTTAAAAGAACATGTTATAAAAATGTATATTGACACAATAAGTAAGGCCTGTGTTGTAAACAGCAAGAATGGTGAGTGCTATACCTTTTGTAAGCTTATCCCTGGAAGGGTTGTTCTGTAGTATTGTTACAGTGATGTTGGGCTGTGTTATTGTCTCTAAACCAAGCTCCAGGGTGTGGAAAGTGAATAGGATGGGTAATGACCTTTGCATGTGTAAAGATATAGATCCCCCCCCACTGCCCCCGGAAGTAAGGACATTTATTGCTGCTGAAAGTGTACAAGCCAATAATTCTTCTAAGAATCAAGTGCACTGCTGTCATAAATGATGAGAGCTGAGTCTGAATGCGTTAACGAGGAATTCCAGCTTGAAATACTTCTGCTGGCTGAGGAAGGCAGGTTTTGGCAAATCTGCACATGTGAGCCATGCCTTTGACTCAGCAAGGAACACGGTGTCGCAGAGCTTTGTAGTTTCCCAGTTAAAGGTTTTTTTGTAAGAGAACTGAGTCAGACATCCTTAATTATAAAAATACAGTGTCTGCTCTTTCTTCTCAGAAGCTTGAAAATGTTTTACCTCATTTACTATTTGTTCACATATATATTAAATATATTTATTGTATTTGTTTATATGTATGTGTACATACACATACTGTGTATTTTTCATGTTGTGCTTTTTGTTTACTGTTTGCATTTTCTGTCAGTTTCTGCTAACTTTCAGGCATTTGCTTCCAACTCAGTAGGAAAGCTGCATAGTTTTAGTTTGTAAGGGTAGTAGAGATGTTATTAGGTCCCATGTAAAGTCCTTTCAAGTCAGTGAAAAGGCTGTCACTGGTTTATAGTTGAATTAAAAATCTGTTCTGTTAAGTAAATATTATTTCCTTCTCAGGGAGGAAAAGCTTAATTTAAGGTGAAACTTGTATATGTACATTTTTGGAACAAATTAGATTCCAAGCCAAATGTGATTTCATGCATGACCATTGATTTTTATTGAGCATATGTCATAGTGAAAATTTTTTTTAATCCAATAATGGACATATTAGTAAGGATTTATAGATCTGAAGTGCTTTATATTTGTAAACACTTTCAAATATTTTATAAGAATGCATTGGAAATTACTTAGGTAATGTTACTGTAAAAAGAACAAAACCAAAACATCTGGTTTGCAGTATTTCTGATGCCTGTGTATTAACTGCATATGGTACCAGGTTGTGTAATGCAGTAGATGTATGACTGTTTAGTTTTGGATGTATCTGTGAAGTGCTGCGTATGTTGTAATCTGTAATTTCCGGTTAGATGAATATTTGCTTAATGGAGACACTTTCCACTTTGTGGGAAATCCGTTTAATTATGTAAAGGGTGAATTTTCTACAATTGTGTACTGTGGGGTAAAAGCCTTGAATTCATACCATTGTCAGCATTTAATGCACTGATATTGTTTCTTCCTCTCTGTTTGTCTTTGGAGAGGTCCTCATTCCTTGAGGATGAAGTAAAGCTCTGGTTCCATCACTGCGGTCTTCAGAATTAGCACTGAAAACACAGGATTCTTTTCCTGGGTTGATGAAAGTAATTTCTTGTTTGCTGTGTCAAACAAAGCATGCTATTTGTCACATTGTGGTTTGTGTATCTTTTAAGAAGCTTTCAACTTTGATCTGAGTCAAGGTACACTCAGTAGCACAGATGACAGAAGTAACAAACCAGTGATGTGCATTGTCATTCATACAAACTCTTTAAGTCAACAAATACTGAGACTTAGATGTAGAAAACCATATTGCTTTTGAGGGGGCTTGTGCATTCTTGTGAGAAAATGCAGACCTTTGCTTTTCTTGTTTCAGACAAAGGTGTGGAACAATTTATTAGTTAAGGATTCAGTTCAGTGTCTGCAGTCAAAAGGTGCCTCTTGTAGTCCAGATTCTGGCCCTTGCTTATATTTTCTAGGTAAACAGTTGCATTTAAAAGACATTGTAGAGGTGGGCTCAGTAGCACATAAAAGCTGCTTTCTTCAAACTGTCATCACAGAGGTTTTCAGAGCATGCTTTTAATACTTCCAGCCCTGGCGTTTGTGTCTCTTTCTCCGTCCCTCCCTCCCCCCCTCTCTCTTTTTACATTAAATGCTATTTGAAACAGGGGTGTTTTTTTTTAAATGCCACTTTCACGTGCTTTTTACCTGATCTGTCTGTAGGGAAATTAACCTTTTGTGTGTAACAAGACAGAGGGTTAGAAAACTGTTTCACAAAAGTACCCTTTTAAGAGAATGCAAAAAAGGCAATTCTAACAAATGAAGAGTTGTTCTGAACGGTTGTGTGATTCTGGAAGTTATGTCTTGCCACATATTAAAACTTTCAGGTTTGAGGCACAATTTGATCATCCAGTCTGACCTTCTAAGATTGTGCAAGGAATTTTATGCGGTTAGCAAAGTTTAGAACTTAAACCATTTGTTTAAATCATATCTTTTAGAAAGCCATTCAGTTTTCATCTAAAAATTTCATAACTTGGGGGAGGTTGTTTGTTCGAGTGGTTAATTATTGTGACTGTTACTCTTTATGATATCTCATTTGAATTTGTCTGGCATCAGCTTCTAGCCATTTGCTCTTTTTATGCCTTTCTCAGCTAGGCTGAAGAGCTCTTTATTAACTGGTATTTTCTCCTTGAAAAGATACATTAACAATGTCATCAAGTCATCCCTCAATTTTTGTTGCTAATCTGAATAGATTGGGTTTGTCAGACCACTCTTGAGACATTTGGCTAGGCCTAGAATGTTTTCCTGTCTTTTTTCCACACTGAGCATTGTACAAATTTTCAGCTTTAAAAAATTAAGCTACCTGAACAATACAGTATTCTGTTCTTTGTTTCATCAACAACTTATACAAAGCAAAAATATTTCTTATTCTTCCTCAGTACTATATGTTTCCTGATAGAACAAAAGTGTATGCAGCAAAAAACATTCTTCACAAGACAGGGTATTTTTCCATAGTTTTGCTTTTCTCTTCTTGGTATTTTCAGATGAAAATGTCCTATTTCTTACGTGCTGTTCAGACCTCTCATCTTTGCAAAATATACCCAAGAATAGGAGCTACAGTAAGTAACTGCAGCTGTGTTGCAGCAAAGGTGTAAAGACACCTCAAGAGGAACATTTCAATAAAATAATAAAACTTGCCAATACTGATACAAGGAGCTTAAAGGAAACTCTGGGTAGGGCTTAATGTCTGGCATCAAGATAATATAGGTGTAATTTATCACTTGTGAAATATGGTGCTCATGAAGAAAAATCAATGAGGTACAATAATTCATTTCTGTATACTGTGTAGGAAAGACAGATTGGGATGTGGAAGTGGGAGGCTGTTCTATAAATCCTATAGTTTTTTTTCAGGCAAGAAAAGTGAAGAGTGTACGATACCGTGAGAGAATAGCTGGGCTAAATACTACCTTGAATAGGTTAAGTATGACAGTAAAGAGCACAAAGCAAAGACTGTTTTCTTCTCCAATGGGATTTTAAGGACAGTATGTGTAGAGGTAGGTGACATCATTCAATGTCATGTCAAAATGTGTATTATACAACACAATATAAACTAAACACCTTATAAACCTAAGGTTTGTAACACATCTAAAACTTGGAATGTGACTTTCGATGTTTATTTTAAATAATAGGTTTTTATTATTATTTCAAAGCCACATCCCTGTAATACAAGTGTAATTAATCTCAAATAAGTTAGAGGAAATCTGAAGAATGTTTAGAGTTACAGTGATAATGTGCTGGAAATACATGAGGAGTCACCAGGGCACAAAGGGAACAAACTGAAAAGACAAAGAGTTTATGCAGAAACAAAGTGTTTTGGTTGCTTAGAACTTCAGCAGAGCAGATCATAAGAAACTACCTGCCTTAGCATTCACTATTTACAAATAGCAAGTGTTGCCAAAAGCAGTGATGTATATACAGGGTTTTGCAACAACCCATGGAATTAAATGACAGTGAAAGTCTGAACATGTGGCATTCATCCAAGAAATCTGAAGGAGCTAAAGAATTCCTAACTGAATTCCTATTAAAACTTAGGTAATTAATCAGCAAAATGTGATTCAATAGAGGAAAACTGAGGGTAGCCAGCTTCATACAAAACTGTTTTGGGGAAAATGGTTCTGAGAACGATTCCAGGAATTAGAATGGTGAACCTTTCTTTGGTGTCAGGAAACTTAATTGATAAAATTGTTAAAGATAAAAAAAACCATAAAGAACCTGGATGGAGTATAATTCTAAGGAGAAGTAACTGTGACTGTTGCAACAATATATCTTGCTGCTCCAGCCTTATAGTATATTTTAAAGGTTAACAATTTAATGGAGAAGGTTGGCAATACAAGTACATATATAGTTTTATCAAAAAGATGTGAGTTCCACAAAAAAATACTAGATGAGGTTTTTAGACAGTAGTTAGTAACACAGCTAATCATAAAAAAGAACTTGATAATTAAGGTTACACAAATAAAGCCAACGTGGGGAAAAACTAGATCGGTTTTAGAAAGCAAAAGATTTCATCAGAAAAATAAATCAGTCGGTGGAATGTCCAAGGATCATTGTGGATGCGTTTAAACTGCCATCGAGACAAAGCACGTGCACCTCTTGTTCTGACGCAGCACAATAAGCAGGTCTTATTACCTGAGGTGCCATGCAAGCTGCACTGTGTGCTTCCCTTCCTGCACCGTGCCAAACCGTGGAGGTGTAGCAGCCTGGGACAGCACTGTTGCAGAGCTTTTTGTGCTGCACCCTATTGTGAATCTGTGTTTG
Source organism: Ciconia boyciana (assembly GCF_034638445.1). Classification (NCBI taxonomy): domain Eukaryota; kingdom Metazoa; phylum Chordata; class Aves; order Ciconiiformes; family Ciconiidae; genus Ciconia; species Ciconia boyciana. The sequence goes on from NC_132935.1 coordinate 159,117,696, forward strand.
GAGGAGAGGCTAGAAGTGGTGACTAACGACATCCCAATTTGCTGATGAAACAAAGCATTTTATCACTACATTTCTAAGATAAAAACCCAACCTCAAACACAGGAAGGGTCAAGGGGGAAAATAGAAATGATTAGAGGCATGTGGGGAGCTTCTTTACAAGTAAATTAACAAGAATGGTCCAGATTTGCAGCTGATGAAAATTGGCATGGTTCCACTAGAATCAATGGCACTGTGCCAATTTACACCAGCAGAAAATCTACCTCAATGCTTTTTTAATATGAAAAACCAGGGTGATTATAGCAGAGACCTGCAGTAAAAGACCAACATAATTACAAAAGCAAGGCTGCGAAGGTTAGGAAGTGCCAGAATCGACGTTACGTTTGTCTTTAGAGGGGTGTTCTTTTTTGAGTGTTGGTTAGGATCAGTTTTTACAGTCACTGCAAAGTTGCTTCCTATTTTTTGCTGTAGAATGCAGATTTCTCCTGTCTATCCCAGTCTGCTCCAGTCTAGCCCTTTCTCCTACCTTCTCACAGTTCCTATTCCATTGGCATCAGGGAGGTTTCTTAACTATTCTGCTTAGGCACCATAGAGCGAAAAGGGGAGCAGCTGAGAGCACAGGAGCCAGCTCAAATGCCCATACTGCTGTCAAAGATGTGCCTGCTTGTCTGCCGTCATGCCCAAATTAGATTTAAGATGGGGAGTTCACCTCCTGCCTCTAAGTCTCTGCAACACACAGCTTAGTGGGAGCTGTAAAATCTTTCTGGAAAACTGAGTTAACACTTAGGTGGTTGGCCCACACTCAGCTTAAGGCAGATTTGGCTGTGGTGTTAAACTGCCTGGGTTATATTGCCCAGATGTGTATCCACAGATCTTGGGCTGCAGCATAAGACTAAAAGTCATAGCTTTTCTGATCTCAGTCCCTGTGCTGCTTACACTGGTATCCCCTGGTTGCAGAAAAAGTCCTGCATAGACTTTTAGGACAAGGATAGAGAACAGTCAATTGCTAGGATTAAAATATGGTCAATGTGGTTTTATTTTCAGAGCTCTAGGAGCATGGAACATGTTAGCAGGAGACAGAGGCTTTAAGTCTGCCAACTCTAACAAGACTCCCTTGAGCATATGTAGAAGGACATGCCCAAATTTTATCTCTTTTCTGCAGTTGTCACACCAACAATATCAGTGACAGGCACAAGTTTTTGAATGTAGACAAAACAGTTTTTCCACTCACATAGAAGGCTTTTACAGAAACTTTCCAGAAAATTTTCTTCCCGAGACAGAAGCCTGACGTGGAAAACAATTGAAGTTTGGCAAGGTTGTAAGCAACTGAACACATGTAATAAAGTGGTGTTAAACCACTTAATTATAAACATAGTTACCAGCTAAATAATTTGAATAGTGAAGATGTGCTTGATGCAGCTAATTGCACTTCCTGATACTACCTGAAATAAAAGGTGAATTAATGAGAGGGAAACACAAAGTTAATGAGAGTTAATAAGATACAAGAAAACATGCATATAGATACATCCACACGGGGGGGTGAGAGAGGGAATCCACGTTGCTTCTGTAGGGCAAGCTACTGCATAAAGTAGTAATTCCATCTATAATTCATTTTTTCCCTGTAAGATTTCAATTTGTTTTACCAATCACCATTGCTTCATAAACTCTCATCACAATCTTTCTTGCTCATCTTCTCATTTGCCCTTGCCTCCTCACCTATTTTTTTTTTTGGTTTGTTTTGGCCTGAGTGGAAAGTCGTTCAAGGAGTCAGCGTGCTCATCTTGGAGAGGAGGAGAGGGATACCTTAGACCCTGGCTATGCATTTGCCTGCCATTGTTTATGGCTATCATTGCCTTGTGTGTGTATCCAGCTTGACAGGGTATAAGCTGGTTTTGGGGGATAGGTGTTACTGAAGAACAATTTGAGATGAGGTCATTAGTATCCAAAATGATTTGTTTCTAGTAATAGTAACTACGGCTGCTATAAAAGTCCAGTTAAACCCAAGATTTTTCTCTTAGCATTGTATTGCACAATAATAGATCTTTTTAAGGGATTGTTTCTTCTTCTCAAACAGAATTCACTTAATATTTTAGAGACTGGTCACTGGGCTATTGGTGCACTCTGATGCCCAAGTATTTCTAATCTTTAATTTTTCTCCCTGTTAATTTTTAATAGAGATTTTAAATTTCTATTTTAAATGCCTATTTAAATGTCTATTTAATTTCTATTTTAATTTCTTATTAAAAGACAGTTAAAAGATAGTAAAGCTGCATCATCATCCTCCCTTTAAAATTTCCTAATGATCCTGATATTTCTAATTAGAGTTTATCTCAAAGGTAGAAGAACCAGTAAAAGATTTGTTGACTGGAGATACAAATGCTGTTGCTAATAATGTGGTAGTGTTGTAGCTATTGTGCTTGTGTGAGGCTTATGTGCCCGAGAGAAAATAAATATTTATTCCAAGTATATCTGTTAATCTAACAAATGTTATTAAGTCTCTTATATATATTATCTCTCCTAAGTAGAGCTTTGCATTTTTTTTTTTCTAAAGGTTATACTTTGGATTTGGAATAATAAGCAAAATCAGACATTCTGTCAAAAAAATATGCTAACATTTATGTAGTTAGTCCATACAATTAAAAAAGTAAATCACAATTTAGGTTTAGCCTTTACGCTGTCAATACTGGTGGAAAGGTAGCTGAGTAGTTCTTGTTGAATGAGATTTTCTCTAATGTTTAAGCCACCAATAAAACCCCCAGTTAAGCCCTTCATAGGAAACTTAAGAATTGACTGATGGGAGTCACATGGTTAAATCAGTGCTTGTTATTCATAATTTATTCAATGGTTGATGGAAAAAAATTGTCCAATTATTTGACAAATACTGCTTGGCAAGATGATTTACAGAGAATAATGCAAGTATTTGTTGAAGAATTTAAAGTGACAAAAAATGCCAAAATTACGGCCTTTATTCTCAATGCAGTGATTAGAGCTGATTGAATGATATTCAGACAGTTTGACTAATTTTGAATAGTCCTTACACAGGCAATATTCCCATTGACTTCAGCTGGAATGTTGCCAAAGTAAGGACTACAGGATTGGGCCTTTGAGTGTAAATGTCTTGAAAGGGTCCCTTTATAAAGCAGCAGCTTAAATTCTGAACTGCAATAAGAACCCATTTTCACTTTTCTCTGTTACTTTGCCTGTTCTGTGGAATTGCTCTGGATGAATGTTAATCCCATTCCCTCTTTATCAGTAGAGGGTGCTATGGGAGTTTTGTGCTCTCCAGTAGCCTTTTGTTTATGCACAGTTCAATCTAATTTAAGTTGAACTGACCATTTCAATGGGAGTCAAGTGTGTATTTAAATGGTGTGTGGGAGAGCCATAATTTAATGGCAAATCATTTCCTTAATTGATTCAAGTTAAAGAAGGGAGACATTTTAAAGTGGGTAGTTTCAGATTCCTGGCCTCTACCCCCATACCTTCCTAAATGGGTCACTGAACATGGTCTTATACCCTTACGTGATAAATGATAGCATTTTCACGTATTTTTGAGAGGCAGATTTGGTATTCCAAACTACTAGAAATGTATAATGAACTAATATTTTTGAATATAGAGTTCAGTGACTTTTTAAAGTTCCTGATTTTTTTTAATATTAGTAGGATTTTAATACCAAAAGGTGTTTACAAATCCCTGACACAGAAATACTCAAAAGTGGAAAAATGGTTTTGGTAAGCCTGTATATCGTATGCTTTGTTGCAAGAGTGTTAAGATTTTAAAGTCAAGTGTAGAGGAAACAGAAAATACATAAGCAATCTTAATTCTGGTAATTTTTCTGATTGTTCATCCACATCCTGACAGGGATATTAAATTACATGATTGCACAGCTACTTTTTTCTATGAGACGTCTGCGCCTTTAACGTATACAATAGACACCACTGAATAGGAGCTTTATGAAATGTTTCTTTTTATCTGAATTGCTCAGTGTATGCCACTGAGTTATTTGCTGCACACCATTCTGTCCAGCATTGAATGCATGATTATCGACTTCCTCAAGTACCTTTCTATAGTGCTACCATAAGAGGGTAGTTTATTAATCCTTTGATTAATCACTGTTTAATATATTTTTGCATTTAACACACAGGGTCAGAAAAAATGGTGAAATGCAAGGTAAAAGTGATCACTAATTTTATCAATCCAATTTGAGATGCCTTAAACCTGATACATTTCATAATACTTTGCACTTCTTGTAGCGAAAGCAGATGTGTAGCTGACTCTTCCTGCAGTTCTGAATTCTCAGCCCTTTCATAAATCAGATTCTGTGATCTCAGAAAATCTGGATTTTCAGAAAGGAAGGGCCAGACAGTCAGAGTTCAGCAGTGAAAAGTTCAGGGTGATCTTTTCAGCATCGTATAGGCTGTGGTCAAAGCTGAGCAGACTCCAGTACTTGAGGATGACATTTTTTTAACCTTAAGACCATGTTTTTTCCTTTCCTCATGCACTGCCTCTCTTTCAACTCCTGCTGTAAAGGAGAGAGGATCTTAAAAATGGCAGTCTCATTTGCTGCATAGCTGTGATGGGTTCCCAGACTATTGGCCTCTTGGTACACTGAATGAAATGGTTTCATGTGGATGAACATCTAATAGTTAAAAACTACTGAGGTGCTGAAGTGAAGTTATGGGGGGATTCCAGAGTGTTGGGTTGGGTTGGTTTTTTTGGTTTTTTGGTTTTTTTTCAGCCTTAGTATTTATAATGCCATCCTGTAGAGGGAAATAAAACTTTGAAATTGTTGCAAATGTGGTTGTAAAGCTGCACCTAGAAACATACTGATTGCCTGAGACACTGGCAAGGCCAAAGGATGCACTGAACAGTCTGCTGCCATTTGTTCTTTGTTATGTGGCCCAGCTTCTGCTGTACACTTTGTAATAGAGCTGCTTTATCCAATCTTCCCCAAACTTTTCTGCCTGATCCTCATTCCACTGTGATAATTTGTGATATTCCTTTCTAACTGTGACTGAGGAGAGGAAGGATAACAGACAGAGGCAATAAAAAGCACAGGAGGGAGAAAATTTACTGCTTTCATTCCTAGGCAGTGGGCCTGGTGGCTGCACACAGGCAGAAAGGCTTGCAAAGCTCTGCCAGGGGATGAACCTGCAATTTGGGAGGACGTGGCATGCACACCCCAGCTGGCCCAACAGGTTTAAGTGGGTGGAGCTTGCTTCTTATTATCTGCTATATGGTCACAATTTCCGCTCAGTCTGTGTGGGCAGATTTGTAGAAGCTCATAACTTGGCTGAATTTGTGGACATTTTCACAGGAACAACAGAATATTGACACTGTGGCAACTGCTATGCCATGTTTCCAAATCCTGATCTGAGTCATGGAGGGAGCTGTAGCATCTCCACCAAACAGCTGTAAAAGGTGTTTTTTATTTAAAAAAAGAAAGGGGGGAGGGAATGGGGGAAGCAATGTATTCATCCTCTCATCTCTGAGAAAGAGCAGAAATGGTTTAGGTCAACATTTCTCAAAAACTTCAGCCTTAGTCAGAGCTATTTTCAAAACTTTCAACCCAAACCAGTACAGCCTGAGGAAGCTGTGAAATCCTGGAAAGATGGTCTTTTAATGGGAAGTCTGAGACAGCCTTGTTTAAGAGCACTGTTCTCTGCAGACAGTGCATTCTCTACTGTAAAGCATAATCTTCTGGCGGTGAGAAAATTTTGTTCATTACTTTTGTAGTGTCTCCTAACCCTCTTAGAAATACATATTTTGATTTACTCTAGTCCTTGTTAATTCTGCTCCACATACAAATTTGGTTTCCTCTGGCATCATCAAAAGCCTTTTTATGTTTGTTTTTTTTTTTCTGAAATAGCAGTTCAAAATCCAAAGGTGACTTCTATATTGTTTGAGGCTACTGATAGAACAGGTGTAACATGATGAGTTCCCTGAAAATGTTTGTAATAATATATAAAAAAAGTTGGCTTTCTAAATTGAAGACTATCCATCTTTTTTGTTTGACACTGTAACCAATCAGTGTGCTTCACTTCCAAATGTATTTAACTGGAAATTTTGCTTATTGCTCATTTTCACAGTTGTATTCTTAGTGCTTCCAATAATAGAATTTTCTTGTAGGTCACGTTAATGTCATTCTTGCTTACTGGTCTCTAGAAGATGGTCTTCCTTTCCAGCTACTAAGGAATAAGTATGTTATTGTTAAGGATGTTGTTACTGTGACATGACTTGTAAGTACAGAAGTGAAGAATTTCTATATTTAGGTAGGTATTTAGGAAAAGTGATATAATACTCTTCTTAAACCTAGTGCTAGAGGAAAAGATTTTGCTTGTTGTTTATTTGCTTATATTCAGTGAATTGGAAGGGGATTTTAAGTATTGATCTGTACTAGAACAAAACAGATGCGGAGAAAGTAAGTGAAAGAATTGTACCTTAGAAGATTTCCTAGCAAATTTCTTTCTTTTACCCCATTAGATCGCTCATCCTGAAGGGACTAGTAAAATGCAGTCAGTGACCAAGCCCATCATCATTTGAGTAGAAAACAAAGCAGTTCAAATCATGTCTGTATCCATATATCACTTGTGGAAGAGAGAGTGGTCAGATTTGGTTATGCTAAAAACTATTCTCTTCTTAGGTCCTGACTTGTGCTTTTAGTTTGCTTAAAACTGACATTTTTTGTGCAATGAGTTCATTGTCACTCAGGACCTTATCTGAAAAAATGGTTGAGCATGTGCTTAGCTTCCAGCCAGTGAGCCAGCCTGGTCATTTAATGTATACTTAAACATCTGAATGTAGGTAAGATTTACTTCCAGGTTTGACCCTGTGGCATCATGACAGGTTACCTGCAATGAGAGTGAGTTAGAGAGGTCAGTGTCTGAGGTATATTGCTTGCATAGTCTTTGCTAGGAGCTTTCAATGGTGGGCTGTGACAGTTTATTCAGTGTTATATCTTTAGAGAAGACCCAACTGAAGCTTGTAGGCATCCCAAATAATCTTATTATTCAAATATTGTGTATGTTTTTCTGTTTCCAAAGTCTCTGACTGAAACCTCAGCTCCTCAAACAATTTTTTAGTTAGTAATTCTAAGAGGAAGTGTTATCTATTGCTATATATTTTCAGATATGTGATAACTTCTTGTTGATAAGGCCCATGAAACTTTTTACAAATAAAGGACTGGTCCCTGCACAAGTGAACGCAATGTTATCTTGTAATTTGCTTTTGTATACCAAGACCATTTTGTAGACCCTTTTTCTTATACCCATTGAGAAGGTTAAGTGAAGATGGAGATTTTTCATTGCATGTAAATATTAGGCTGTGTGTGTGTTTTTACTACTGCTGTAATTCTCTTTAAGAGTTGCTGAGCACTGAAACATAAGCAGTCAGGGGAGAATAAACTGTTAAAACTATACTTGCTCATCAGGAGGAGCTTTCTTGCAAAATTCTGTAGCATAGAAAATTTTTTATTTTGTTAATTTTTACTGTTGTAAAAGTCTCTTTAACCTGCATTTCTGCAGGTTGCAGTAAGGAAGCCAACGGTTTTCCCATATGCTTTCCTTGTTTGTTCAGATCACTTGCAAAATTGTTGGCACCGAACTTAATACTGCTCTATCTTTTTCTTTAATTATTGCTAAGCTCTTCTCCCACACTGTGTGTTCTTATTTTATGTTATGTCCAGCGTGAACAGAAACTGTCCTCATATTGATCCTTGCGGTGACCTGCTAATCATTTCCCTTTGCCCTACACTTTTCCATTCACAAGGGCCTTCTTTCTTTGGTATCCTCCCAGTCCAATAAACAGCTCCTTCCCAGTGCTGGGGATGTTTAACTTTTAGATTAGGATATCAAAAGGCCTTCTTAAATCTCAGGCAAATTATATCTAAATCTGTTTAATATCAATGTTTATCAGATCCACACTGGCTATAGTAATCTGTTTTTCCCATTTTGTGTCTCAATTATTTCTGATTGCATCCCACTGATTTTGTTTCTTTTTCAGCCCACCAGTAAATAAGATCCCCTATTTTCAAGGATTTTGATTATTTTTACAGTATACTCTTGTGTTGAAAGCATTTGAGCATTCTTTCCAAGAAGGATGGGAAAAGGAGGCACTACAGAAGGAAAAACTTACATGGATGAAGGAACTGGAAGAATGAAAGAAGAAAAGAAAAAGCAGGGAAGTCTAGTTATTGATCTCCCACACAGATATGGTTTATAATTAGAAGTCACAGCTCCATGTGGAAGGAAGTATTTGTTCCTTCATCACATTATTAATGTAATGTAATATCCTTTTGCCAGGGCACCGTACAATATCTAAAGTACACCTGTAAAGTATTTATTAGGTATCAATGCATTTGGATTTTGGCTTGAACACCAAAGTGACCTAGAATATTTTGTTCATGATGATCCAAAACCTGCAGGGGGGCAGATCTTTCCAGTCTGAGTCACTTAGATAACACAACAAATCAAAAGGCCTGGATGTTCAGAGGGCAGAGCACTTACAGCATGAATTGGGAAAAGTTCAAAAGTGGGTGCTCACCTTCTGATAAATCTTTATGAATAAACACTTTGCAAATAAAACAAAGCAAATTGGAAAAACAAATTGGAAAAAATGTGTGAGGTTTTCCTTCATAAGGTTTAGTGTGTTCACTAGTTACCTTGCCAGCTTCTGTCAGGAGGGACCAGGCAAAAGAGGACTCCTTGCATATATATGCTAGACATATGCTAGTGTGATTGTTCCTTATTTTGCAATAAAGCCTTATAAGGAACTGGGACTTAAAATTCCAAACCCTGCCCATCTGCTGTTTCCTTGATGCTAACAGCAGACTGATTGGGAACTACCAAAATATGCCCCCATTCAATAAACAGTGTAGGAAATTCCAGTTTCTCCTGCTTATGGAAGCTTAGACTTAGTCTAAAGGCCACCTGAGGTCATTATGTATTGCATTATCTTCCAGTGCCTTTATCCTGGGAATTCCAGGAAGTCATTTATCTCATGATACAATAGCCTTTGGTCAACAGCTTGTACCCTTTGTACGAAAAGTAGATAATGGCTAGTACTAACAATACTGTCCTGGGAGTATGGGTTGTAAATCCCTCCCAGGAAGTCTGGCAAATACTTGGGTATTTAGCATGAGTATTTGAGCTAACTTCATTGACGGTAGCTTGTGTATGGCTTTGTGCGTGGCAGTGACAGTGGTGTAGATACTGTGCCAATGCACATAAAGTTTGAGTAGATATTTGCCAGCATAAACTCCACTCATTTAATTACTGACTGTATTTCTCTAATGTGGAAAAGTGTGGTGGAGAACATTGTCCACAGTACACTAGAAATTCCATTACTATTCTTGAATGTTAATCAAGGACAGCTGACACTTTGTCATTGTGAATGGTATTTCATAATGCTGATGTTATCAGGTTGCTGCTTAATTCCTCATCTGTCACCTTCAACCTTATCCTAGTGCTTGGTGAATAAATACACACCCTTCCTTTGTAAGCATTTTTAGAACAGTCAAAGAATTTTCTTATATTTCAGTTTTTCTGTCTGTAGTTACCCACTATCATTCTTTAAAGAGCCTCTTGATGTCACATTTGTACCATCCATGTAAGTGAAAGAACATAGCTGCGATTTGAAGTTCAGAAGCATGGAGTGTTTTGATGTTCACTTTTCCTTGTTCTACTGCATTTAAAAAACCAAAACAATTCAGCTTCTGTTACCTTTTTATTTAGTGCTTGGAAAACCCTTGAGAATTACTTTCCTGGAGATTGATGTCTGTTGTTCAGTCTCAGCTGAATGAGTAATATTGGCACAGGTAGGTGAAGCAAACGCTGTGTTACACTGTACTATCCCTTCCCTCTTCTTCCAAGACTGTGTGTTAAAACCAGCAGCCCTGGAGAGACATGATATGGATCTGGACATGGAGATCCATGATTCACATAGCCTAATCACCACTTATTTAATGCTTTCTGTTGCATGAGAGTCCTTGAAAGCCTAAAGGCAACAAGCAACAAGAGTTAGGATTCGGATAGATTTTGGGCTGTAAGAGTCTGGACCATGAGATATTAGGAGCTGAAGTATGACCACCATACTTCCTAGAGAGATTGATGTGAATAAGCAGAGGGGAAAGGAGCTGGGTTTTTGTTAATGACTTTAGAGGTGTAAAATAGTTGAATAGTAAGATGGTAGCAGCACCTTGCAACATCTTGTGACTTGCTTTAGATTGGCATGGCCAGCTTAGAAGTGACAACATCTGTATTCCTTCAGACTTGGGGATCTCAGAGGTGTCTGTTCTTTCTCAGATCTTTTCCACTATGTTCCTCTTTACCTGCCATAATGAAACTCTTAAATGAATTAAATGCATTGGAAGCCACCTCTGAAAAACACAGCAAATTTTCTTGAGTATCCAACTCCAAGAGTGGGAAAACGCTTTGTTGTATTTTCATTAGGAAGTGGGAAAATGTGTGCAGCACAAGTGAGCTAAGGAACAGTGTTTCTAGGTAGTAACACTCTCAAATAAAAACCAGAAATACTTTTTGATGTCTTTGCAATCTGTCCAGTACCTTCAGATGGATTTGGCTTGGGTAATGCATGGTATCCTATATACCACCCTTAAGCAATGACATGATGTTACATAATGTTATATTTTGTTGGCAGGCCTAAAACTTTTCTCTTCTGGGAAGAAATTTCCCAGACTATATTCCCACAAGAAGTATGTTTTAATATGGATGTCCCTGCTCCTTTTTTTCTTCTGTTCAAAGAAAATGTCAGCTTTCTTTTCCATTGGCCAGGAAGCATTTGTAAGAGGTTAAGTGATACTACAAATATTCCTTAATTGAGTTTAGATGCATTCCATGCATTTTTACACCAGCATCAAAGAAAACATCTTTCCAAAGATAAGCAGCAGCTTCTCATATTTCAAAAAATCATCACGTATTTTCATCAAGCTTTCAGGAATGAAAGCTACTGGACTGCAGTGTTGTCATAATAAAAAAGAAAGGTGCACACAGAGGTACTGTGATCCAAAGGTGACAAGTGCTGAACAAATGGCGCGTGAAGACGTCTTCCTAGCTGACAGCATCCGTCTCCATCAGTTATTGCTCTTGTACTGGTTCAGCTATATTTGATCAACTTTCACATGATTATCCTGGCAGGAGCAGGTGAAAGCAGTCATGATACTTTGATTCAGAGTAACGTACAAGGCAGTCTGAAGGAACCTTTCATTAGCAGTTGATACTCAGTTGACAGTGAGACTCCTATGAGGAAGTCAGGATGAAAACAGTTTTCCATTTCCCTCCTTTATAAGAGAGGTTTGGTCAGGGTAGTATGAGTGTAGTGAATTTCTACTTACTGACTTGTCTGTTAACACATCTGGTATTCAGGTTTACCACTGCAAGATATGAGTATAGAAGGGAGGCCTTCTGTTCTTTTTGTACTATTTGTTTCTTTGCATCTAATATTTTCAGTTAAGTGACATGGTTATTCTTTCACTTGGGTTTAAATTTTAAAAGCAACTTTGAAACACACCTATTCCTGTGACAAAACCAATGCAATTGTCTGTGTGTGATTTTAAAGCATTCCAGTTTCAAGCATCTCAAACTAAAACCCAAACTAAAACTTCCCAACAAGAAGTTGATTATATTGGTAGCAATAACATTATCCAATTAAATCAGTCTTTTTTTCCCCCTTGTAAATCATTTGCAGATTGATTCCAATGTCTGTGAATGTATTTCTTTTTCATAAGTATTCGCCAAATCATTCATGGCAATTTAATTTCATTTTATGGCTTCTTCTGGGCTATTTCCCTGCTCTATTGTTGTTTTTCACTGTATACTTTGGGGTTGGTTACCTAGTACACATGATAATGGTTTTGCTTTCCGAATAGATTATGTAGAGCTGTTGATGCACATCCCAAGATGTTCACATCAAGTATGAGTCTTTGAAACATTCTCCATTCATGCAAATGAAAATGAGTTCAGGAGAATATGCACGAATGATGAATAAAGAGATTAGAAACCTAGTTAGTCTGAATAGTTTTTGGAATATGAATACTTCTTTTTTTCTGTATTTAACCAGCTCTAGTGTTAAATAATTTAATTTTAGTGAAGAACAAGATTTAAATTCTTGTCAACAGTGAAGCAGATGAGGTCATGCAAGTAACTCCAGTGGGGTTATAGTTTCACCATATGTTTCATTTAAAAACTCTTGGAACCTGCTTTTTTTTTTTTTTTTTTTTTTTTTCATTCAAAGCCACTTTAAACAAACAGAAAGAATAAAGGCTCCATAACACAAATGAGAATCAGGCCAGTGGTGTATTTTCATATCCCTAATATCTGTGCCTCTTCAGCATTCATTGGATCTCTTTGTCTCATGTGATCATTTCATGCACCTTCCATTTCTTGTACCTGACATCCTACTGTTTGTATCTTTTAATCTGTGTCCATCTCTTCTCACCTCTGATACTTTACAGTATTATTTGACCCTAAACTTTGAGTGACATAACCTACCTTAATCAGATGGTTTGGTTTAGTTGGCTACTAATGTTAGCTGCTGACAGTTGTTATCCTATACACATTTGAGAAAGAAATGCCTTTTGTGTTACACCACTTTATGTTTTACTTTTGCATTTAATCAAATATTCATGTTTTGTCACTATTGTAACCTATTAAAAATTCTCTCCTTTGCTACCAGGAAATGTGATTTTTAAAAGTAAATAGATGCTTATGCAGGCTTTAATGGTTGTAATTTTTGCACTTCCTCCTCCCAGTTTCCTCAGTGAGACAAACTCTTCAGTTGTTCTTTATCTTCCCTGAACCATGAATGGTCAAGAGTGAGGTGAGATTGAACTGTGTTGGTGCACTGCGAGAGATGAAGGCTGGTTGGAGAAGTTGAGCTGTGAAATAGAATAGAGAGGGTACAAATGGCAACCAAAACCATAATTTGAATTTTTTACTGTGCCACATTTACACAGTTGCATCAAAATTGGATTAGCTCCTCACCTGAATAAAAGTTAATGAGATATTAAAATAAAATTCTGCATAGCTAGATTCTACAGAACCTCTTCTGCTTTTTAATATTAAAACCAGGAACTCATACGAGTAATTTACGTTTTCTGCAATACCTTCTCAGTTTTTCCTGCAATTGAACAAGACTTACCATTAATCAATATTTAATTACTTATAAGATTGTAAAAGGGTTCCATACCTTATTCTGGATGCCTTGGCATAATATTCTTCAATAAGCATGTGAAAGTGGAGTTCTCTTCCAGTATCAATAGTTACAGTGAGCGCAGTTAACTAAAATGTGCTCCTACAGGCAACACCCTAAACAAAGTACTCCTTTAGAGACAAAATCATCAGGAGCTGAAAGGCCTCAGCGCCTTTGTGGCTGTTGTTCTGGGCTCATACACTCAGGTTCGCAGTGAATGTCTGATTGAGAGCCCTGATATCTTCAAAGTTTATTATCTGTGTCCTCCATTTTTATGGTCTTTGTTCACTGCACTTGCAAATACCCCTCTTGTGTCCTGACAAACTCCTTTAGCAAAAAGAAGTGTATGAGGAAAAGCCTCGAGTCATTTGGTTTTTATTTGCTGTAATAACGAGCTGCATTGTTGACTTTCCATTGTTTTTCAGTGAGGAAACTTTGTTCTAATATATGTTACATTGCTTGGTTGTAGTGATGCTCAGGTCTGCTGTTGTAAATGAAACATACAACATTTGCCTTGTAGGGGATACCTGGTTCTTGATGCAATGGGTATGAATAAATGAGTAATCTTTCCTCTAATTCTTATCAGTGTTCTCTTGATTCTGATCTAATTTCTGACTGCACTGGCAAAGGTCTTGAAAACAACAGAAAGCTTCTTGGAAATAAGAATAATTTGAGACACACATTTTGTGATTATATTTTGAATATGAAATTAATTTTGACACAAGAAGGTGCACACTGAAAGTGGAAACTTTGAAATTCCGACCCGTACTATCCCACCAAATGCCTAATTCTCTATTACATCATGAGGTTTGAGAGTTTCTTTTTTTTTTCTTTTTTTTTTTTTGACAGTGGCACATTAGAGAGCAACTTAGTCTTTGATCCGTAGAATGTCCATATTCACTCTCAATGTTAAATGAAGAAAGAATTTAAAGCCCAAAGGCAACCAAAAATACATCAATAAAACTTTCAGGCACTATAACAATTGAAGAAGTGGGGGCCTTTTCAGAGAAGCAGCATTTTTCATTCCCACAACAGATTTACTGCTCATCTTGTGGATGTACCATTTCAGATGAAACTGAAGCAGCAGACAGCAAAATGCATCACAGATTTGGGGCATCTTGGCTGTAAGAGGGATTTTCCTTACGGTGACATCCCCTGCAGTGCAGAGGCCTGCCCAGTTTCAACTGTCTTTAAGTAACAGGGAGAGATTACAATGATAGCATAGACACAGAAGATTCTTACACTATAAAATTTGTAGTAAAAAGCTGTTTTCTTTCACCTGCGTTTACTTCTATGGCATATCCTTTTGCCTGCACAGCTGAAGTGATCATTATTAATTAAAAAACAATAAAACATATACCTCCTCTTCAGGTTGTCCCATTTCTCAGCACTTCACTGCCACTGGGAGAGGCCACGTTTGGAAAATGCCCAGTTGCTCCCATGCCTTTGGGATGGTTACATACTGTAGAATTCTTGAAGTTTAACCTGATTTTTTTTCTTTATTTTACCATGTCTATTTTCGTTCACTGAGGTTGACTCCAAGGAATTTTTTTTCGCCTTCCTGTGAGAAAGGAGGACACCCAAGGCTTTTCTTAGAGTTTACATACATGAAAAAGTGAAGAGAGATCAGGCAGAAAATTTAAATGCCACCACTTGCATAGACTAAAATTGTAAATCCCTACAAAGTAAGGCTAATTAAAGACCCTGTCTTCACTAGAAGACTATTCATACTTTGTCTTACTCCAAAAACACCAGGTACCTGGGGGATTAGTGAGTGCCTGCATTATCAGATATCTGGCATCAAGTAACCAAGCAAGATGTCCAAACTTCTGTGATTCATTGGAGCTGTTTATATTTTTCCAGCTGGAGCAGGCATTCCTCAGCTCTGGGAAAGCAGGGAGGGAAGTACACCACACCTCCAAATCCCGTTTACTTTCTCCTTTCCCACAGGAGAGAATCACTTTGTTGAGAGACAAGGTGGTTAGAAGTTAATTGCAATTTAATTACCCCACCCATGTATACCTTTGCAACTGAAGGGAAAGACAGCCTCTCAGTTGCTATCTTCATGCTTTCAAAAATAGCCCAGGTGAGGCTTTCAAAAGAGGTCTGTAAAATTGGGGTGTACTTTTTACACATATAGTCAAGTGGGTCCCCCAGTCTTGCTCTCACAAATGCCACGGGGCAGCATGGCTTTTTTTGGGGAAAGGTGGTGTGTCTCTGATTAAAACTAAGATTTCTGAGACCAAGCTAGATATTTTCATAAATCAATTAACACAATACTAATGACAATATTACTAGTTTTATTTATTATTGCTACGATGCTGACATATAGGATGAGGTCTTCTTTCCTCCAGGTGCTATACAAACATGAAATAAATAGACAGCCTCCCTTCAAAAGAACTTAAATATTCTCTTACAGGGCAAATTTTCAGATAAACCTCTGAAAATCTAATCTATTCTATGGCCATGATCTGTTTTAAAAATAGTATAGTTATTAGGCTGATAAAGACTGCCTTTTAGCAGGTCTGTATTGTGCCATTAACTTGAAAACACCATTATTGTAATATGATTTTTCTTATTACAATTAAAGATTGTCTTGATTTTACAGGATTGGGTGTAACTGGGTTTTATAGAAGCCTCTATAGTGAAGTTCAAACATTTATCTGAATTCAAAGGTGCGTGTGTCAGTATAAGATTGTAGTTTACTCAGTATACCTGGTACAGAGGTGGGGTGAAAATATGTGTAACAAAGTAAATGTTAGAACCAGCATTTTCTGGGGAAGATTGATGTGTAGTAGATACGGCAGAAGACTGAGTTTCAGGAATCAAGTGCTGCTTTTTTTGTTGTTGTTTTCATTGTAAAATGTTTTAAATTCTTGTGTGAAAAGGCCTATGTAAATGCTTAGTATTGGCTTGTTCCCATTTCTTCCACAAGCTCCTTGTTTAACCAGGGACTAATAATCACTTAGCTTTTGTATGGCTGAGTTTACTCATGAATGTATTCACTATGAGTATTTAGTCAGAGATGTCTTTAAGTTCCATTTCTTTTTGAATCTGAAGATAAAAGGCTCTATTTTAATAACTAATTCCTGAAGCAATACTGACATATTAAGTAAAACAGTACACAATTTTTATAGTGTCTTCTATTAAAAATACTAAGCACTGAATGTTTTTTACAGACGTATATTTTCTCCTTCATATTTAGAGAAGGGGAAAGATGTATGCTACTAGCATTTTTGAAATGCAAGAAGAGCTGATGGTAACACGGTGCATCTACAAACAGTGCTCTGCAAGGCTCTGAAGCCTCTGGACTACTCATTTTAAACTGCAAAACACAAAATTTAACCTTGGACACCCTACAGGATGGTTTGGCACTATCTGAACGAAGTCCTTGGGGAAAGTGACAAGAGTAACACTTTGTACTTACAATGCCTTTTCATTGGAATAGCTCTTCGTAGTGCATTTTGCAGGTGGGGAAATTGAAATACAGAGGAAAGGCAAGGCTCCAATGCAATGAGACACTAAAGCACATCTTTATTATGAGCGATTGTTCTTTAACTTAAAATTAAGCATATGCTCACATGTTATGCTGGTCTGGGGCTGAATCGCTTGTTTAAGGTCAAACAGCAGACAGTTCCAGCATTAAGACTATTGGAATCTGTTGATTCTTGCTACTCTGCTTTTTTCCTAGATCGTGGATAACATCAACAGCAGAGATGAGAAAATGCAATCATTAGAAAAGAATAAACCTGACCAGCAGGTGTTTAACACTTTTACAGAATATGACATTTTCCATCTTCACTAGCATTAAATAACCAAGCAACGCTGATGGTCATGGAAGAGAATATACTACGAGAAGAAAATGCCGTTAAGGGCATTCCATGTGCAATTCAAGGCTATATGTGCATTGAAGAAAGACCATTGAACTCTCCTGAGAAGAGTAAAGTTGTTAGTAATAGTGTGACATTAAGAGATGATGTGGTTATTATGCTCTTTGACATTAATCCTCGCTAATGCTAACTAAAGTTTTGTGCATGCAGCTGTATGAAAAAAATATCTGCATTTGCCATAGAATTCCTGCAGATCGACAGCTTTTGTTATACAAAGTGTATAGTATTCAACAGACACTTTAGCAATAACATATTTTTTCTGCTTTTATAAAGATGTAAATCATTCAGTGCAGTGTATTTGTACAGCTAAGATATTTTATTGATATCAGGTTGCCCCAAAGTCCGGCTTTGGGCTTTGGAAGGGACGACATGGTTTCTGGAGGTTTGTTGTTTTGACAGGATTAAAGAATGTAAAAGACTATTTGTATTAAACAGATTAAGCTGTTAGTAAACATGTCCCCTTTAAATTAAGTGGTGGTGAAGACAAAGAAAGTGCTTTGTTGTTGTCAGATGGATTTGTCTTAAGTCAAATGGGCAAACAAGTTAAACATCAGTCCTCTTTAAATCCCTAATGGCTGTGCAGATTAAATCTCAAAAGGTCTGTAAAATGAGTAAAAAAATCAAATTGCTTTACTTCTTCCTGTCATTTACTTTGGCTAAAGCATTTTTCTTCTTCCTTTTCTTTTTTCTTGTCTTTTTTCTTCTCATCCAGCTTTAGAGAACTTTGTTTTCAAACTGCATTAGCATACAGACAAATATTAAACAAGAATTTCACTTCTCTGCAGTCTTGTCACTTGTGATGAATACATCCTTGCCCGGTAAGTGCTGGTGACACATCATTGTGGCAGCTTCTGCCTCTCAACAGAAGGATAATTAATCTTGCTATCAACACTCCTAAACAGGGGTAGCTAGTTCAAAGTTTTATTCCATAGAGCTGCTTTGTGTGGGGTGGGATTCCTTCATTTGAAATGGCTGCCTGTGAGTCATGGCCTTCCTGTGATTAGCTTTTCTTTAATGCTGGGGGTGTTGATCTGTGTGGGAACAACAAAATGCGCGGGCTTTGTGCTGTTCTGACCTGGCACTTTTATGCCTTAATAAAGTAGGTGGGTACAGCATGCAATTCAGAAAAGACACCAAGAGCTAAGGTGGCCTCATAGGAGTGTGGAAATGGATTCAAGGTGTCGTTCTGTGGGTTCTTCTATCCGTGGGACTACAGTGGGAATTTGTGTGGTTTGGTTTCTGGCAGGAAGAAATCCTGGGTGCACACGTTGTTTATACGTCCTAGCTATGAGTGTGAAAACATTTTCTATGTGCATCCAACAGCTGTCAGCATCAGAAGTATTAGAAGGGGGACAGACTGCTAGCTAGCTAAGCATTTAAGACTGAGTATTCACAACTTTTTCCCCCATGAATTTCATAATTCCAGCAGCTCTGTGATGATGAAAATCAACCAACAGAGTATTTGCTCCAACTGGATTTTCATTCAGTTTATTAATGATAAAGAAACCCAACTTCATGCATATTAAAGGAGTGTTGATTGAAGGTCACAGAGGTGTTAGCTGTGGTGTCCTGGCTAAATTCCAGTTGGCTAATTACAATCTGCCTTCCTAAAACTCCCTTGTAGTTTCATTATTTAGTTCATTAGCTCTTTATATTTTGTTCCAAACTCTTAGTAGCACGGCTTTATTTTTGTTAAAGTGCTTTCACCGTTGAGCATGTTGGTTCATCAGAAGGCAAACGGTGAAGCCAACTTTCTGCCTCTTTGAATGCGATATCAATGATATAGGTATGGGATCTAAGTGGGAATACATCTAGCTCCAGTAAAAGCAACTGAGGCATGTTTTACAATGTCATGTCACACTCTGTGACTGTCATTTGCTATGCTAGAATCAGATGGCACACATATGGAAAGGTGTATCTTTTTGCTATTTTCTTCCAGTTATCTAAACACATCATTTGACACGATTTTTCCCCCCACTCTTTCATTTTTGAATTGCATGCTACTTACTCCTGCTTGCCTGATGCTTTATACCCTTCTGGCAAACATCCTTTTTTTGCAAAGGTCAGTTGAACCAAGCAGGTCAGATGGGCAATCTCTTTTTGCTGCTTGTCTCGTACCAGTTGCTTTTCCAAAGGCGTGTGAGCTATCCGTGGCCTGTCTAAAGGAACCATGCTGGGAAACACCTAGGAATATGTTTTCTATTTGGTGGTGCAGAATACAATTGCCTTCTACTCCAGATAAACCTCTGTTTGGTCAGGCCTCCCAAAGATCTCTAGGAGACAGATGGGTTCTGTACTTGGTTCTGAAATCAGGCAATCATGTTGCAGCTTGCAGAGCTGATCTGTAAAGTTAGGTGGCAGTTGGTATCTGCAGTATTGTTTTCACACTTAACAGGGGTCACACATCAATGGTGTTTCGTAGTAACAGACTGAGATCAAATTTGGCTGTGGTCTGTACTGACTTTACTCTTGTACTCCACTTGTTATTTTTGGTTGTTGAAGGTCCACTGCGAACACTGATGGAGAAGAAGCAGTGAAGCAGCTATTTAGAAATGGGTTCAAATGCAGTTGAAATAATTGGCTCTAGAGATTAGGTCCGTGCTCTTAATTGAAAAAAGGAAGGAAAATGATTTATCAATTATTCAAGATGTTTTCTTTGTACAAAACATTGAGGGTTTTTGTAAGTATACGTGTCTCAGTATAGTGTTTTTATTGAACTATTAAATGTAATTAGAAACCAAAGGTAAATGGTGTCTCTGAGTCAAGAAAGCCACAGAGGAGCTGAGTGGTGTCTGTAGCTTTCTGAGCACTGTCAGTTCCCCACGAAGCCTATCTAAGGGTGATTAGCTCTTTACTCACGCTTACTTCAGCTTGTTTCTAACTAATGATGATTTACCATTTTGCTAAATGCTAAGCAGCATTTGTTTGACAGAGTGCAAAGTGCAGGCTTAGAGAAGAGCAGGTAAAGATTCACTACAAAGGGCCTGTCAAAATACTTCTAAAATATACTGTCATAGTGTTAAACAATTTATTAATAAGCCTATTAATACCCAAGGATCTTTTTTGTGTGTGTCTTGAGGTTCTGTTAAAAACATCAGTGTTTAAGATGCTATCCACACAGGCTTAATGCCAGGGAAAGCAATCCCATTAAATTGGACCTCATAAATATTTCATGAGGTCCAATTTAAAATTAATCTTGGCATGAAGCCAAACCAGGCAGTATATTTGCTACTGTATTAAAAAGAAGCAGCAGATGAGGTATTTCTTCCACAATAGTAATCTGACTGGATTTTTGCACAATCCTAACAATATTTTTAATAATACAGCTGTTACTTTTGGCAGGAAGAAATTAATTTCTTTCATCACTCGTTCATGCAAGAATCATACAGCAACTAGCATATTTTAAATGTCATCATTCTAGAAGATATTTTTTTTTTTTCTGGTGATGAAATCTCTGTTTTCTGAAAAAAAAATCACCTTGTTACTTGAAAGGAAATAAACAGTCAGATCTGTAACTTAACAGTGAGAGTGTAGGTTTCTTTGGGAAAGAGCTATGAAGTAGTCAATTTTCAAAAGGGATTTAGGCAGGTAGGAGGTTTTCAATGTGATTTGAGTCTGAAGTACCTAAGTCAACTGGGAAATAAAGTTTAGGTTTTTAAGTCATTTTGAAAGGATTGTGAAATTTACTTCTGGTCACAGTGTTAGCAGGCAAATTGGAAGAACTGCAGTTTGACAGCAGTTGAGACTCAGTAAAGATATATCCCTAGGTATGATCAAAATCTTCTAGGAAAGCCTTTATATATTTTTCAGAGACAATGTATCCTGATTTAATGCCTCTCTGAGTCAATCGGGGTTTTAATCGGTGGATATGGAATCAGAACGCATAAGACATAGGCAGAGAAAGGGCAACTCATTTACTTTGCTCATTTAGGAGATCAGATGGTTCTGGGGGACTGCCTGATGGGAAAAGAATTCAGGCTGCAAAAAAATCATTGCAAAAAGAAAAAGTCTCCTACTCTTGTCAATAAGCATCAGATGAGATTTCTAAATAATTGCTCATTTTTGACAAGAATATTAGGAGACTCTTTCTTTTCTGTCTTTCATGTATTGCTTATTCTCCTAATCTGTGACCAAATTCCCGCCTCAAGAATTTCCCTTGTACATTTGGAAACCACTTAAAACTGTGTGTGTGAGCAAAGGGAAAAAATAATAAATACAATGACAGTATAAGTGCTTGAGTAACACTTTGTGTTGTATGGCTTTAAAACTGGTTTGAGGATGAAGAAGAAAGCCTTTTATGCTGGAATAATTTCTGGGAGACACTGGTAAGGAACAAGATTACAGGGTGTTTAGAGATGTGCGTTTCAATAAGGAGCAATCACCATTCATATGCATACGTTTCATTTAAATGCATTATATACACTAGCAGATTGGGAGGCAATCCTGAGACATTGAACGTAATTTATTTGGATTTGAAGAAAGCCTTTGCTTTTGTGCCTTACAATGGATTTGATTTACTAAGTCAGGAGACGTAGTGGAAGCAAATTCAAATGGACTTGCATTTGGCTGAGGAAAGAGGAAAAGCAATAATATCGATGTGGAAATGGACAAAGGTAATGTGTAGGAAATGGCATGGGGTTCAGCTCACCTGACTTGCTGCCTGAAATTCTTGTTTAGGGGTAACGGAGTGAAGGGGGAAGGGGAGGCTTCTTCAGATAGCAACTTGTGCCTCCTGTCTGAGAGATGAATTGCATCCTCTTGTGAAGGTGCTGCTGTACCCCATTTACTATAGATGGAGTCTAGAGACCTAGCTTGGACTAGATGCCTCATCTGAAATTAGAAGAGGTGAAGCTCAAATTTGTTATTTTCTTTTTGTGTTAATTGTCTCTTTTCTTGATTGCAACCAGTGAGAGACCTAAGGGTCCATTTATTTCATCTGGGCTCTTCTCTAGTGGGTTTTGGACTGGGCCCTCTAGCCTTATTGGTGGAAGGGAAGGAAATTAAATGCTTCCTGTCAAGGAAAGGTGACCTTGATCAAACACTCTGTACACTGGCAATACTGGATGGGTTATGCAGGGAAGGAGCGAACGGCTCTGGCAGCCAGCAGGGATGCACTGAGGATGGGTCACCTCCAAGCTGATAGTGAGAGCTAGTCACAGCTCAGCAGCGAGGTATGTCAAATGCTTCAGTTACATATAATAATCTTCAAGATCTGTGTTTAAAAGAGTCTTTGAGATATGAATAAAAGGGCATGTAAGAAACCAGAGGGGCTTGTTCCTCCCAAAGAGGGGCTTGTCAGTATGGGGGAAGTGAAAGATGCAGACTTTTGAGAAGTAGGGATTTCATTAGTTCAAGGAACTCTAGCCATAAGATTTTTATTGTTTAGCAAAATTTGGTCAAAAGTTGAGTCTTGTTTAGCTTTCAATTTACTTTCCAGAGTTACGGAATCACAGAATGATTGAGGTTGGAAGGCACCTCTGGAGTTTGTCTAGTCCAACCCCTCCTGCTCAAAGCAGGGTCAGCTAGAGCAAGTTACTCAGGGCCATGTCCAGTCGGGTTTTGAATATATCCAAGGATGGAGACTCCACAGCCTCTCTGGGCAACCTGTTTCAGTGTTCAGTCACGCTTACAGTATAAAAGTTTTTTCTTATGTTTAAATGGAATTCCTCGTATTTCAGTTTGTGCCCATTGTCTCTTGTCCTTTCCCTGGATGCCACTGAGAAGAGTCTGGCTCTGTCTTGTGTATACCATCTCATCAGGTATTTATACCCATTGATAAGATCCCCCTGAGCCTTCTCTTCTCCAGGCTGAACAATCCCAGTTCTCTTTGCATAACAAATGGTCCAATATCTTAATCATCTCTGTGGCCCTTTGCTGGACTCGCTCCAGTGTGTCCACGTCTCATAGTGGGGAGCCCAGCACTACAGCTAGCACTCCAGATCTGCCCTCACCAGTGCTGAGTAGAGGGGAAGAATCACCTCCCTCGACCTGCTAGCTGTGCTCTTCCTAGTGCAGCTCGGGATGCTGTTGGCCTTTGCTGCAAGGGTGCGTTGCTGGATCATGTTAAAATTGGTGTCCACCAGGACCCCCCAGGTCCTTTTCTGCTGCTTTCCAGCTGGTTAGCCAGGTTATAATGAGGTTGTTCCTCCCAAGGGACAGGACTTTGTGTTTCCCTCTGTTGAACTCCATGAAAGTCCTCTTTGCCCATTTCTCCAGCATGTGGAGGTCCCTCTGAATGACAGTACAACCATCTGGTCTATTAAACACTCCTCCAGTTTTGTATGGTCTGTAAACTTGCTGAGGGTGCACTGTGTCCCATCTTCCAGTATTAATGAAGATGATAAACAGTATTGGCCCCAGCATCCATCCCTGGGGTACACCACTGGTGATTGGCCTCCAGCTGGTCTTCATGCCAGTGATCACAACTGTTTGATCCCAGCAGTTCAGCAAGTTTTCAGTTCACCTCACAGTTTAGTTATCTAGCCCGTACTTCAGTTTCTCTGTGAGGACGTGGGAGACACCACTGAAAGCCATCCTGGAGTCAGGATTGAACATCATCCACTGCTCTCCTCCACTGCTGTCCGTTCTCCCACCAAGCCAGTCATCTCATGGTAGAAGACTATCAGGTTGGTCAGGCATTTCTTCTTCATAAATGCATGCTGACTAATCCCAATCGCTGTCTTGACCTTCAGATGTGTGGAAATGGTTTCCAGGGTTGTTTGCTCCATCACGTTCCCCGGAAGGTGAGGCTTCAAATGATGCAAAATAACATAAAACAATAATTATTTTGAATAATTAGATTTTGACTTCAAAGTCGACCTCCACAGGTTAATATTGGTAGATCCAGATAAAAGATGAAATAAAATAAATGGGAGGAAAGATTACACGGTAGGGGAGGGTGTATAAAAGCTGCAAGGTCAGTAAAAGAGGCTCTGAGATTCTTCTGCCAAGATCTTTGGCTTCCTTGGACTTGAGGTCGTCCAGGAACTAAACAGCAGGCAACTACTAATGCCATCTGCTGGAAAAGGGAAATTGCGACAGTGGGTCTGCTTCCCCACACTATTTTTAATCTACTAATCATGATGAAGATGGCTGTTTTGGAAATAGTCTCATTCTGAGGGAAAAGCCATTATTATGCATCAGCTCCTTGGAAAACAATAACACAAATGGAAGTTTCTTACAATGGAAGGTCAGTTTATCGTATGTACATCTTTATATACTGGAGTACATGCAAGGCCATGGTAGTGCCATTGTTATGAGTCTCGCCATTGCTTTTAGCATTGTTCCCTGCGCAGCCTAGATCCTGTTCACAATACCTTTTTCTAGATACCAGATTTAAATACCCAAATATAAGAAGCTAGATTGTCTGTCTGCAGATAATCAGCTGTTTTCATCTGCTTTTTCCTGCTCCTTTCTTGCTCATATCCTCTCAACAGAAAGCGACCCTGTTTTCTTCTTTGCCCAGGAGGTAAATTGTGAACCAATAAAGACCTTCCTGAGATATGCAAAGAATGGAGAGCTTGCAATGGTTAAGAGTGAAGGTGAGAGCTCATGTTTTATCAAAGAAAGGATATATGGAGTGGTGGTAAAAAGATAACTTAGCTGGGTATATAAGAAGGAAGAGAAAGAAATGAAATAAAACATCATAGTATAAGTTAGAGTTAATAAAATGACAAATCTGGAAGCTCACCCACTCAAAATGACAAAGCGGGTAGAAAGGCTGGAGTCTGCTAGTTAATAACAGGATGACTGTGATTCACCCAAGTGACTGCAGAAAAGGCAAACAGAAAAACCGTCTCAGACGCGGTGTTTCCAGTAGTGATAAAGAGTATTGATGTCATCACAAAAAGCATTGTTAAAGCCTAGCATTGTTTAGCCTAGCAAACATTGTGCTGTAAGTGTATACGGCTTCTCTCTGTAAACCTATCAAGGGAGGAAAAACACTAGTGCTATTGAAGCTAGAAGATAATGTTGGCATTAAAACAAATGGGTTTAATCATCCACAAGTAAGGCTGGCAATATGAACAACATTTGTAAGTATCAGAAAGAGCAGTTAAAGTTCTGGAGCTACCTCCTATTACAAACTGTGGGGAGATAAAAATTTAAATAGCTTAATGATGGAGTGTGCTCAGTTTATAAAAGAGTATAATGCAGTAGTCTATGACAGCTCACACTGTGTCCCAAGAGCTTTCTTCTAGTAAACATATTGCTATAGTCACAAGAGGTGGGATTCAGTTGCCTAGCCATAGGTATCTAGTGCCTTTTGAGATACCTTAGGATATAATGGCTGGCCTTCAGCTGCCACTCCTGAAGGGTGTAAGTCTCTCAAATCCTGCGTCACATCTGATGGGTGTCAGGTAGATGCTTCAGAGTCTCTATGGTATCTCAAATGGCATTAGATGCTTGTGTCTGGGCAGCTGAATCAAGCCCTGAAAGTCAATAGACGAGAAGTTAGGAAAGGTAAACTCAGCTTTGCTTATCTCTGGTTTGTAGTAGTGAAATATCAGCACATTATGCTGATATAGTGTGCTCTTGCATCAGCTTATTAGCTTTGATATGTGTTTACGTTTGTTTTTTATGAACTCATTAGAAATGAAGGAATTAAAACTATGTGAAGCATAGTTTGTGACTTATGTAAAGAAATACCTATTGCTGCCGAATACTAAACTATGCTGTAGAGAACAACATAGGAGCAGCCAACAGAAAAATCTATACAACACAAACATTTTTTTATCACTATCAGCAGTCTATACTGTCCCCTTGCCCTCTGCAACTTTCTTCAGTAACCAGTGTTCTCTCACATTTTAAATTGATGGGTAAACAGTGACATCTCCAATCTTACTTAAACGTGTCAGCTTCCCGAGGTGCCATTATATGTTTGTAACAGCGTTACGGTATAAGCTGTATAATCTTTGGTACTAATGAATGTTTGTCTTAAACTAATAAAATATAGGATGACTCCAAAGCCTACTGAAATGAATAAAATTAGTTGAATGTTATATTGATTTAGTGAGATTTAGAACAAGCTATGCATATGGAAATAGGATTAATTAATTTTTATTGACTGCAACATAAATGGAGAAAATTCTCCAAGAAGAGGTAGAGGTGCCCTTAGAAGTGGAACTGGATGATATTTAGTGAAACTCTGGATTTGATATTAGATAAATTTGGCACTCTATGAAAGCAGATCAGCATTCCATTCCAGTTGTCATGCTCCCCTTTCAAAAGTAGACTTTTATCTTTTGCCTTCAGAAGGAAAGCATGTGATTTTTGCAACCAGGTGTTTCTGACCATATGCCAATATTATTAATATCAACACATTAATAATATTATTAGAAGATTATCCACCATGCATAAGGACCTACATAGCATTTGCAATTTCATATGTTAATGAGTTTTGGGGATAAGATGGAAGTTGAAGTAGATTTGTATCTCTACAATAGCATGCAGCATCCTGACAGCATGCTACTGTTTCTCCATTATATGGGGTAAGATTTATACCAGACAACCAGCACACAAAGTTGAAAGCATTATCTTTGGCTATATATTTTATAGGGGAATTTTTTTAATAGAAGGAACTTGCTTGATACTAGATAAGACTTTCTGTGGAAATTATGGAGCTGCAACTCAGCTATCCCATTTGTAAGCTACACCTGGAAAAGGAGAAAGCATTTGACTGAGTGGAGTGGCAATGTCTACTTAACGATAGTTCAAGAATGTGTATGAGATACAGGTGATGTACCCTATAATATCAGAGCTTTCGTTTTTGGAAGTGATTTAGTTTCAGTTCTGGCAATGCTTTACTGTTGCTTCTATTCATTCTGTCTTTGGAGTTTCACGGATGAGGCCATTGCAGAATTATGGGGTTTATGGCTCTGCTAATTCAATTCTGCACTACTGATTTAGATATTTAATGCACTCCTGAACCAAAGATATTTTGGATTTTCCATGGCACATCTAGATTCAGCCAACATTTTAATTTTGACTCACTTTATGGTGTGGGATTTTCTCTGTCTTTGAAATCTATTTAATTTCCCTCCTCTTCCCGCTTTAAAATAAACCACCAAACCACATTGCGTTTAGACTGATTTCCTCTGCAGATGTATTTTTAGATTGACCGGTGTTACCCTATTATTCCTTAACTTACATTCTCCTTTGTTTCCTTTTATAGGTTGATGGCCCTAATGTGTTTTGATGTATTTACATTTCTATATGCAATCTTTTTCATTTTTTATAATAAATACTGGGATATGTCTTAAGAGACAAAGAATGTAACTCAAATACTTACCTTCTAGAACACATTTTTGATTTAAATAAATTAAGAAATAAAAGTTCTCTTGTGCAAAATCCACAGTTCAGTTTAGGCTGACTAAATATGAAATGTTAAAGCATAACAGTAGGAAAAGCCAATTTGGACCCATATTTTGCAGATAGATGGAATCTACAATGTGGTTACATTTAGGCTTAGTAGAAAACAAACCATTGCCTGCATAGACAGGCTTAGGTTACAGCAGAGGAGCGTTTCTTACCCTAATTTTATGGTTTTTATGTAGTAAACGGGTATTCCCAAGTGGAGTGAAATATCTTTTGAACTTTCTCTGGAATCTCAAAATTGAAATTACATTGTTCTTCTGGTGTAAATGGGTATAGACAGGTAACACAAGGCCAGGTGAATTGTATCAAGAAGGCATTTTTATTAATTTGGCATGCTTACATAAATGCTTTTAGTCTGGATGGCAATCAAAGCTCTGAGATTTGAACTAATGTCAAACCCTTAGGACAACTTCTTGGTATTACCACATAGCATGATGCTTGCAGAAAGCTAAAGAAATCTAGCAAGTATCATGTGTTCGATGAGTTTGGCATACCTAAAACATTCTTTTGGTTCCCCAAGAGTAAATTGCAGGGGAGAATTAGATGTTCATTTTTACAAATATGAGTGGGTAAAATTCTCAGTTCTGATAGAGGATTATATATGGAAGTAAATTTTAAATGTATCTATTTTTAAATGTTGCAGGGAATGGGGGACGCCATACATGTACTTAGAGGTAGGATTGATTATTTCTTAGATATGGTTTTATTCCAAAGATCAAGATTTCTTGAAACAGGACTTTGTGATTTACCCTGTTTAAGACCGCATCAGCCATAGATAATTTCACAAACATCGATAGCATGTTATAGGTAAAAGGAGATACCTGTGATTTTATGCACTCATGCTAACCCGAATAGTTTGTATTTCTAGTAATGGTGAAGTTTTTATTCCATTGATGAAGAAGGAGGGGGAGAGAATTTGATAAATAACTGAGATCGTTCCAAACAAATTGGGTGGCACAAAGTAAGGAATATACATGAAAGGAGGTGAAGAGGATGGATTTGCCAGAACTAAGGAGTGTAGGAGGAGATGAAAGTAGAGATGTGGCTTTGAAAGAAAGCTTTGAAAGAGAGAAGGAGAAACATGGATGTGGGAGATTTGAGGAGACACACTGAAGGAGAGGAGCTGTAGGGAGCTGAGTTTCAAGTGCAACTGAGCCGGAAGGGTTGAGAGTGAGAATGTGTTATGGAAAATGGGAAATTAAGTTGAGTCTTAGCAGTGAGAATGATAATACAGGACACAGCTGGAGACGTAGAAAGTGGAGAAGCTTCAGGGTCTGGATATGAGGGCTCCACAAGGGAAAACGATGGGGATTTCAGCAATAAAAAGGCTGGTGTCATCAAACAAGTAATAAGGAAAAGAAATGCGTTATTATTCATATTGGGTCATATTCTCTTTGAGTTAAATGGCCTTTACCAAAGAGAGTTTGCCTACTGACGTGCACTACTAGGATTAATTGATATCATAAAAATATAGGCAACTTGGGTATAACAGGATCTGTAGAAGGTGGAGAGACAAACCTTTAGGGTATTGCAGAGGAGGTCACCTAAGTGGCTGAGAAAGGTAATTAGCCTGGAGGAAATTGTCTGAGAGAAAATCAAATGAAGAGCTTCAGAATGCAAACTGAGAAATGCCACTGTTTTTTATCAGTTTTGCCTCTCCTAAAGATTTATAAGAGACATTTATTGCACCAAGCAGTTGCTGCTATGCTAGTGGACTGCAGATATAGGAGCAGAAAGATTGGTGTTTAGAACAGATGAAGTTGCCTCTTGAGAAGAATGGGTGACAGTCTGCACTTTAAATTTTGTTTTTAAAAATTGATTAAACCCATTTACATCTTCCATTAAAGCAGAAACCACTTGAATCTTAATCTCATTTTATCAATGGTCTAGGATTTTAGAAGAAAATTTTGATTTTGCCTCACCTCTGTTTTGATGAATCAGCATGCATTTTGAGAAATCTCATATCAAGGCAGACAGGTCTGCATTTTTGTTTTCTTTTACAAAGTGTGTTTATTTGTGGTAGGTATGTTCAAATAGACTTTATATTTAATCTAAACCACCACATCTCAGGAAATGATCTAGCATAAAGTCCATAGTTTTTATTCTCCTCTTCATTTTATAAATAGGAAATCACTGACACTGATTTCTTGTGAAAAGAATGTATTGATTTCTTAAAAGTAGCTAGAGAGTAAAGGTACTTAAAAGAAGTGTGGGTGTTCAGTATCTTTTGGGTTCTCAATACATTTTTTTAGCCTCTTGCACAGGTTTCATTTACATTGCTCTTCCTCAGCATTAAAAAAAGGACTGGGAGAAAGCTGGTGAGTTTTTGAGGACTTCACCATATTACCTTGCTTCTATAATTACAGTGACTTAAATCAACTGATTTACTCCACTCTGAAACTAAGTAAGTCTTACTCAGCCTTATCGCACATATTTATCAGCACAGTTCTGTTTTAAAATGTTATTGGCTGTAGCAATTACAGTCTTCATAATTTATGATATTATAATATAAGCTCTTTTTTGCCTGGAGCTCTAGAATTTATTTATGTATGTTTTATTTACATAACATATTTATTGCTTATGAAAGACACTTCAGTGGTAATGCTGAAGAGCAAAAACATGGAATGCATGCACAGAAGAGTGGTTTTAAGGTATGTGCCATCTTCTTTGAGATCATCTTGCGAAGCTGGTAGTCCCAAGCAGCATCCAGAAATGATTCATTCCTTTCTTCTAAGTCGGTCTATTCCCATTTTAGCAAACTACTCCATAAATGGCATGTTTTCAGCATGCTCTCTGTGTGTATATTTAGCATTTGGACTTCTGTTGATACCAATAGCACTATATGGCTAATTTCTGTCCATCCATTCAGAAATACATATCCAAGAAAATGGGGCCATGTAGGAATATAAGTTTGGTATTGGTGACCAGACTCACTTTCTAAAAGTTCCATTTCCTGCTTTGTAAACATTCCAGGGCTGAGTAATAATGAGCTGTAAATCTTGAACATAGTACCAATGAGCGTCGACGCATTGCTTAATGCCTCCAGACTCCTGATTTGATTGTATATTTGTGAGGAACAGTGCACCTTCTTGCTTAATCTTTCTGAGTTTTGAGACCCTCAGTGTAGTGTCTTGATTCCATAAGCTGTTGGTGCTCCATGAAATTTATCTTCTATTAGCCAACTAGACCAACATTAAGTACTAAAGAAGCAAAACAAAGGTGCTGGTCTTGGTTTGAAGAAGTTAACTGCTATAAATGTGAAAATTAGTAATCGACTTTAGTAAAATCACTCCCAGAAACCTAACTGGTTTCTGCAGACTTGTAGTATAAGACTATGTGTAATGTGAAATTCATGCGAGTCTGCTCCCAGTTTTCAGGACCTCTTCCTTGCATGTAAGAGTACTTCCAACGTGTACGTGCAGTCCCAGGGAAATGAGCAGAAACACTAAAATGGGTAATGGTTCTCAGGTTGAGCCTCTGCTTATAATAAGAGTAGTGGGTGGATCTCAATGCAAACAAAAGCTTGTCAGTACACAAGATTGTGGCTTCCGTGGACACATCATCATAATTAAAATCTTACACTTACTCTGTATCTTAAATTCCAATGGAATATCAAGAGTTCTCAAAATGTGATCAATAAGCTAGCCTTAAAATATGACATATTGAAATACAACGTAGTGTCTTGCTTTTAAAAATGAATGGGATCAATACATTTGTTTAGATGTCCACAGTCATGGAATTGATTAATCTTTAATTCTGAAAGGTAAGTGAAAGTGCCTGAAACATTTAATAAAATAATACATCAAGAGGATCACTATAAACACAGTGAACCCTATGCCCTAGAGATGCCAGGAAGGAATGTGCTTTTCATAGGTAATGCTTGTTGCTCTGGACACAGTGTTTCTTCTGCAGGTTGTACATCCAGCATGACATATTAATGTCACTCTATTTCTTTTTAGTATTGCTGATTGCATGGTATTCAAGTGTGATTTTTGCTTTGGTTCAGCAAGGTGGTATGTCATGGGCTTCCATACTCATGTGTGACTTGCAGATAAAGAACTAAACAATAATTGAAGCTCAGAGTGAAAATGTTGGCATCATGTTTTGGCACCATAACTTTAAGTGGTTCCTTACTTAGACTGTGGCGGCTGGGTAGGAGGGTTCTGCTAAGAAGTTGATATTGCAAAAACTACCATGCTTGACTTAAGCAGACTGCTTCAGAGGCAGTTTAACCAACTCCATGCCAATCAATGGAAGAGTTGTACAGTATTTAGCAGGAATTTTTTTTCTTTTTTTTTTTTCCAGTCAGTGTGATCACAGATGTTAGGAGACCCTAGGCCAACTCTGTAGGCATCTACTGATAAGTTATCACTATTGAACATGGATTTCTGTGTCAGGCAGAGTGATGCATTACAGAATATTTTACTCATGCTACTTGTATCAGGGAAGGAGATGGTTCCACTTTGCAAACAAACTTGCCTCGGCTGTAAATGTTTATGGAACACTTTATTCCTGAAGTGAGTATTATATATTCAGTTATAGGTGGTACAAGATGATTTGTACCACTCTGAAGTAAAGCTAGTTAAAAACAACCACCTAAAGTTAGTAATAAAAGTGATGTCCCAGCAAAGTATGTCTCTAATATAACCTTAATAATCCTTCCATTGCCTTCTGAATAGTATATTTGTTTTGAAAAATGTTATTTTGGGTGAGTCAGAGTGATTTGTGAATTTAGGTTACAGTGAATATGTTTTCCTGAAGAAACTACCACGAAAAAGAATCATGCTTCATTGTAATTGCACAGCCATGCCTTACACACTTTACAGTACCCATGCCAAGATTTGAGAGCTTATTTGCTAATTGCAGATAAATATGCCACTTAATTAATTAGGTGCTACACACCCTCAATTGTATGTATCTATCATACTGATTTAATTTATAGTGATACATTTGTCTGAATAATTTATTGTCCACGGAGGGAGGTAAATCACCCTGTTTATTTAAGGCATCTAATTTAGGTGTGATTTAGGACACTAGAAGTTAGGAACTTCAGTTTCCCGTGTTAGGGGAGAGTAGCAGGTACCTCCAGAGGGCAATTCAAAGCATGTACATCTGGACACGTGAATACACTCCTCCTTGTGAGCAGTAGTAATGAAATTAGAGAGTTTATCTTACAAAACAGGATGAGTACTAATCACTAGGCATTCTCATGAGTTGCCAGAGCCTTGGATTCAATTCCTCCTCATCCTAGTCTTTTTATGTGTCCATGGAGGCACCTAAGCTCATCCTCTCTTTCTGCATCAGCTCCTGTTAGTGATGTGACTGTCCTCAGTCCTACAAAGTGAGAGTCATCTGTATCTTGAAAATCTGATTCTTGCTTGCTGAAATTTGATTGTCATTTTGTATGTTCTTTGGAACAATGTATAGTTTGCTTATTTTCTCTCCTGTATCATTATCTGCATGTCATAGAAAAATTTGAATCATCTGTGCTTTAGAAATGACCATAACTGGAGCATAGTAATTATTTGGTGTATATATATGTGTGTGTATGCAGCTATAAGCTTAAGTATATGGTACAGGACATTGCAAAGGCAAAGTGATGTACATAGTGTTACTGTTTTTAACGCAAGCCTTTTAAGAGTTAGCAATTTATCAGGGAACCAGACAGGATCTTAACCTTTTTTTGTATGAAATGTCTATGATCATAAAGATTTTTAAATTAAAATTTTTGCTGAGCTTTGGAGGGGAATCTCACTTACGAAGTATTCCCCCAAATAAAACTAAACCCAGACAAACAATAGCTACATATAAAGGAAAAGTATTGGTATACATTCTGTTACTGTATCTTTGTTAAGTTTACTAAGGATACGTACAGTGTGGTTGTCAGAATATATTTGCTGCCCAATGACATATAAATAAATAACAAATCATGTCAATACATTTGAGAGATCTTAATATTGTTAAAGAATTGATTTACTAAATACATAATTTGATGGTTTTACTTAATAATATGCTGTAATGTGGAGTTCTGTCACAGTGACCCTAAGGTCAAGACCTGCAGTTTATGGACTATTAATTAGCCATTAAGTCATTCGCTCATCTGACCTGCAAATCTATCAGATTGATGGATAGCAGAGACCTTTATGTTCCTAATAGGTATTCTATTTAACTTTCAAAATTTTCAAGCAAAGTTTGATCACTGAGTAAAATGAAGTGAGAAGAGAGCTTAACAATTTTTTTAAGGCTATTTCATCACCTTTCACTTGAAAGCAGATATTAACTTGAAGAATACCATTGCTGTCTTCACTGTTCTCCCAGGACCACTGACTGAACAGTGCAACTGGTACCTTAATTTCTTTTCTTTAAAAAGAGGAAATCAAAATGATTTTTACAGATCTTTTGAATGCGTAATATCAAGCATAAATTTTAATTGCACTTCATTTACTAAGTGGTGCATTACCTCATCCTTTGGTTTTAACAATGGATTTTCTATAAATCTTCATATGGTTAAACATGATAAACTGCTCAACATATCATGGAACATGGCAGTGCTTATTAGCACTTGAGAAGTTATTGATTGCTTATCTTGATTAATCTTTTATGGGTCTCTGTAGTATTAATTCCACAGAAAAGACTTTGGAAGTTCTGTAGCATTAGTCTCCTCATTCATACATTCACCTTCAATTACATGGATTTCTCTGACTGCTCTTGCTAGATTAATTATAACCTCTTTGTCACCAGATCTTGCTTTCAGTTTATCAAGAATTAGAATTTTAATGAAAAATACATATTTAAAAGATTCTAAGAAAGAGTGGCATTAATGAGATGAGATGTTTCCTGCAATTTGGTAGAAGGAAGAAATTCTTAGGTTTCTGGCATAAGGAGAAGCGAGTATCAATTTTAGAGGCAGAGTTTATGATGTAAGGGTTTTGCCAGATATTCAGCTACTTCATTTCAGATACAGCCTGGGAAGTTTCCTCTCATGTTTTAACTTAATTACAAAGCTTTTCTATAACAAGCAGTATCAGCTTTATCATAAAGAAGAGGAAGACTGCAGCTTGCTCACCAGTTTTATCTTTGGGAAGGTAGGCAAAGACACAAGACCTGCCGGATAAATGCTAAGTGTATCCTTGAGGGTAGGTTTCCTATGTCCCAGAGAAGTACCTGCTCTAGTCAGCTATAGGCTATTTTAGAATATCTTGCCTCTCATTTTTTAAATGGAAATCTTGATATGTTTGCATCTTCTTTCTGGTGAAGAGTGAAAATAAATTCCATGATTCAAAATTTCATAACGTCTTTGGTTTTGGATGGTCCTAAAGTCAGAGAGCATAACATACACACTTGTAGGCATAAGGACTTGGTAAACAGAGGTCACTCTAACAAAAATATCCTGACCAGAGATTTAAGCCACAAGATCTGAGAAGTTAATATTCCGGTTTTAATTTAATAGAATGTCATTGTTTCATGGTTAACTACTGATGAATACTTGGGTGCTGTGTGGTTTGCCATCACCATCCCAGTGCGCTCTTGGTCTCAGTCTCTGCTCTGCCTCTACTCTCATTTTGCAGTCTCTCTAAATACGCATTTAATGAGCACTGGGATTTGGGGAGGAGGGGAAGAGAAGGCTTTGTAGCCACTCAGTGTCCAGCCTGGACTGTTGCGTGGCAGCTTTATGGACTTTGCATTTGCTACCTTTTGTATAAAGACATTAAAGAAATCTACATCTATCATATGTGTATATTGAAACCTTAGCGGATTGTACAGTTATGGAGGAGTCCTAATATGATGCTGTGAAACAACAACAGGAGGATGTGGAAGTTTCCAGTGATTTACAGTGGGGTTGATCCTGCTCCAATTCAGAAGAATGGAAAAACTGTCATTGTCTGGAATGGACAGGGGTCAAAATGGTGTCACTGCAGCAGCACTTGTGATGATCTCACTTTCTTACAGTTCTAAACCATTGGCAAGAGCAACAGAGCTCTGAAGTAAACAAACAAAAACCCCATAGCAATAAAAGGCTAGCTTTATTCTGATGTTAACATCATATTGAAGGAGTAATGAGTCATCTACCTTATTAATAATGGGCAGATTTTCAATACCAGCATATTTTATTGTCATCAATCCCTGTTGCATGTGTAGGAGCTGGAGTACAGCCAAAAGGAGAGGAGTAGAAAGGACCTTTGGTTTCATAGGTTAAAAGAAAAAAAAAGATAGAAAGCAAATCAGCTCAATTCCTGTTTCTGTTTAAGTTGAAATAAAAACATCTTTTGACCTTGAAAAGGCCAATATTTCACCCTGCCTCAGGACTTTTCCCTTTTCTGTAACATGCTTTTATATTCAGTGGTAGCTGTTGGGAGCTCTGCCATCTTCACAGATGTGGTGTGAGAGGCTTAACTAATCTTGGTAAAGGGCTTCACATGGAAGGTGCCATGACAATGCAAATCATGGACAATATTGGTGACTGACTGAGTATTCACGAACATCTGTAAAGGAATCTCTCATGTCTGCATTGTATTCCTAGGAATATTTTGTATTATGTGTTAGTTCTGAAAGCTGTTGAATGTTAACTATTGAATATTTACAAAGTTATTACATAGGCAGACCAAGTCACTCCTTCCAGATACACTGAACAAAGAAATGGACCTATGGTGACTTCCTGGCCCTAGGACATTTATCAATCACATCTTGAGGACAAAGATTTCACCACACAAATCCCTCGGATTTCATGTAGTGTCAGAAAGGGCTTAAATGGAGATATTTTATTTTACGGGAATGTGCGGGCTGCACAGATAGATAGCAACCTGCCACGAAATTCTCAGTAAGTTGGCATAAAATAGGATTTATACTTGGGCTGCAAACTAAATGGATACATTAACCAAAAGATCCCTATTAGGGGAAAAGAAGTGGGCCATGACTCTAGTGTAGCCTGAGGGTCATGGCAGCAGCTGCAGAGCAATTGTTCTTTGTGTCATGCAAAATGTTCATCTTCTCTTGTTTCCACATGGGTCTCTACAGAGGGAGAAAGATTTTATTCTCTAATAGTACTGGGGAAGTTATTCCAGTCATTTTCAAAGGGTAAACACATGATGTTTCTTATTAAGCTATACTGTCAATTAAAAAAAAAAATCAGTCTGAAAGAATCCTCAAGTTTGCTTAACTTTATTTTGAAAAAGTAGATCAGAGAAATGTCTTTCAAATGCAAGCTGGTCATGTTATGTCTCTAAGTTAGTCTCAGTATCAAGATTATATGAGAGGGGTTGCATTTTTCAAGTTGACTTTCTGAACTTCATGAACAAATTTGATTAATAGGTAATAAAATTAAGAGCTGCAAATAGTAGCCATGTCTGTATAAGCAAATGTGGAATTTGCACAGGGAAAAGTTTAGTTTAAAGTTTAGTGAGTTGGTTTAAAATTTTATTCTCTGTGTCTACAATGTTTGCAGGTAAGAGCCTTCAGCTTCTACTTTGACCTATACAAAAACGTGCACATGCCACACCAGTGTGTTTCTTGAAGGTGCTACCCCTGTGCTGGACAACACTTGTGCTCTCTCACAGCCCTTTAACATCTGCATGCTCAGAACATCTGCAGTATGTATCATCCATCCTCTACCGTATGGTGCAGGGCCCCTTTAAAACCAGTTAGGGAAGTCATGTGAAATACTTTGCGATTTTTGCTGGTTGAGGACCTTTGCAGTTAGATGGTTTTACTATGCTGCACTGTGTTTTTTTCTTTAATGAAAGATGCTTTTACTTGAAAAAATAATCATTGTAGGAAAGCTTTTTTGCCCAAAATCATGTTACACAACATCAGAAATGAACATGTTAAAAATTAATTTTCACTTACAATCTCTTCACTTAAAGGGTAACCCATAATTCTCATAATACTCACTTGAACTTAATGTTTTCCTGTCTTCTAATGGACATTAATTGAGAGGGATCCATCATCTAAATGATACTCTAGTGCAGAGAATCACTTAGAAAAATGGTGCTATAAACTGGAATCTCTATGGTAAAAATCAATCCCTGGAAGCTGGTTAGTTTTAAGGAAAGATATTACCTAGCTGTTAGACTTATATGTAGCTTTATTATGTTTATATTAATTTGCATATGGAGTTTAAATCTGTCATTTTTCTAATACGAAGTAAAATGATGGCTCTCATATTACAATTTTTTTTTGTTTACCCATACTTCCATGGAACACTCTGTCTTCTTCACTGATGTAACTGCATACAGTTTGCAAGATTTTAAGGATGTCCTTACAACATTAATTAACAAACACATTCTTTTCTGCTGAGGGTTTCAAGAAGAGTCCAAGAAGTCCTTTCTTATTCACATTGGGTCTGTAACTTATTCTAGGTGACTGCTTTTTACTGCTTGTGGAAGAATCCTAGGAACTGAAACCTGAGGTAAGAACACTGTTGTTCTCTGCTGCACAAGGGGATTTTCTCCAGCTTGAATCCTTCTGTTGTAGCAGAACTTGGTCCCTTTCTGGTGAGAGATCACCAAAACAACTGTGGGAAAAGCCTACAGGACATCTGGAGGAAGCCCCCGAGTCATGGGTTATCAGATGTTTGAGAGTATATTTTTGGAGAGGGATCATTTTGTATCAGCCCAGTCCTTAGCCATCTCCTCCTGACTGCTACCCAGGGCCTGACACCAGAGATGATATATGGATGCCACCCTACTAGCATGCCTATTCCCCAGTTCTAGTTTAATTAGATAGATAGATAGATAGATGCCCAGGGCACTGCTTCCCCAAATCCAGCCTCCAGACACTCTCTTTCCAGATGTTTGGTGTGTTCCTTCCAGCTATCATCAATATCCAATAGCTTCATTTCCGAAGTGGCTCAAGTAAAGACAGCAGCAGTCAGTGGGACCTAGGGATATTTGCATGCTGCGGACATGTTCTCCACATACTTTTCATGTGTCTTTGCTTGTGTGCTTGTTTTGGCTGGGATAGAACTAATTTTCTTCACAGTAGCTAGTATGGGGCTATGTTTTGGATTTGTGCTGAAAACAGTGTTGATCACACAGGGATGTTTTCGTTACTGCTGAGCAGTGCTTACACAGGGTCAAGGCCTTTTCTGCTTCCCACCCCACCCCACCAGCGAGGAGGCTGGGGCTGCACAAGAAGTTGGGAGGGGACACGGCTGGGACAGCTGACCCCAACTGACCAAAGGGCTATTCCATACCATATGATGTCATGGTCAGCATAGAAACCTGGAGGAAGAAGAAGGAAGGGGAAGGGGACGTTCAGAGTGATGGCGTTTGTCTTCCCAAGTAACCGTTACACGTGATGGAGCCCTGCTTTCCTGGAGATGGCTGAACACCTGCCTGCCCATGGGAAGCAGTGAATGAATTCCTTGTTTTGCTTTGCTTGCATGTGCAGCTTTTGCTTTACCTATTAAACTGTCCTTATCTCAGCCCACGAGTTTTCTCACTTTTACCCTTCCGATTGTCTCCCCCATCCCACCGTGGGGGAGTGAGCGAGTGGCTGTGTGGGGCTTAGTTGTTGGCTGGGGTTAAAGCATGACAGATTGCCACTCACAGTCAAATAGGGAGCAGGACTGACAAGGAGCTCATGACCACTGCACCATTATTGAGAAAGTTTAATACAACGGCACTAATGAGGGCCTTGAGACTATCATATAAGCATGATCAAATATCTGTGATCCTTATGTATGCTTTAATGAATGCAGTGCAAAACACTTCTATTTTATTTTCCATGTTTTGCAGCTGGAACTTTGAGATGTGGTAGAAAAAATTTCTCTGAAGTCATTTAGGAAATCTGTGGAAGACCCAGGGATAAATGCAGTCCTGCATCCCAGTCCAATAATTTAACCAGAAAATATTTATCTCTTCTCTTCATAGCCTCTTGCAAACTCCAAGGGCCAGTAGGGCTAGATGAAAACTTTAGCAATATGTACTGGGTACCATATTTGAAAATTATTAAGAAATTCATCATAAAAGACAGCAATGAGTCTCCTCTGACCAGCTTTGACCTTGAAATATCCTTCTCCCCTGACACATCAGTTTTCGCTTTCAATAGCTGTGAGAAGCATTTTCCTCTGAGAAACCGTGGGTATTCCTTTTGCCAGTTTGTAAGCAAAACACAAAGCAATTTTAAAAGCTGTCAGCTACAATGACTTCTTCAGGTTAAAAAATACCCTTTGTTTTTCCAGTAACTGCTAATGGTTTAAAGCACTTTCATAAAAATCTGCACTTTGGGGAAAGGGCTAGTTTTATATATCTTTATTAGAAAAAAAACCCCAACAAATCTCCAGAAATCCAGCAGCCTTGATATATGAAGGATTTCCTTCTTCCTTTATAGGAACCTGTACCGTAACCTTTTTTTTTTTTTTATTCCTCAGATTTAGACAGAGACAGCCTGACAGTGTCTGGTGCTGTTCTTCTCCTTGCCACTTATGTATGCCTCCTCACAGACTATGATATCACAACTCATTAATCAGGCAGCAGGCTGGCTTGAGTGAGATCAGAGCGTGGGCCAATGCCAGTGCCCCTTTCCTCTGATTCATCAGGTGATTTTTTTTTTTTCTTAGTGTGCTCACAGAAGTGTATAAATAGAAACAGTATTCAATATTTTATCCCCAGGCTAAATTTAAAGGTTTCACTGAGATCAGGTGTATAAGATGGGCTGAGCATCTAAAGTAAGATTTGTTAAGCAGGTAAAGTAGGTGGCAATTGCTAAAATACTGTGTAACTAGAGAGGTTTTGTTTAAGAGCATGATAATGGAGTCTATGCCACCTTTTATAAAGAAATGTGAAAAGAAATAAGGAGTCTTCACTTGCTTTACATTTTCATATAGGGGCCAACCTATTTGCTCTGGTTTTTGTTAGTGAACTACAGAAGGCAGATCACTAACCAATGTCCAGACCTGCTAGCAGAGTTACCTGGCTGCAGAGAGAAAAGCCAAATAGTTCCAAAGTTGGGCAAGATATTACCCTGAATGGATTAATTAGGAGGCTCTGGGTTTTGTCGTTAACACTACTCACATTACTATTTCCAAAGTATTGGGGAGCATAATCCCAAGGATAACCGTTGGCTCTTGAAGAAAATAAGTTGTTACTAAAGGAAGGCAAAGAAGTTTTGTCAAAGAAACTCTGCTGATTTAACTTGGATCTTTGTGTCCCCTTGCAAGTGGGGAAAAGAAGCCAAGGAGGTGATTGAATTCATGTCCCTTTTGCAAAGGGTTGTTCATTGTATTGGAGTCCATTTTTTTTCTCTCCAGGTGGAACATCTTGGCTGAATGAGGATTCAGCCTCTTCCGGGGGTGACTGATCTGTTCCAACATGACAGCAGTGCTAGGACATTACTTGTGTTTTTTAGACATTCGCTTAAATTATACCTTCCTCTGTGGCAGTTCTGAAGAACTGCAGGAAAGGACAGTCAGTGGCTAAGGACTGGACTGTAGCTGCCTCCTTTGCAGAGCAAAGGCTCTCAAGCCAGATAAAGGAACACAGCAAGAGGAGCAAGGAGTAAGCTCTTTACAGCCTACACATGACAATCTGCAACCGACAGTGTCTGGGATAACACAGAGAAGTACACTGCAGTTTTTTCACTTTTCCAGTGTCAGCACAATGTACACTGGGGAGGTTGTGTCATTGCCAGCAAGAGCTAAGATGAGGCCCTACAAAATGCAGAAAAAATACTCATCATTTTGTATTAAAAGACACATTTCCATCTTAGTGAATGCAAAAATCTTTGCTTTCCAGGAATATCTGACTGGTCCAGGCTACTGAGTCTGTATATTCACAGGGCAAACCAGTATTGATTAACAGTGAGTTTCCAGGTGTTGATCCTGACTCCTGAATGAGCTTTTTATTTTCACTTGGATGGCAATAGCATGGCAGTAGCTTAGTTGCAGCTGAGTTGTGTAAGAAGGAACCCAAGTGTTATCCTGTGGCACAATGGGTTCATGAATTGTGGATTTGAGGAAGAACTCTTGTCAAATCATCTAGCAATCTAGTTCTCAAAAGAAATTCCCTTTCTTCCTGTATCTTGATTACTATGAGCTTTTCTACTTGCTTTTCTACTTACTTACTATGAGCTTTTTTACTTTCTTCCTGTGCATCCCATTTCTTTGTTGCAGCCCTTACAAAAACCTTCCTTGCCTATCTTTCCAGCTTTTTTATTCTTCAACGAGCTCATTCTTTCCTGCTTCAAAAAATTCAGGCTTTGCATTCAACCCTTTTCACACCTCTGTCAGTACCATTCTATGTGCTCTTGCCTATGATTTCTCCAGTTTCCTTTGAAGCCAGCCAAGTCCATTTCCCCACGTGTCCATGTTTTTATTTTCTCTTCTCTGATACAGAGAATTATGGTCTATATCTCTCTATTTCTTGTGACTTAATCCCTTATTTGATATCTATTTCTGACGTGCACCTTTCAGGGAACTAGCTCACAAGCCTTAAGTAGAAGGCTATAGATGCATAGCAGTGTTTATGTTAGCATAAAAAATAATTAGATAGACTGGGGAAAAAAAAAGGTCTCGGACAGTTCAAGCCTTTGATTGTGCATTATGTTACTTCTTCCTTTCACTCCATACTCGGTTTGTATGCAGTCTCAGATACTAAGCTCCTTAGGCAATCTAATTCAAAATGTTTGTACAGCACCTTACACCAAATACAGTGCAGGGGCTATGCTCAGCCTTGCCGATCGGCAGTATCAGTAACCATCTGCATGCCTCCAACATTCGGAGGTTCTATTCCCCACTATGTCAAATCGAGCTGGTCTGTGTTTACAGTGATTTAAATCGAAATTGAATTTGGCCCAAATTTTAGTAAAACATTCTTCCTAAAGTATCACAGTGAAGTCAATACTCTTATTGTTTCCTGCTGTGTCTTTATTTGCATGTTAATGGCAGATTATTGTCTTTTCCAGTGTACTTCCCCAGAGACTCTATGCATGTTTTTATTGATTAGTTCCTCTTCATTTAACATTTAAATGGATATTTTCAAATTGGTGCAAAATTATAATAGTGTGTTTGCTCAAGGCATTTAACTGTGGTATTAGCAGAATCATCCAAGTCTGCTGATTATGCATGCTCTGTACAAAAGAGTTTAAGGACTGCAGTGCAGACCTGCAATTAGGTCTGAGTTACACAAGCAAATGAATCCTGGGCCAAAAGCACCCATCATCTCATTTATCTTCCTCAAATGTTAGTGCAGGTGAAGTATGAAAGCAGAAACTACACATTAACATAAGAAGAAAATAAATCTGAATTTGTAGCCTTCAAAAAAGTTCTTAATCTTTTTTCAGTTTATATAAATGTTATATGCCAATCTTATACATTATCTAAATTATCTCTTTCTGTTGTAGAAACTTGGGAGTGGAAGCTTTTAAAAAATGAGGTTTTATTAGGTTATCATGCATACTTTACTGCATACAGTAGTGAAAATTTTGGCTACGTGAACATGCACTGTAAAGACTGGTTTGCAGCTTTAAGAGTATGGGCTCCAATCTCACCAAATTACATAAAACTCATCTGGCCTCCTCAATATCTAAGTAGAAGAAGCATAAAAGCTGAGGTTTCAGCAAATAACACTTTATTTAAAAACACTATTTAATTTAATAACACTATTTATTTAATAACACTAATTTCGGGGGGGGGGAGCATGAGGGAGCATTTATGGGTTCTACTGGCCTTGCAAATTGGCTTGCTTCATTGTTTCTACAGGGCTGGCAGAAACAATACTGTTTCTCAGTTGTTTCTGAGAGGCCTGAAGATATGGTCATCTTTGCCTTGTTTCTTCTGAGTTAATCTTACTTCCAGCCAGTGCTTTTAAATAGTCTCAGGGTGGCATTGGGTGCCTGCTAGCAGATCCCAGCTGAGAGTCATAACCTGTTGAAAACACAATGACACAATAGCCATTTTCACAACAGAAAAACCCAGCTCTTCTGGCTGAATTCAACTTTGTTAATTAGAATCACAGAATAATTTAGGTTGGAAAAGACCTTTAAGATCATCGAGTCCAACCATGTCAGACCTTACAAACACCCATGGTCTTTTTTTTCTACAGTTGTCTTCCTTTCCCTGCGCTAAGGTGCAATAAATGTAACTGCTCTGCTCAACAGCTTCTCAGTTTTGCCCAAAGGGTTCTTTTGGGCTGAGCAGGGAGCACTGCTTGGAAAGCACCCTGGTGCTCGGGAGAGAAGATGCTACCTCTGTCAATAATGTTCTGTTGGTGTGTTTCGTGCCTCACAGTATGTTTTGCCATTAATGTTTAAGCAGATTATATACCTGAAACTAGAAGGTTATGAACAATCCTAAAGTCACAACAGAATAGGCTCTTTGTGGACAATGGGGGGAAAAATATAGTTCACCTGATGTGGAGGAGTTAAATGGCAAAGCTCTGAGTGATCTCTGGGTGGGATGGATGCACTGTGTGTGAATAGCCTACACAGCTCACTGTCTACCTCTCGGGGGGAAATGGAGGTTTTCACCCAATTCTGTGGAATTGGTGGAACTTATACTAGAAAGTTTTGTACAAAGAAAACCACTTCAGATTTCAAATAAATGGAGTTAGCATATGTTTGCTAAAACTGGCATATTCCTTGAATGTCTAATCAAATGTTCTTTAAGACCAGAATTTTAATGCACTGTGGTTATTTCACAGGGTGCATTTGTGTTTGTTAGGACACTTAAATGACTGAATCTCAGTCCTTCTTTGGTGGCTGTAAGGAGAAGTATCCAGAGTCCTTCCTGGGCTGGGCTCTTCAGGAACCCGCAGCAGGAGGAAGGCGAGGGGTCCCAGCTGCCACTCTGCAGAGTCTTGTGTCAGGGAAGGAGGGAAACGCAGATCTGGAGTCCTTCCTGTGGTGGGTCTCTGTGGTTCAAGAGGACATTATGGATCTCCTTCCTTTATGCATTATAAAAGAGTGTTAAAGTTGGTTTAAAACAATCGGACTGGGAATATAACATAGCTAAAGCCT
Source organism: Ciconia boyciana (assembly GCF_034638445.1). Classification (NCBI taxonomy): domain Eukaryota; kingdom Metazoa; phylum Chordata; class Aves; order Ciconiiformes; family Ciconiidae; genus Ciconia; species Ciconia boyciana. Next base: position 159,162,114 of record NC_132935.1, read on the forward strand.
AGAAAACTGGGGCACTGAAATCGTGCTCTAGCTGGTTACTGTGGCACAAAATCACACGCTCCTTACAGGATCTGAAATTACGTAAGGATTGGTTAAAGGTAGAGTTTTTGCTTTTAACTCTGCATTTCCTGGCTGTTGTCAGCTTAAAGCAAGCCCTAATGTTATTTTAATGTAGTTTGGTGTGTGGATTGCATCAAAGTAGGTTATATATTGATTGCTCAAACCTCAAAGCTCTGGAGGTAAATCTCTACTGAGAAGTGTCAGAACTTCAGTTAATACACGTATTGATAGGCACAAGATGTCACTATTGTGCTTACTGCAGAGATAACATTTGTGTTGAAATTTTAATGCCCATAATGTTTAGCCTTTCTAGACTATGGCAAGCTAATCAAAGAACCTTCTCTGGTATATAAATCACTGCACACTACTGAAAATTGTAGACAAGATAAATCAAGATTTTCGATCAATTCAGTCTTCAATCATTCTTTCCAGCAGCACAGAAAATATAGTCCATGCTGTACTTACAGTTTGATAGCAAGGAGATGTTTAACATCAAGGTTGGAGATTAACGGTGACAAGTTTTATTGTGGAGAATGTGAAAGACTGAAATATTAATTTCTAGATTGATGTAGAACTCCATAATTGAGGCCATAAATCAGTGCTAAAATCAACTGGATTATGCATCATCTGAGCTAATACTCTGGGTCAACATGTTCAAAAACTAGTTTATTTAGTCCACAGTTTGAAAATCTGGAAATTAGAGTAGGAAGGTGAATCTGGTTCTGCACAATGTATTCTATTCTGGAACTTTGGTAGTGTTCACCACAATTGAAGAAAAGTTTTTTTCCTCTTCATTTTCACAGACTGTTCCTCTTCTTTTGAAGACTTATGAAGTGTTTTATTAAAAGATCTGTATCTAATCAATAAAGGAGGTGGTTTATTTATAATGAACACCTTATTGTACCATTCAGTCTCTTTTGCTGTTTGTGAGTTATCTGCATATAGTTTTTGACCTTCAACATTTGTTCATTATATGGAAACATTTATTTTAATACATTCCAGCCTATGGGCTTCACTTACCTTGAAATCAGAGTTTATCAGTATCTGCTGTTTATTCTGCATGATTGGTCACCGAGGGCATGTGGTTTGTTTTTTTTTTTTTTCCAGTTTCTGTGCTGAAAACCACAGAAAGCTTTTAAGCTGAAGCTACTTCTGCCTGGGAATTTAGGTCCACAGTGGATAATGACATACAGAATAGTAATTATATAGTTGAAGTCTTCTCCAGTATCAGTAATGGAGGTGTGTCCGGGATAGACATTTTCAGTGATACCTGGAAAGGAAAAGTGTATTTAAAAAAAACAAACACCTGTTCTCACAAAGGAATTTCTCGTGCTTTTGCCAGTGGAGGGCTGCATTGGTAAGCTGTCCCACATTTAGAATCTAACTTGTCTCACACCAACTTTTTCTCTTGAAGTAGATGGGAAGTGTGTAGCTGGTCAGAACTACATTTCCCAAAACACAATTCATCTAAAAAAAAAAATATAGAAAAATTCTGCTGGCATGAGCTGCAAAGGGGCATGCTGGGAGCTGTAGTGTTGGCTGGCAAAGCAGCTGCGTAAAAACCCAAGGGTGGCTCTATATAGTGTTTTATCAAGTGTAATTGCTTTGGGTTACCCTGTGAAAGACTTTTGGCCAAGTAATCTCTATATGAAGTCAATGAGACAAAAAATCATGCATTCAGAGTTTTTGTGTGATTGATTTCCCTTCATGTTACAGGTGGCTCTCCAAAACTGATGGAGTGAAATGGTTGACTGCCCTGGGTGGACAAGAGGGAAAATGCATTGTGGTTTTGGCATGATATGTTTCGGACAGATTAGAAAATACTCTGTTAATTAGGGGAATTCCAGGCATGTACAGGAAGCATATTTCAATAACCCACGATTATGTTGGGTTTCATGTAAAGCTATTTGTTTGGCTGCCAAAGTGTTTTATGGTGTGATGCCAATTGTAATATATTCAGAACCCAAGCTAAAAAAACCCCTCCAAACTTTGATGCTTGATGAGTTCATAGGATGGGAACAGAAAGACAAAGAACCTTGAAAACCTCAACATGAATAATGAAGGTAAATAGACAGGCCATTCTGTATTGTGATTAAAACATAAGGAACTTTTGGGCATTACATAGCTATCTAGAAATTCAAAACTTCTTAAAACAAAAGCATGTACTGTAGTATCTCTATTATCTATTACACTGCACAATTTATTATGAGCTGACTTACTTGCCTGTCCTTTGTGGAAGGAGTGCGCTGCCGTTCCAGCATTATTTCCACCCTCAGAGAATTACTGGCATCCTTTGAAAATACATCGAAATAAAAGTCACTGGCATGTTAAAGTTTTCAAGAGAATCCTTAATAGTTTATAGATGCAGGGCAAATAACATATCAAATTGTATTTTTGGGTATATTATATGCACTTAGGTAAATATGGCAGTTTTGTAAGTACCATAACCTGTGAGTTCGTACTTGAAGCGATAACTGGAGCTATGCCAGAGTATCCAAAGCTCTTACAGAGGAGTGAGATTTGATGAAAGGTTGTAGGAAAAAAAAAGAAAGGTGAAAAAATAAGAGGAGTAATACAGTAAGTCACAGTGTTGCTGGATGCTGAAAGAACAACGTACAATAAGCAACATGCCTGTGACTCCTAGCAACAGAGCTGGTGTTTCTTAAAACCGCAGGTGATGGGTAAGGACTGGCCGGAGGCTGAGTCCAGGCGTCGCTATTTGAAGCCCTGGTTTTAAAACACTTAAAAACAATTTGGGGCAAAAGCCCAGGCCTGGCTGTGATCACGATCGCTGCCTGCCGAGAACCTTCCAGGTTGGGTGCACCTGGGTGAACGCAGCTTTTCTGAGTCGCGTGCCAGGCGCTGCTCCTGCCCCGCTCCAACGGGTGCCTGGGGAACTGTGGCAGCCCGGAAAGTCCAAGAGTGAGGTGCAGAGAGGCAACAGGACTGTGGAAAATCGGTGAATTCCCCCATACTTTGGTTTTGGAGGCTGGGACAGAGATGATTGCCAAGTCTGCATGTGTCAGGGCTTCTTCTCCTGACCTTTCCCAGGGCTGGCTGAAATTGCCTCGGCCCCAGGATGGGAGCAACCCCCAGCATGAGTCAGCCGGCGCGGCACTGCAGGCGTATGCCAGAAATAAAAGAGTGCAACAGCATCTGCACCCCTGCTCTCCCCCTGGGCCCAGCATAATGAGTGTGGCCAGGGAAGGAGGGTGTGGTGTCAGACAGCTGCCGAATTAATTAATTGGGAGCTGGAAATACATGGATTGACTCAAGGGCTGCTTTGGGGTGTGCGCTGCGGGATGGATTTGACACTGACCAGAGCTGAGGAGCCACAGGCTGGGCTGATAGCAGCTGGTACGCCCTTCTGAGGTGACCTTCTGAGATACTGCTGAGGGCCTGGCTCCCAAAATAGTTTTAATAGGTTGCAAATTTTGGTCATTGTTAATTGTTTTGTTTATAATCCAGATCTGCAGGGCTGTTTTGTTTTAATGAATCCATTGTCAAACTGCAGCTAAAACATTAGTCTGATGTCCATTTTCATTGCCTCTGCCTGGGAAATGGTGTAAAAATGTAAATAGCTATTTCCTTTCTCCAGCGAAGGAGCAGCAGGATCCATGGAGAGCAGGACCATACAATAAAAGCAATATTGGGACTAAAAAACAGAAGAGAAGTCTGCAGTGCTGTGCCTCCCTCCTGCCTTTGTCATAAACTTTTTGTTTAGTCTTAGTGAAATCCTTTGAGCTCTGTATAGCTCCTGTGCCCCACGTGTGTAAAGGCTGATCTCTGGGATTACAAACCGCAAAGGTATAATAAGGCGTATTCTTCTCGTGTCAGGCCCTCCAAGAGAAGGTGCTATGGGAAATGAAAGAGATCATTTTTATTTTATTGTGTCATTCAGCACCTAGCATCAGAAAAATTCTGCTGCTGCAGTTTTGCTCTCTGCAGAGGTTGAATCTCTGGCACGGGGATGAAACAAATTCCTAGATAGATGCATAATTGCGCCGAGATAGGGCTCACCGTAGCTAGAATGCGTGTTTGTTGTTTTAACCTGGAGGGCTGTGCTGGTTCACCCACGCAGCCGAGGACTGGAGTGGGCTCTTGTGCTGCATCAGCAGGGTCATTTGCATTGCAGCATCTTCAAAGATGGTGAGCAGAGGAGGATGGATAGGGAGATGTGATCTGCTCGTTCTGCTTCTGAGTACTAGGAATATTGTGTTTGCTCTCCCTTTTAAATGTCTGGTTTCTGATCTGGTGCATGTTGGAGGCGATGTGTTAGCACTGGCTCTCTGCTGGCCTGGACTGCAAGGACAAGTAGCACCCTCCGTCCACTGGCTCTGCTCCTCCCTGAGGGACTAATGGAGGGGCAGGAGGAGAGACCCAGGCCTTCAGCTCTCCCCGCTAAAGACAGGCGATTTACATCAGAAAGCACCTAGAAATGCTCCAAAACTAGAAAGTCGCCAGTTCCTCCTGCCCTCCTTTTCCCTCTTGTGGAGGTTGCCCTTCTTGGATGAAGGCTGGGAAAGATGCCCATGTACCAGCTTCTCAGCAGCTGCTTCTACAGGTCAGGTGTTGCATACCATTGATTTCAGCTGAAGCTGATGTGCCAGGGTGTAAACAGTGGCACTCACTTGTCTATAGCTGCTGTGGTCTGTCGATGGCAGAGGAGCCCTGTGGGCAGCTCAGACTGTGCCGGTGCAAGTATAAAAAAAATCTCCCTTATCCAGGATAATGGAGTGGGGGGAGGAAGAGAGAAGTGATGTGATAACCCAGATAAAGCTACAAAACAGACAATGCAAAGCCTTTATAAATTAGGGCATGAGAACAAATTTAGTACCTCTGCTTAGAAAAAAAAAAGCACTTCTTTTTAGAGCACAAAAGCAGCACTGATCGGAATAGTGCAAATTGTGCCAAAGTTGACAAACATGGAAAATTACTCCATCCTTTTATTTGTTCCTGAACCTTGACAGTATTTCAGTTTCTATGGAAATGCTCTCTCAGGGATGAAACCCTTCTCATCACCAGAGGGTCATCCAAGGTGGGCTTGGGAGGAGGAGAGGAGAGGTGCCTGATGGGGTTCCTGAGGCCAAATTCTTCCGTGAGCCACAACAAGGCTGTGGGTTGGCCCAAAGCTGGAGAGGACCTGGCAGTCAGGTCTGTGATCTGCCCGATGACAGAGCCCGTCCTTGGGTAGATGGAGGTGGGTGAGGGGGCTGCAGGCAGCTGTTGCCACAGTTCCAGCCACTGACTCTGAACATCTGGGGAGCTGCCAGGAGCATGCGCTGCTGGGGCTCTTGAGTCTGAAGTTGTAGCACTTAACTTCCTAGAACATCGTGCGTGTTTGTGTACCTGCAATAGCCATTTATAAATCATTTATAATCCTGGCATGTTCCTCAGCCTGCAGATGAAAAGGGAGTTTCAATCCAAGATGGGGTTTGCCACGATGTTGCAATAATTGTTCTTTTCTGTGCATCATTTCTATGAGGCTCTGTCAATCAAAAAGTTCAATGTCTTCATTATTCTGTAGGTGCATGTCATGCTTGAGGGGAACACTAGCAGGCTCAGTGTTGGGACTTGCCCTGAAACAGCAGTAGAGGTAGCTTCACCAAGAATCAACAGAAGCTTATCTGTACTACAGGTCTTTTCTGGAACGTCAAAGTAACATCTTAAGTTCAGAAGCCCTTAATGAACACCCCAGACCAAATTCTGCTTCAGAATATGCATGTGCGGCTCCTATTGAAGTAAATGGGCACTCTGCCTGCATCTGAGATAAGGATCTGGCTTGTAGCAAAGCTTAAAGGGGTATACACTGGGTTTTAATAGACTGTCGCCTACAACAGAATTTATTTTTAAGCTATTTTCAGTTATTTCTAGTGTTGCGATCAGTAAACTTCCCTTGTTTTGCTGCTACATCTTCTGCATACCGGTTTAATAAGGTATAGAAATGGAAATAAAGCAATCCAACCAGATAGTTTATTGTGGTTTCTTTAAGGCAATGTCAAGATATTTTACAAGCTTGCAAAATTAGATTTATTACACTCCAATCATCTGGCAGACCATAAACACTCCTGAATATTTCGGTTGGAGGAATGGCAATTTTTTTTAAAACCTAGATAGGGAATATGAGTTTGTTTGAAGAACGAGTGAATTTGCCTCAACATCTTTTCATTTTCCTTTAATTTGGCCTGTTTGGCCTTTAAGAGCTGTGCCTCCGACATCTGTTTTTTCTTTCTGACACCATTCAGGCAAGTAATCAAGGAAAAGTCTGACGTTGCTTTTCGCTGCACTAAGTGTGTGTGTTTGTGTGTGTTTGGAAATTACAAACCTTTTCCGAGGAGGAAAATGGTGAGATGTAAGAAAGAAAGGATGAAACAGGCTTAACAAGGTAACAAATAAAATAAATTCCAAAGGTAATAAGTCAAAATAATAAAAGTTAAGAAAAAAAACCCCAACAACCGCAAATATAAATGTTATAATAAGGAAATACATATAAAGAAGCAAGATTAAACTTAGAGGTGTGATTCTGTTTCCTCTCACAAAACCTAAACACGGGACTTTTTGGGACACCATACTTGTGTTGGAAATGTGATGTAGGAATCCTAAGGCAGAAAGTGGAGCCCAGCCACTGGTCCCTGTGATGCTGCATCATATCTGTGGGCCTTCCCTTAACGCTTTTAATTCAGAGGATGCTAATCCTTCTCCTACAGCAGAAGATTAGTAATTCTGACCCAGGATCAATGTCCAGGGTTCCTGGGCACCACTGAAATGTGCCACTTATTTTACTGTATGTGCAATTCATAGGTGAATGTACTATATAAATATGCCAAATATGAACACATCTCCTAAATCCATGGAGAAAGCTGGAGCTAAAGCAGCCTTTTGTATACTTACGTTTGGGAACAGCCTGTGCCCTGAGTAAATAACAAATGAGCTCTTTGCTCAAGGGGAACTCATAGTGGGAATGTCAAGACTTTTAAAAGTTTTTCTTGAGTTCAGAGTTTAAGACTTTAGTGTAACTGTGACTGGGTTTAATGCCACTGTCAGTCTGTGAGCACGCCAAGGGTGGTCTCTGTATGTCTTCAGGACTGACTTAGAATAAATTGTGAGTTTGTGCATATAGAATGCACCAGTTCTATACGATTCTTCTCCAAGACTCATAATATTTGGTGTTTCTTTCCTTCAAAACCTTATCAACATGAGATAGGCAAAAAAAAAAAGGGGGGAGGGGGGAAAGAGAGAAAACTCAGCTCAAAAAGATGTATACATTTATTATTTTTGAGCTCTTATAACTTATAAATGCATCATGCCTATTACTTTGACTTGTTGAAAATACCGCTTCTCTTGGTAAGGTTATAAATCCTGCTCTACAGCAACAAGGCAGTATATGTATAAAACCTCTGGGGTGGGCCAAGACAGAGGCATTTCAGTTCTCGTTGTCTGGGTATGTTTGGGGAAGACAAGTGGACAGCATTTCAGAAAGGGCTGTGCCACTCACATATAATTGAGTTAATGTGGAGCCAGTGATGAGAAAGTAGTCCTATCAACAGCAGAATTTATAAGGTCTAATTTATTTTTAATTTTGTATCTTGTACAATGAACAGTCCCATCTCTCAGATCTGGAGAACGCAGATCTGGAGAAAGCAGAACTGGAGCTTTTTCTTCACTGGGGCATTTGAAATATTTCCCTTCTTGTGGCTTCTCCACTAATATGATTGTGCTGTAGCCTTTCTCCCAGTGGGAGCAAAGATTCATTCAAGTCCCTTTCCTCGGGGTGATTGCCCACTTTCATGAAGGCCTTTATGAACTTTACATTTTGGAAGCTCTGCTCCTCTTTCAGATAAGATTGAAATTTTCCAGCAGCTTTAGTGGTCATGAGGAACTGGATAAACATTGTTTCCTTAATACACCGAAGTACAGGAAAAGAAGAAGAAAAACCCAAACCACAGCAACACAAATTGTTATGAGTTGAAGAAGATGTGAGAGTGAAAGCTTTCAAAAATGGCAGAAAAGGGAAAGATGCTTCATATGCTGGGCTTACAGCTTGAAATTATTTAATGGAAACAAACATGTCTGCAAAAGTGCTGAGAAATAATATGAATGGATGCCCTAAAATAACAGGTGAATGGTATACATGTTGGAGCCTGCATTCCGCATCGTTTTAAAGAGTCTGAGCTTGTGCACCCAAATGAAAGGCACCCAAAATCATGTACTATTTTGGTATGCCTTGCTGGGCAGATCCATAATATTTTTCATGGTGAAAAGGTAGTGTATCAAACACACTGTTATATTGAGAGCACCCCATGCCTATTTTGTGATCAGATGGAAAGAGACTGGTGAGCTGTGATTGCAGCAGCTCTGCAATGTGTTTTTCACTTCAAGGAAGAGAAATCTACTTGCAAGCTTTTATGGAATTAATACTGAGAGACACACTCAAGTTCACCTCAAGTTCTCAGAAATGTAATTGTAGCAAGTGAAAGTCTGTTTCAAAATATTTATAGCATAATTTAAATATGCTGAAAAGCAGGTAAGAGAAACAGTACAAATAAAGGAAGGACCTTATATTTTGTCATAAAAATATAATAGGGATGATTTAGAATGTGATTATCATTAATAAAATTCAGGGAAACAGAATTATACAATGAACCTAACACACAACCAAAGCTTAAGGTGCCCAGGCTATTTAACAGATTAGAAAATGTGAGCAAAGAAAGACTTTTGCAAGGTGCTAGCATATTCCAGTAAAAGACACAAAAAGGAAGAAAGGACAAACATTGGAAAAAAATCCCTCGTCATCCAATCTCACTGACTTGTCCCTGACTCTGATGGATTTTTGAGAGCGATACGGGGTTTCAGTTACCATAAGTTTTGTCCCACTGATTTTTCTATTAATGTTTCAAATACAACCAGTGCAAGTTCTTGCAAAGACCCAGAGTCCTAAGCCAAGTACTGTTACCTGCTTGACGGCTTAATATTCCCAGGCCTGGGATTTCTGCCAGGAGAACATATGAGTGAAGTGGGGATGAGAATATTTGTTATTCATCCATGCAGAAAGTATTTCCATCAGAACTTCACAAACTGAAAGCAAAATTGAAAGAAAAGGAGATATTAGGGATATAGAAATGGTAGATGAACTAGTCAAGAGGATTTTAAGAATTAGTATGTTGAGTACAGCATTTTTTTTCCAGTTTTTGAAGGGCTGTGAGACCTGAATAGGCTGGGAAAGGTGCATATTTTTTTGTCTTTGTAACAAGCACTCCCTAAAAGTGGGATTCACCTTAGCCTGTCTGCTCCCGATCTTAGCTGGGTAAATTGCAGCTCTAGGGAGCACCATCCAGGAGCCACCCGAGTTGTTGCCCACCACCTTCTGCTGATGTCTACCACTTCTGAGCTTCATCATCTTTCCTTCCAGGTTAGCCCTGCCTCTGCTCTGCTCTGCTCATGGGACAGTCACCCAGGGAGGCCCTGGAAGTTTTGGCAACTATATAAAATAGCCACACGGGGAGGCAGGGGTGATGCTTGAGTATAGGGTAAAGGAATTATCAAAGAAGGATGGTTTTGGCTCCAAGAATATATACCAGCCCTCGTTTCCTCAGTTGGGAGGTTAAAAGCAGCAGGGCAAAATACAAGTGTTCACCCAGCCTTTTTTAATAGATCTGGAGTGGGGAGCAAGGCTGCTTTCCTATCTACTGTGTTTTTTCCTGCTGTCTCATTCTGGTTAATTGGGTAACTCGTGTTTCTTTGAAAGCACTTTGATTTGCCATATGAACACTGGAAGTATAATAAAATCAGGCTGTTTAAGAGTGTGTCTGGAAATGGTGATAAACAGTCCGTTCTCTGCTCTGCGGTTCGTTACGTCTATGGATCATGGTGAGTTCCCATCTACTGCTGGAGGCCAGCTGAATACAGTGGTGTTGTGGAGATGTTGATTATTAATTCTTTTCTTGGGACATTTGCAAAGTTTATTAAACTAAAGCCATTGTGCCATGTGCAATCAATAAGTAGAGAAATACAGTAGAGAAAGACAGTGCCAGAAAGGACCGGTCTTTCTCCTTGCGTCAGCTTCAGGTGCCCTCCCAGTACAGGCAGCCTGAAATGGGAAAGGAAAGAGAGTGAATCTGTGATCAGAAGAGTTATGCTGTGCTCAGGACATCAAACAAAGCAACATTTGCTGATAAATTTGTAAGAAAAAAGAGAGGTGGAGACCTGTGCCTGGAAGTTCACTTACGTTGAATTGTTACCCTGTGTAAGTGGTGGGAGGAGGGATGAAGTGATGCAGGTAAAGGGCGATGAGATTATTTTGGATCATGGCTGTGTTTGGACAGGGCGATGTGTACTAGGATCTGCCCTCGGTACTAAATAGCTTAGGGATGCCGTGCCAGCGAAACTGGAAATAATAGCTGTTAATGGAACTAAAAGTGTAAAAAAGATGTAGACAAGGCATTTTGATGGTGTGTGTCTTCAACTCTGCTTTGATTTTCCCGTCCCAGATTTAACCCTTCAGAAATCAGACCTTGGTAGAACATGAGGGATGTTCTTTACCCTAATATTATCAGATAAAAAATTATGTCAATTTATTTGGAAACAAAAAAAGGAAGGGACAAACAGCAAGGCATTGTACAAGGAATATTATTAAAGTGGCTGGCCTGTGCCCAGCGTCCATCACCCCCCCAGAGCTGAGGGGCTGGCAAGGGCTGGGCCATATGCTTTTCACCAGGCTGCAAGGACCAGCATGGGGGAGTGGGGAGAAGAGTCTCCCTGGGCAGAATAGGTGTAACGCCTCTTTGGTGAGCGTGTAAAAGTAGCATAAACCTGTGAGGATTCACATTGGTAACATGCAGCCAAATCTTGGGAAAGTTGTTGGGTGCTGCATGTCTAGCACTGTCAGGGCCCTTTAAAAATCCCAGCCTTCGTGTCTAAATTATCAAACAATTCATTCACATTTTGCTATTTAGAGGAAAAGTGCAGAGTGGACTTGGTTATTTGATACTAATTATTTAGCAGGTATAAAAGCGTATTCAAGTCCCTAATCTCCTTTCTGAGCAGGCAGGCATGCTCATGTTCAAATAGTTGCATAACTTGCCCATCTCCAGTTGACAAACCCTTCTAACTTTGTTTTCAGATCTAATGCAACCCCACCCCCGGACAAGCTGTGTGCATAGCTGGCCTGTAGTCGATCTTGCTGTTAACCTTGTCCTCTTTTCTCTGCTCTTCCTGCAGATTGTTGCCTGCTTTCCATATAAGTTTAAAATACCAGCTGTTGAGGAAAGGGCTGCTCCAGCATTTGTACAGTGCCTGGCACTTTGGGTGGCCAGGGTGATGTTCAGGGCTTTTGGTAAAACAAATGAATGAAAAAATTCAGGACTAAGTCTTGTAACTGACCTGAGATGTAAGCGGATTTCACTGCTAGATCTCTCTCTGCCTCTGTCTCTTTGTCTCTCTCCATACGTCTATATATGAATAGATCTATATCTGTAGATGTCTATATACATCTGTTTGTGTTTGTGTGTGTATATGTCTGAAGAGCCAGTATATGGTACCAGGCTATATAGCAGAGCTCCTGGATGCTGTGAGGTGAACACAGCTTGCAGTTGATATGAATTGTGAAAGGTTTCTCATTGGCAGGTCTTTTCCTTGACTCTTCACATCTTCCATTCGATGAAAACTGACCAAAGTCAGTGGGATCACAGAGGATTCAAATCAAAATAGAACCTGGACTGAGCCTGATACTGGGAATTTTTGCTGAATTAGGCATAAATTAGATGTTATCTCCCAGCCAGTTACGGTGATACTGAAAGCAGATACTTCAAACTGTTTGCAATGTGTGAGAGCGTCTAATCTTCTTTCATATAATTTAAAAACCAACCCAAGGACAGGGTTGTGGTTTCAAGTTGTAGATGGAACAGACACCGTATTTATCTGGGTGCTGAGGAGGTCAAAGAAATAAAGCAATCTTCTTTCAGCTCCGTGCATTATCATCACAAACAATAGTCTGCTGGCACAAAACAAGTTTTAATAGATTGTTGTTATTGATTTTACAGGAAGCAAAGCAGAAGAAATACAACTTGATTTTTGTAAGCCAGGGTGACCTGAAAAATACAAAGGAGAAAAAGAGAATATAAAGCCCTCTCATATTTTGCCCAGTTCCGTGAGTTTGCAGCTGAGCACTCGATAAAAGCCCTCTCCATTAATTCTCTATGTATTTTGACCATATTGATTTTCTCTTTATATAATGTCTATCTGAAAGTTTTATTCAGATTGTCTGTTTTGTGCTGTCACTGTGCAGATCAGACTCGTTCCTTATGGCCAGTAATTTAAACACATCTCTTCCTCCTCTTCCTTGCCACCAGCCTCAAACCCACCTGGGGAAGAAAAAGCTTCACATAAAAGTTTTAGGCCCGTTGGTAGCATGACTTGCTCCTTTCTGCTGATCATCACTTTCTGGAGCATTTTCTGTTCAGGCTGAACCATAGGTATGGGATTTATTTCTGCTCACGCTGCTCTACCAGTGCCTGTCTGGGAGCAGATGTCCTGGGCTGTGTATAATCATGGGCTGCCTGAATAATCATAGAAACCCAGTTAATTAACCCAGGTGGGCTGGCTGGTGTTCAGCAGGGGGACCGTAGCTGTAGATAGCCTTTCTCCTGGTCAGGAAGGGAGGAGATGGTGAACTTCATAGGATGCTGCTCAGATTCCCTCTTTCCTGAGCTCCCTTGGGCATGGTTTAGGAGTCAAAGTGGGTTAAGAGGGAGGATTTCATTGGTGGTGGATAACAAAGTTTTTGCAAATGCTGAGTTGAAAGAGAAGAATTTTCTCACTGTTCAGTCTTACATGTTAATTTTGTGAATTTTGGTGTAGGTGTGTGACAGGAGGAAGGTATTGATGGGAATGGCAGTGCTTGGCACTTTTACAAGAGGAGCCAGTGATTCCTTGAATTTTAGGTAGACTCTAAATGTATATATGGAATTAATTAAATCACATGGATAGTGTCATTCCACAAAGCTTTAAAATGATTAACAACACTGAAAATATTATCATAGATTTTACTGTGATCATTATTAACCTAATTAATATTATTATTAATAGTATTAATAGTATTATCAGCTTACACAGTATCTGTCCTCAGGGACTGTGTAAAATACCTTCCAAATGCAGAACACAAAGATGCTTACAACCACAAAGATCTGAAAATTAGTGTAAGTTGCTCTCTTTCCTTTCTCCCTTCTTACATGTAATTGTTATTTTATTGTGACTTGGAATATTTATACAAGAGTAGTAAAAAACCTACAGTCTTGTTTAAATTTGCATTCTGGTTTTTATTCCTTTACTTACATTTGCGAGATTTTCTTCTTGGCAGCAATGGCTAAAAACATCCTCTCTTCCAAAAATAATAATTGAAATAGTATGACTCTAGGAGCTGGGCTTCTAAGGAAAATATTAAGTTTTTGCACACCCTATTTTAAACTAAATGTTTAGTTATTTACAAATTATTGGTTTTAATGCAATGAAGAACGATAAGTTATTATTCATATCCCCAAATGAAATCTCCTGTGGCACTGCTTTACTCAGACAGAGCCCTTGTATTTCTGTCCATAGCAGCTTGGCAACAACATTCTTCCCAGAATGATATACAAGGAAAAAAAAAGATTTCTTTTTACTTTTGCAGCACCCACCCAACTTTCCCACCAAGTGATCTGTTGTTAACGTGCAGGAAATCCCAATGAATGCACATCATTTGGTGAAAGAATGACAGCAGACACCACAGCTATCCTTAGCAAGCATCCACCTGCTCCCGTGGTGTCTTTTTAAAGCAAGTTCAGCTTACCTCTTCTCCTCTTAGTTTTCCTTTGCTTAATTGCAGGTGATGATTCCAAAGAAGCCTTCACCTGTTTGAGTGCGCTTTCATCTTTCTAGACAAAGCAGGCTTGGGCTTGGTGCTTGATCTGTGGCATAGTTAGGGCCTTTGGTATTAAAGGCGTTGGGATCACCCTGAGGCTTTTAAGGTTTTAGGGTTAAATTGATGAGCGTGTATAAAATGTAAGCTTTGTTGTTTGGCAGAGTTTTTCACCATTTGTTATTCTTTTTTTCGTTAAGAAACCATGGGACTACACTGCATTCCTCAACTGCCTCTTGCCTATTAAACAATGCTGTCAAACAGAGACCTCTTCGACTTGCATAAAACTAGTGATTCATTATATTGCCTTTAATCCTCAACAGCTATCTAACTTAGCTGAGATGTCCAGGTATGCCTTCGTACCAGATCAGGATGTCTGTTTCTCTATCTATCTGTTTCATTTGTACTGTGCCTACTGGATAATAAACATTTGGTACACTGTAGAGCTGGGAGATACATCAGCTTCTGACCACAGAGCCTGCACTTAGACTCCTACTCTGTCTTCTCAGTTATGGCTACCAGCATTTAGGAATTCAGAGCTGTTCCATGAAAAATCCATATCAAAAGCCAAACAGTTCCCAAATACCCTTTTTTGTGTTTCTTCCCCTCTTTTTTTGAAGTAGGGAATAAATTGACCAAAGGCCCAGTGGAAGGCAATGCCCTGACCTTGACTATTGGTGAAGAGCTTTAAGGAGTGCTGCCCATCGGTGCTAAAAATGAAAGCTGTTGCTTCTAGAAAAACGACGTGCCTGGGTTTCTGACTGAGATCCCAACACCTTGGCTGCATCTGCTGTGGAACGGTTCCCCCCACCCCAGCAAGTCCTGGTGGCAGAACTGGCCCTCTTAAGGAAATTGCTCTCCTCTGGGAGAGGAGACAAGTAGTGGCTTTAGTGAAAATGTTTTCAGCACAATTTGCAAAGTTGTAACTGAGATTAAAAGCTGGGTAAAATGGTGTTTTCTCACTTTTTTTCCTCCTTCCTCACCCATTTGTATATGTGACATGGGGGAATTTACCTATTTTCTTAGATGAGGTTTGAGATAAAGTTTCCTCTGGCAATTCCCAAAAGTTTTGGATGCCTTGCATAGTATAACGTGGGTGACATGCCCAGCCCAAACTTTCTCCCATATCTTCACATGCAATTCCTTCACATCAAGGCCCAGGAAAGCTTTTGTGAAACGTGGTTGGACAGGCAAGCTGCTGCAGCTTAATGTGTTCCTGTTCTTCATCCACAGCAAATGTGAAGTAAACTGGGAGAATAAGCTACCATGTGTGTTTGGTTTGATGGTGGTAGTTTAAAAGAATATGTGTCATTTAATACTTTTAATACAATTTTTTTACAGTTAAAACCATATACTTATACATATATTCATACACATATATATGTATGTATTTATATAACATGCATATAACTTCTGCAGTTGTCATGTCTTAGCTGATTGGGGGTAACTTGTAAAACTTCAGTAACCCAGTTGCAACTTTCTGTTCATTCCAGCAGTAAGGGCAGGACTGTGAGTGGTGTCCACATATACACTTAAAAGGGAGAACATTTTTTTTCAACAGGGAATAAAATGGAAATCAGTGAAGATCTAAGTGCAAGAAAGGACAATGTGTTAGCTCTGCTGCTAATGATGCTAGCGGCATTATCCGGCTTTGCCGTTTGCCCCTTGTGTCTTAGAGGCAGTGTGCAGCCATCAGTCTGGGGGCAGATGCAACATCTCAGGAGGAAGGCGCAAGTACCTCTTTGAGCAGCCCCAGAGATTCTGGCCACCAGGCTCCTACTCGGTCACACTGGTTGCTTCTAGACATGGTCACTAGGGTAGAGCTCCTCTCTGTGCTAACTTCAAAACTGTTTCTTACCAACTACATAAGCTTAAGACAGTAAGGCCAGACTTGGAATTACTTGCTTTTAAATTAGACATTGGCACGTATTCGTATTATGCTATTGTCTTCTGAAACTGTTTTCTCCTTCTAAAGGCTATAGATTTATAGGCCCTGATTCATCTCTTAACTTTTGCTTTGCCAAGTGAAACCCTTTGGGCTTCCTAAGTCTTTTTGTGTAAGTCAGATTTCTGATCCCTTTAATTATTTTTATAGGCCTGCTCTGAACCTTCTCCAGTTGTCTCAGTACAGACTGTAGAAGTGGATTCAGCATTTCAGCAGTGCTCTTTCTCAATGCCATGTTCAAAGACATATTTTCCTGTAACGTTTCCAAGCCCCCTTACCTACAGCATGAAAAAGAAAGGTCAAGAGATTGTCTGTCTAAACTTTTTTTCAGTGTTAATATTTTCTAGGATATAGTCCTTTATCCTTCATATATACGCAGGCAATTAGATGGAGATGTTAACACGTGAATTTGACTAACTAGCACCCAGAAGTGCATAGCTGATGGGGGGTCTGTAGACTTCAGACCTCCGTTGACTAAGTTGAGACATGAAGTTTACAGGTAGGCACCAACATACAGGTACCTGAATTTGGAGCTGAGTCTCTCTCTGGGTGGTATGTAAGGCTATGCTTGGCAAAACTGTTGAATATACATATAAATATATAAAAAATTAGTAAACTCTTTATGACCCAAAATAATTTAAATAATTTATTAAAATAATTTAAATAAATAATAATTTAAATAATTACGAACTGCTCCTAGTTAAGACTGCTGGCTGCAAATCTGTGCCATGCCTGTGCCGTGCAAACAACCTGAAAAATTCCATGTTTTCCTGACCTTCCTTGACAAAATGATCTGGAGTCAAGTTCTCCTCACTCAAACTTATACCCTTCAACTGACTTCAAAGGAGATGAATGAGTCGCTCAGCAGGGCAGAATACAGGCTTGTTATTCCTGTAACACATTCTATATGTCATTAATACCCTTTTTCTTATCTAACTCTTCTAATAGTCAACTAAATTTTAAGTGTTTTACACAGTTGGTTCATTATTTTTTTTTGCATTTAAAACTTGGGAAGGGTATTTTTCCCCTTCCCTTCTGTTTATATTTACATTTTCAGATAGTACATATACAGCCTAATCATATCACTTTGAAAGTGATATAGAAAGTTGTGCTCTCTTACTCAATCAGATTTAATCAGTTTGGATGGATTCCAAGTACTAAGCATTAATCTCACTTAAACCAAACTCCTGATAGTTCATCTAGCCTGAGTATTCATGTCAAAGACATAAAACAATCTCCTTTAATGCCCACAGTACTTTTTAAATTGAGCTTTCACCGTCTGTTAATAAAACCTGCTTTGTACTGCTGGTTGTGTTCTGTGGAATGTGTCAGGGGTGAGTTTCTCTTTCCCTCCAATTCTTAAAGGCCTTCTTTTTTTCAAAAGTATATGAAAATTATGCAATATATTAACAAGGAATTAGTCACACCTTGGCAGAATCTCCATTACCTTGGCTCACATCAAAGGGAAGGAGAGAAGCGTGGTCCTTACAAGCTTATAGCATTCCTTTGCCTTGGAGTCCCACTCTGTGATGACAACTAAATTGGACACTGATGCTTACTTATTTTTCAACATGTGGGTGTAAAGCACATTGACCTTGCAGTTGACTCTTTTAGAGGACCTTTCATTGTGGGCCCAAGCCCACAGTGTGATGCAGAGTTCTCTGTTGACTTTCAGGAGTCCCTGGGGAGGATTATTCAGAAGCAGAGCTGCTGAGCTGAAGTCCCTCTTTGATGCCCTCTGTCTTTCAGCATCACATGTTATTAATCCTGGGAATGTTACTGTAATGCTTCCCTATCAAACTGTTGCAGAGATCCTGCTCAAAATAAATAATGCCTTAAGATGACGTTTTGCATGATTCAGTTTAAGGTCATCATTTACAACAACAGGGGAGTGAACTACAAATTAAAAAGTGCAAGAGTAAGAATCCATGTTTCTCTGGGGCATGCTTTTCAGAGCACACTGCTGGCTTTACCGACTGCTGCTGCTGTCAGGAGCGAGCTAGGTGTATTTGATTCCAGCTTTGCCTGGGAAAGCAGGTGAGGTATGTGCATTAGATGGTTTTAAAAGTCATGGCTAGGCTTGTTTTCTATGATTCTGCATAAAAGTAAATGAAAAAGAGAAGTGTTTTTGTTGATTTGAGGAAAAAAGGGATGGATTTGAAGGATGGATCAAGTTTCATTCTTGATGAGCAAGAGACTTGATTGTCAACATACTTGAGCTATGACACTGGGGTCTAAGCAATGAATACGCATCCAGGTACATGTTTATTCTCCACAAGAAGGAGGCTCTGGACACTGGGGTATTTTGGAAAAGTTTTGCAGCTAGGGATATAGTTGCTTGACCTTCTGACTACCCCAAGTCAAAAAGTATTTCAGAGCGGTCTCAGAGGTTTTGACGGTTACAGGACAAGTACAGGAAAAGTGTGAACTGTCAGAAGGCTGCCACACTCAACCCTTCCCTAGTGTCAAGCCCTCTTTTCCCAGAAACCTGCTTCCCTGGGCCGTGGAGAAGTGGTCCCATAGCATCTGACCTCAATGCAAATGCCAGTCTGAAGGTACTAGTTGTCAACCAAGATATGAGCACTGGATGCTGTCCCCTTGTTAGTGCAGTACTTAATTTATTGTCTACTTTAAGAATAAGGTTGCAAAACCTCCAAGAAAGCAGTATGGTCTGCAGCCCTGCAGGCTGTGAAAATCTCTGCTGTCTCCACCTTCATACTGGGACATCCATCCTTGAGACTTGCTTTCAAGGCAGACTGCTGTGGAAACAAAGACAAAACTAATTTATACTTGCAAAGTGGGTAAAGCCATGTGCACTCTCACCCCTCACCTCTCATCTTGCAAGTCTCTTTCTATCCTTTCAGGACCAGGAGGAAGCCCCTAATGGAAAGCTGATGGTGTTGTGGAGCTGACTTGTCTTCAGGCTTGCTCTTGAGATAAGGCACGTGCTTAGCTGGGTTAAAAAACCTGTAATCTAGCTCAACTCCAGTCTTCCTTCACATCTTCTGGCATGCAAAATTTAAAAGAAGGGCCAATTCTGCTCTCTTTATGCTGGCTAATACACTGAAGGCTGGGAAACTGTTTTAAAGTAACAATGGCAGAATTTAGCTGAGATGATGGTTATGATGGTGATGGTGATTTTATGAGTTTCAAAATGTAACTTGAACATGGATTTCACTTGGCAGATGTGTTAAATAACAAAATACACCCTGGAATTCAATTTGTATTTGATTGCACAATAGCTAATTTCTTCAGCTACTTTTTCAGCTTCCTCTTAACACTTATGTTTTTGCTTGTAAGTTTTTTGTTTGGATATAATGAGGCTTTGTGTCTCCTGATTCCTTATCTTATGTGGGTGGTAGAAAAATTGCTCTACTGCTCCAATATTTGTGGTTGTGTGGGGCAGGTGGTTTCACGCAGAGCTGTGCAAAATGTCTGTAGTAAATAAAAGAAGAAGGGGAAGCCTCTTTCCTTGAGATTTCTTTATACACCTGGAACCTCTGCTGCAAACCCCAGGGACCCAGCAGAAGAGCTAGTTTCAGGGATGGAGAGGCCCTTTGCCAATCTTTGCAGCTTCCAGCAACCTGGAGCTGGTTTGGGTTTTCGTTGTGCATCACAGGCCAGCACGTCCTGGAATTCCAGCTGCCTTCTGCATTGCCCGGGGGTCCCACTCCTTCTCTCTCCTTTTGGGCTCCAGGCATCATTTTCTTCCACCCCTCCCAAGACTCATGCATGGAACAGGTTAAGACTAGCTCTTTGGGACTTGTGTTCAAATGCGAGATGCGGCGTAAGTCTACATGTCCTGATATACTCTCCAGAAGCGTCAGTCGTGTGGCTCCTTGCATAACAAGCATGCTGAGCTCTTCTTCCAGGCACAGAGGTGGATCCTGGACATTTGTCATCTGTAAAAAAGAAATTCTGTCTAGATACTCTGTTGGGTATTGCTCACAGCTAGCTGGGGAACAGACCAAGTGTAATACATTCAAATTAGATAATGTTTAGGATTTGATGTTGCCACCTAAGGACACTAGGAATTTAAGTCAAATTTATTGTAGTAAATTGCTCAGGAAAATTTCATCCACTTGTTGTTAATGGTAAGCTCCAGGACTCAGGCATTAGGATGTTCATGACAAAGAGTTTGTAGAGTTTGAAATTCATCCTTAATGGACTTACAGTTGTCTCTGGAGCTTCATGCTAACACCTTCTGGGACTGCTATGACATCCCACATCCCACCCAGAATACCTGCTGGTCTGCTGTCTCTACACATTACAGTAAGGCTGATTTCTGGACATCTGAAATTATGGATCCTGTAGCTTTGCTCTAAGACATGTGTCTTTGGTGAGCTTAATGTGGAGCTCTGCCTTGAGCCAGAGGCCCATGCACAGCTAGCCTGCCTTCCTTGGCCAAAAGTAGTGAAGAGAAGGCAATGCAACTCTGAAAACCCTGCTTGGTCCAGGGGCAGCTGATTAATTCCTGTAACAGCACAGCCTCTTCCTCAACCACCTAGCACTGCATCCAGCAGGTAGATCTACAGGGAAGATCTCCAGGGAGATCTACAGGGTAGATGTCTGGGGAACTACAGGCCTGTCAGCCTGACCTCGGTACTGGGGAAAATTATGGAGCGGTTCATCTTGAGTGCGCTCAACAGGCATGTGCAGACCAACCAGGGGTCAGGCCCAGCCAGCATGGGTTCATGAAAGGCAGATCCTGCTTGACCAACCTGATCTCCTTCTATGACCAGGTGACCTGCCTAGTGGATAAGGGAAAGGCTGTAGATGTTATCTACCTGGACTTTAGTAAAGCCTTTGACACTGTCTCCCACAGCATTCTCCTAGAGAAGCTGGCAGCTCATGGCTTGGACGGGTGTACTCTTCGTTGGGTAAAAAACTGGCTGGATGGCTGAGCCCAGAGAGTTGTGGTGAATGGAGTTAAATCCAGTTGGAGGCCGGTCACAAGCGGTGTTCCCCAGGGCTCAGTACTGGGGCCAGTTCTGTTTAATATCTTTATCAATGATCTGGATGAGGGGATCGAGTGCACCCTCAGTAAGTTTGCAGATGACACCAAGTTGTGTGGGAGTGTCGATCTGCTTGAGGGTAGGAAGGCTCTGCAGAGGGATCTGGACAGGCTGGATTGGTGGGCCAAGGCCAATTGTATGAGGTTCAACAATTGCCAGGTCCAGGCAATTGCTCAATTCAACTTCAACAATTGCTCAGTGCCAGGTCCTGCACTTGGGCCACAGCAACCCCATGCAACGCTATAGGCTTGGGGAAGAGTGGCTGGAAAGCTGCCCGGCAGAAAAGGACCTGGGGGTGTTGGTTGACAGCCAGCTGAACATGAGCTGGCAGTGTGCCCAGGTGGCCAAGAAGGCCAATGGCATCCTGGCTGGTATCAGGAATAGTGTGGCCAGCAGGAGTAGGGGAGTGATCGCCCCCCTGTACTCAGCACTGGTGAGGCCACACCTCAAATAACGGTGTTCAGTTTTGGGGCCCCCACTACAAGAGAGACATTGAGGTGCTGGAGCGTGTCCAGAGAAGGGCAACGAAGCTGGTGGAGGGTCTGGAGAACAAGTCTCATGAAGAGCAGCTGAGGGAACTGGCATTGTTTAGTCTGGAGAAGCAGAGGCTGAGGGGAGACGTTATTGCTCTCTACAGCTACCTGAAAGGAGGTTGTAGTGAGGTCAGTGTCAGTCTCTTCTCCTAAGTAACAAGCCATAGGACGAGAGGAACTGGCCTCAAGTTGTGTCAGGAGAGGTTTAGATTGGATATTAGGAAAAAATTCTTTACTGAAAGGGTGGTCAAGCATTGGAACAGGCTGCCCAGAGAGGCGGTGGAGTCACCGTCCCTGGAGGAGTTCAAAAAATGTGTAGATGTGGCACTTTGGGACATGGTTTAGTAGGCATGGAGGTGTTGGGTTGATGGTTGGACTAGGTGATCTTAGAGGTCTTTTCCAACCTTAATGATTCTATGATTCTATGATTCTATGATCTGGCAACATTTCTTCTGTCCTAGTGTGCAAGCCCCATGCCTAGGTGGGACTAGGAGGTTTTCTTCAAGTCGTATGACAAGTTTTATATCAGGTTGTGTGATGGGACAGCAGTCCCACTGGTCGATACAGCACGGAGCCCTCCAGCCACCTCTGCCCTGCTCTCCATGGGAGCAGGACGTCACCACCACTTTGCTCCCCATACCTTTGGGTACTGGACCACAAAGCAGGACATCTGGAAGGCAAGATCAAAGAGCAGCAGGAAAGACTATAGCATAGGGCAGTATGAAATCCAAGCCTAGCTGTGGTGGAGCACAAGGCAGGAGCCCACCTGGTGAGCTGGATGCTCAGTGCCTGAGATTTGACAACTCTAAGAGCACTTTCCTTGATACTGGGTCTTGGATCTGGAATAAGGTGACAATTTGTGTCAAGAGTCTCCTGTACAGACTTCTATATGCAGTAAGGCATGCAACATTTGCTAAAACTACTTAAATCCTTGCTTTCATGGATGCATATATGAACCTTAATATCATTTTTTCAATTATATACTTGATGTGTACAGAATTTATTTATTTAAGTGATGATATTTTTAAACCAGGCAGCTGATATTTCTCATACAACAAAGCAGGGGTAGGACTGTGCAGCAGTAAACTGTACTGTTACACTCAGATGGTACAACATCAAACTGAAAGAGAGGTGAGATTTTTGCTTCTGGACTTCAGATGGTCAAAATCAGTGCAGGAACTTTTCCCGGTGGTGGCAGCTGCAAATGTCAGGGAGAATTCCATTCCCAGCAGCTTCCCAGGACAGATTTTCACAGTCAGAAACATTTATTTCTTGTGTACTGTTGGAAAACCATAATAAAACAAACCTGGGTATTAGTTTGAGGTGATTTTTGGGATGAAGAGAGAGGCATATAAGCAAGGGACTGCAACAAAAATTTTCGCTCCTGTTATATTTGGTGTGTGAATAAAAAGAACACCCAAAGCAGGCACTGATCAAATATATACTTATTTAAAAGTAGGAGACTGGAAATTTGAAATGCCTGTGTGGCATTTGTGATAATGCCATGGTCCTAAATATTAATAACATAAGTATTTATCTATGACAATTTAATTTGCTGTAAACCATATAACCCAGGTATATAATAACATGGCACATGTATTCCACAGCAGACCACACACAAGCTTGTATCTGTTTGATAAACTGCTTAAACAGCTGATGTGCTGTATTTGTTATGTATCTTGGAGAAGTTCATGGGCAGTCTATCCCAGACACTTGACTGGATACTTCTGAATTGTTTCAGTTGCTTTTAAATGAAAAAACAGTGATCATCTCCACCAAACGTGGGTGATAACTTGAAATCTCAAAAGACAGCCAACAGAGTTATAAACAAGACCTGTAGCAAGATGTTTGAGTACCAGCAAGTCTTCACTCCTGTGATCTGTCTGGGTACCCCTGCTCCCCATCACGGCCCGTCCCACCCAACAGAGATCTGCAACATCAGCCTCTAGAGAGTAGCTGGTGACATGATTCAGAATAGAAGGCTTAAGGTAGCACTGGGGATGGTTGGTTTTTTTTTGTATTTTGTTTTAGAGACATCTTAACTGGTATTTTCTCTGCTGACCTGTCGGACAACCTCAGGAGTGCAGATGTGTGCTTATCTGAGCAATAACACAGCCAGCTGCCTTCAAAGGGAAGGGTGGGTAAGCGCCTATCTCAGCAAGAAGTAAGGGGTGGAGAAAAAGCACATTCACAAATATGGCCTATTTTTTAATGACTAACACTCATGGTTTCCTGTTAAAATGGACAAAAGGGGCAAATGCGACTCTCTGGGTACGTTACTGGGGAATTAAAATGTTGATAGAAGTAGGTGGCAAAAGCCAGCACTGGTAATGCAACCACCTCCTTTTCACTGGTAGTTTCCCTCTTTAATGTTTTTTTACTTACAGTGAAGCAACTTGAAGCAAGTTGAATTGCCACAAGTGTTCTTCAGGGCATGACAAACTAGTGGAAGGAGTTGGTGGCTTGTGTTTGTAAGCTCTCAGGTTCCTTTGGAATAGGAGCTTTCCATGCCCCCTATAGGAGACCCAGCAGGTGAGTTTGTGATAGCTCATGCAAATACTTGACAAATCACACAAATCCTTCTCCAGCTTCCAGAATAGATCCCTCACAGGCTGGTGAAGCTCTGTATCCCAGGGAGGGTAGTAATCTCCTTCTAAAGCTCACCAACTACAACATCCACACAGGTACTAAAACCTCTCCTGATCATTTAACGGCACATGATGGTTACAAATCTGGATGCTGCCTGGAGGTTAAAACCTACATAATAACTATTAAAGAATAGGCCAGTCCTGAATTTCCAAAGAATCATTTTGCAATCTTAGACTCACACAAACTTCATTAATGTAACAGAGCATTATCTTCAGTGAAGCAAAATGTTCTATTTTATGTCAAATGCCATTATCTCACTGACATCACATTTCAGTATCCTTTATTTCTTTCATATATACATCAAGATTTCTACTTAAAAAGACTCCACAGCCCATCTCAGGGTCTGGTCCAAGACTGCTCTGAAAACGTGGTTATAGGTTCAGCTTAAGAACCCAGAGTAGTACTGAATGGTGCATTCTGATTGAAAGGTCATCATGGATATTTTAGAGCAAATAAAAGATCTCTGGAGCTTCTGAGGTGCATTGTCTGCTTGGTATGTAGGTGACATTTTGGTATCATAAAAAGAATTACTCCTAGGAAACAAAAGGAATCAGAAAATACTGGCTAATAACATGCAAGCATGACAGAGAATTTTCTAAGGCAAAAATAACTGTTAGATGAACTATTAACTTTGAAAATGTCTTTAGATTTTTTGCTAAAGATAGGTTATATATGGTGACAATGGTGTTTTGGTAACTTCCCACCATACCTGCTTAAGCCTCCCATTCCTTGTAGCTATGTGATCTGTACAAAATCCACATAGGCTTGATTTTCCTGGCTTGATTGTGCCGCTATTTCCCCATGTACGCAGTGAGTTTGAAAAGCTGTTGGTCTGAACAGGCACCCATAAATGCCACTTTTCTTTCTCAGATGTCACTGTCCACACAAGGTCAGAGGCAGCAGAAAAGCAGACCTCTTGGCTCTAATTGTCTTTTCCTACATTGTAAAATACGGATAGGACAGGCTGTCCACCTGGGGATGCTGGGAGCATTAAACACCAGCTGGGAGCCTGCCCTAACATGCTACAACTTGTACAAAGGTTGCTAAGTGACTTAAATCCATTGCACAGAATAGAACCATATAGCCTCAAAACAGCAGAACCTGACTTAGTTTCTAGTAACTCATTAAAATGACTCTACAATTCTTTTGATGTTCTGTACTAGTCTGGTCACATTCCTTTCTGTTTTATAGCACGGTAATAACAACATTCTTGTAAACAGTCATATAAACTCTAACCTTCATATTGCTCTCTTCAGATCATCTGAAAGCATTTTCACATTGGGATTTGGCTTTCTTACCCCCATAAAGCATATCCCACCCTAATAACCCACACCATCAAAGGAGCAGGGGGAGAAAACAGGGATGCAAAAGTTGATTACTGCTGGGTCACTTGCTTAGGGCAGCCATACCATCCTGCAAAGCGAGAAATTTTTTGCAATCATTACCTTTATAAATTCATTGTTCAGAGCTATTGGGGTTTCCATTCTCTTTGAGAGGAAACTCTTCAGTGGACAGATAGACTCTAGCTTGGATGTTTGTCGGTTAGCGCCTACCCGTCGATGATTAGCAGCCTGTACTCTCTCCATTGTTATCCATACATCATCATCCCCTGCTTGCGCAGATCTACAACCTGGGGTAATTTTTTCCGGGAGCTCGGGTTTTGTATTGTGTGGCTGACAATGGAGAATTACAGAAACAGAGAAGGCCTAGGAGGCAAAAAAAGAAGCCACTCTGGTTTAGCCATGCCGCTCTTGTCCAGTGATAGCATCAGATAAAAGAAAGACAACTGACTTTAGCTACCGAAGTGTGTGCTGTATGTGCTGTAAGGAGGATAGGCAGCAGTTTCCAGATGTCTCTGGCCAAAGGCTTGGCACTTAAGCATTTGCTCAAACAAAAGGGCCAAGGATAAGGGACTGCACCCTTTGCAAACAACGCGGCACATGGACATGCACTCACATGCAAAGAATTTACATCGGCTGAACAGTTTTGCAGGCAGTCAGTAAATATGACATATGCCTTCTCTATCAATAGTTTAAACAATCTGGGAGCAAAACCAGATACAATAGTCTCCCTGACACTGTAAAAGACAAGGAAAGATTTCACACGTTTTAACATTTCCTCAGCTTGCTGCTTTCTTTTCTTTCCCTCTGTTTCTTTCTTTTTTAAAAATTTTTTAAATTTTTCTTTATCCAAGACAGCTCTGTGTTTTCTTTTGGACTGTCCAGTTGGAGCAGAGAAACAAAGTCATGTACTGTGAACCTATCACAGAGCATAAAAAGGAAGCTGTAAATACTCAACTGAACAAACTGCCAACAATCTCTAAATAAGCAATGTGTTACACAGCATATCTGTTGAAGGGTGGTACATTTATAGTAGTTGCAATCTGTTGGAAAATTATTTGCAAGTAAAAAAAAAAAAAGAAGCTAGATTTGACAGATAAATTTTTCAGTGTTACCCTTTGTTTATAGACCTTCTCTCCTTTTCGTGTACCCTAGAGCAAATCTCTGCCTTTTCAAAGGGCCACGCCATTGTTCAACTGAAACATTATTATTTCTTCTCTCAAGTTTGATTAAATAACTTGGCACTCAGACAGAAGTTGATAATAATACAAATGCAATGATTAAGGTGGCAGATGTGCCGTTATTCTCTTAATGGCAAATAACTAATTCTTCAAATTGTGGCTGTGCAGTTTTAAAGTGATACAGGGGCTAAGTGGGTAACATTATAACCAGTTTTACGTATGTTAATTGAAATGGGATCGAGAATTTATTGGAGAACATTTAAATAATTGCTTTCCTTAGAAAATATAGTCTGGCTGTTGGTTTGTGGATTATGCGTGTGTAGAGATTGCAGAGATTAGGGCCGGAGAGGCAAGTGGAGGTTTAAGGCAGCAGGCTGACAGCGCCTGTGCAGCTACGGGGGCTCAGCTGCCTTGCAGGAACTTGCTCCCATATCTAAGCCCTAGGATAAAAGGTGTATTTTTAAAATGTGCTAGTTAAAATGTTTTAATTAACACCTGTTAAAGCCCTGGAATAAGCAGCACAAAGTACTTGCTGGTGTATCAACTGATGGAAAAATGGCCAAATCAGGTGAAGGAGTCAAGGGAAACGTTAGGACACCCTGGTCCTCTAAAAGGACCTGGAGGTGAAAAAAGCGACTCCTGCATCCTGGCTGGGGAGATTAAAGTAGCCACGGTTTGAGTGAGGATCAGAAACCAGGGATTTTAAATATATTAGCTCAAATGATTGAGCTAATAAGTTTTAAAATAAATCTTTTCTAGACTACACAAGCCCTGAGGGAAGAGCAAAGAGATTAAGGTAAAAATAGAAAACATGAAGTGTCTAATAATGAGCCACACCTGTTTAGTGAAGTTTCCCTATCTCTGGTCTGGTCTACAGCCCGTTTTTGTATCAGTATGACCAGCTTGGCCAGGAAAGTGTTTTTCTAAGGGACTGGGAGGACGAGCAGTTTACCACGAGGGAGCCACGTGACAGTGGTGAAGGTCTGGAGGGCAGCCACTGAGTTGTCTGCAGAAGATGTTTCCCTCTCATTTACCCCAATACTGGAGGAGTTTTGGTTGTTTCATGTGTAGATAAAAATAAGGACTTTTTAAGAAGATCTAAAAATGATTTAATAATTTAATTATTTAATTACTTGGAGACAAGTGGTTTTCATTTACTACAATGGATTCCAATTTTGTTGGCCTCCAGGCTTTATCGTACTGTAAATATTATTACTCATAATAAAAACCAACCTAACGCTTTTCCCCAAAACTCTAAGTTTTCGTCTTCAGCTGCTGATGCTGGTTCAAACTGGAAGAGGAAGTAGACAAAAAACACCAAAGAAGTCTTCTTTGAGATTTCTGATGTTATTTCACAGATCCCAGAGTCCACCTAACCTCCAGAGAAGTACAGGTTAGCACCCTGCAACCTGCCAGTCTTCTCCAATCAGTCCTTTTTGTCTGCCATGAGAGCTGTCACAACATGTGGTGATGTCCGACTTTGCCCATGGCTGTACTTTACATTGCTATGGGGCAGCCCATGTATAGGACATACTGGCTACAACAGCGGGTAACTCATAATATTACACCCATGTCTTTATTTTGGAGCTGTAGTCTTTTTTATTATAGACAGGAACCCGTCATTCCTTGCTGAAAAATATTGACATCCTTTAAAAGAGATATTAAAGATTAGGCCAGATTAGGGGAAGCTCAGTTTTGAGACCCGAGAATTTGTGTTGTGTAAAACCAGATGACCTTTCTGCCCTGTTCATGGCCAATTATTTAGCTAGTAGAAACCCATGGGTCTCCCTTACCCCCAGAGGAGCTGTGGGAGCTTGAGCATCTGAATGCCTAGGATGGCATCCTGGTTTTACTGAAGTCAGCAGGAGTTTTGCCATTGCATCTCCTCCTTAGAATCTACCCCACGCCCTTGTTGGAGCAGGCAATAATCTTGATGAAACTGTAGGACAAAAGCAGTCATAGTATAAATAGAGATATAAATTATATTTGGGGTTAAGAGGCACTTATGAATATATATTAGGTAGCTTACATAACATAGGAAAGTTGCCACAGGGAGTCTTTTTTTCCTTACACCTTCTTATATCCTTGTCTGTGTCTCTTCTTCTTACAAACTAGCTATTCCATTCTAATGTGAAGGGTGAGGAAGCATTTATTCACTCATGTTGATTTTTAACAGTTTATTGCAATATACTTCATAGCCTCATCGCAGCTGTCTGTCTGTCTCATCAAGATGGAGGTGTAGGCTCCATCAACAGATTATTAGTATAGACCTGAATTTGGTTATGTGTCATTACAGTAATAAGGCTTAGTCCTTCATTTATAAGTGATCTACACACATTTACTTTATTAATCCTCATAAGAGCCCTATTTAGAGGAAAATATTTTATTTTCCAGAACATTTTTCTGATATCTTTAAATCTTATACAGTACAATTAGAACGCAAATGAGACAAGTCAAATGTACAGAACAGAAGGAATCAGGAACCCTATATAAATGATTTTTATGCTCCTGTTTTCATAGTACATGGCCATCTGATGATCATTAACTGTGAGATAACAACCTGGGCTTGGTTTTGCAAGCAGCTGAGCTGAGTTGATGACTGACCAAAAGAGGAGGTGATTTCCCATCACCCTCCTTGCTTACTTCTACTTTCCCTTCTGCCCTTTTTCCTCCCTCCTTCCCTTTCCCAGCTGCAAAGTCCCACTCCTTTGACACCAGTGTTGGTATAGTTGGATTCTGCTATAAACCAGTTAAAACTCATTAACCCAGCAGAAGTCTTTTTGGTTTTCTTGTGATGTTTATTTTCTGCTGGGTTAGTGAGTTGAACCAGCTCAAAGGGCTCAGTGAACACCAGAAGTGGAGCCAAATTAATAACAGCAGTGAAGGAGGATGAGGAATTGACTGAGGAAGAGAGGGAACTTCTCTGTTTTGGTGGCAATGAGCTGTCAGAGTGGCTCATCCTGAGTCATTAAATTGTAGCTTGAATTGTACAAGTTCATTTCTACTGAAAAGGTCACTTCTGAGTCCTTCTTCCCTCTGGACTCCTGGCAGATTTCTGCTAGTTTGGTGAGATGAAACAGCTCACCAAAAGGGGAGAAGAGCTCCTGAGGCCATGCCTTGGAGGGGAATGGAGGAGGAGGTCCCCTTTGGTGGCAACGCGTTACAGTGGATCAGCAAGCACATCTAATTGCACCCTAAGTGTCTTGCCCAAGATCATGTGGGAAATCTGTGGCAGAATAGAAAGGTGCCCCCCTCTCTTGTAAGAGCAAGAAAATTGCTTTACTCCCAAAATCTGAGGATCTTGCTTCTACTGGTCCAACCAGGATTAGGTGGTTTAGAGGACAGTGATGGTTCCCCACAGATACAGGATAATCTGCTTTATCCAGCAGCTCAGCTCATCCGACTTTCTATAAATCAGAGAACATTTTAAATTTGAAAGTGTGGGATTATTAGTCCTTTCCTAATTTGTCAGTAAAAATGGTTGCTCTGAAAAATTCTGGCTCCAGAACCATCTGAAAGTTTAATGAATTTTACTAAGTTCTCGGTCTCGGGGATGTCCTTTGGCAGTGAGTTCCACAGGCAGAATAGGTGAAAAAGTCTTTCCTTCGTATCAGTTTTGAATTTCCATATCTAAATTTCATCGGGCACTCCCTATTCCTTAGGGTTCGCAGCAGCGAGAACAAATTTTCCCAGCTCACACATTCACACCGAACAACGAGACCCATGCTTCTGCCCGTGCTCCCTCTTGCTGGGTGGCTGCTGGGCAGCGTTATAAATCAAGGATCCTGAATCCGATTGTGACTTCCACACTGATTCCCTCTGTCATCTCGGTAACTCAGATTACCTGTTTGCCTCCGCATAGCTATTTGCAAAAGGAGATAATGATACTTGTCTAACTGACAAGGGTATTGTGGGATGATTTATCTCATTAAAGGGAGTGAAGTGCCTAACGCAACTGCTACTTAGTAGAAACGAAACACATATTTTTTAGAACTTGAACGTCCTTCCCTGTGGCAGCCTATTCCCTGCGTGTGCACCAGATGGCACTGCGTTGCAGGTCCAATTATGGCACAGACGGCAACTACCTTTTAATTTGTGAAATAGACACAACTGATAACCATTCTTTTCTATTTCCACAAGACTCACATAAGAAAAAATCTGGAAAATTATAAAACTGTGTTATATTATATTTTACTGAATTTTCTTTGATTTCTTTTTAATGAAAGACTTGGTGCATCTCTCTTCCCTCAAATGAAAGAAAGTCTTCAAAACCCACCAAGACACCGTCAGCCACCATTTCTGACCATGGAGACTGAGAAGTACCATGCCATAAATTGCAATTTGACTTGCTTTTTTCTTGACCATAACTACACAATATACATAATACATGAATCTAATAATAAAACCCAGGACTTACATAGTTCATTTGGGATAATCAAAGTGCACTTTCACAGAGGTATTAATAAGATTTATGATTATTTACATATTGTCTCCAGGGAAGAAAGGGAGTGGTTAAACGATTTGCTCAAATACAAGCAGTACAATCATAGCATGGGAGAGAAAAGAACTCCACTTTCTTTAGCCTCAATCTCTTACAAGCCTGCATTGCTTCCAGTATTCCCATTTCTAGTTTATATGTGAAATGATAAGAAGAAATGGAATGCTTCAAGGGGAAGGGACTGTTGTATCCACATTGTAATTTTCATAGTCCTGCCTTAAAACACAATTTATCTTTATTGCCCACATAGAGGTGATAGATAGCCTCACACAGTAAATAAGCAAGGTGGACTTTGTGGTAAAATTTAAACTTTTACATTTTCTTGGGTTATAAAAATATTCCTCCCTATGGCACCTTTTTTTGAGATTAACATGTATCCTTTCACAGAGTATTTTCAATGCCGCAGTTCATGAACCCCTGCTTTTTATGTCTCTCCTTTTAGTGCTGGAGCTGAGGAACTGTCAAAAGAATGAAGAGTATATATTGTATTGTTTCAATGCACGTAGGTTTTGCAAACCCTGTTATCTTATTTGGGACATCACAGAGAATATATGAAAAGGTGCAGAATATTGGTATGCACAACCCATGGGGCTGTGTCGTTGCATTGAACTTCATGGTGGCCTGTGAAGCTGTATGGACAGAGTGAAATGTATCTCTGTGGACAAGAGCTTGCTGCTGGGATCATAATTTTTCCTCTCCCCTAGTCTGGCAGGATGAAGATCTGGGAGGAGGGCATGGGAATTTAGACAACAAGCCATCTCTATGCTTTATGAAGGGAAAAATATCTCAGCCTTCTGCACTCATCTAGATGTCATGACTTGGCCTCCCTCCTTACGGCCTGGCAGTTTGCAAACCTGGCTCTGAAGGTTGCAGGTGAGAACAAGGCTGTGTCTGGCCTCCCCTCTGTGCAGGGATGACACAGAATAAGCAAACAGCCTGTCTGGAAATACAGCTGCCAGTGGCAGGAGGTGGGAATTTGGACTTTCACTACTGTTTTCTGAGGATTTGCTGAATGTCACTGGGTTTGTTGCTGGAACTGAAGGTCCATTGAAGCTGGATGTTCCAGGAGCCAGTCCTGGGGTTTGCAGCCTGCAAATGCTCCTCTGGAAAGCAAAGAGTTCAGGACAAAGGTCTGGGACTTGTTTAGGATGGGAGCTGAAGCTCAGGGGCATAAACTCGCTTTGTGTGAGTCCCTTTGGATGAGGAGGGGAGTCAAAGCCAAGCCACCCTCATTCCCTTCACACAAACTATCCCGACTCTGGCTCTGGGTTAGCACCACGTATTCCTTCCCACTTGGTTGAAGGGGTGAGTGAAGTCCGGGAATAGCTGAGCTTCCTGGACCCTGCTCCCATTAGTCAATATTTGGTCCATCAGATAGGGTTTAGAGGAGTTGTCCTCTGCTGCCAGTATGGGCCATTGCACTGCTCAGCCCTCCAGGGTTGGAGTGACATGGCAATGGGAAATACTGACTCAGAGGGTGTTTTGCAGTCCTGAAGGTTGGTTGTCAGTGCTAAAGAACAAGGTGCCTTGTAATTTCTCTGCATCTGCTCTCCTTTTTTTCAAGGTGAGGTTTTATGCCCCAGCTCATTTTACAGGTCTGTCCTTACTCCTAATGAAGCTAAAGGTAAAACTCCCACTAAGAGAAGCCTGTCCTGCATTTACAAGCAGCTGAGGACTGATGGAAGCT
Organism: Ciconia boyciana; assembly: GCF_034638445.1. Classification (NCBI taxonomy): domain Eukaryota; kingdom Metazoa; phylum Chordata; class Aves; order Ciconiiformes; family Ciconiidae; genus Ciconia; species Ciconia boyciana. Next base: position 159,194,913 of record NC_132935.1, read on the forward strand.
TTAATTACAACCATGATATTATTTGCTATAAAAGAGAAAAATAATTAAAAAAAGGGAAGACAAACTCTCTAGCTAAGGCAGCTGTCCTTTCAAATTTGTTCTTAAATCAATGAAAAAAATTTTGAAAGTTTGTTCCTGTTTCTAAATACACATCTCACATAACAATAAAACCCACAAACATTTGTATGCGTGGCAATTCAAATGCTGCTTTTGCAGAGTTTATTTAAGAAGCGCCAAAATAAACCTGACGATAATCGCACTTAGACCGAAGACATACTTAGGATAAAATAAATACACAGCCACAGTAGTTATAGTCTAAAAGTGACTAGGGTACAATAAAGTATAGTCACAACTAAATTATGTCTTGGACTGAAGTAGATACATACTATTAATTGGATGTAGGCCCTTTAACCTTTTTGCAGGAAGCAAACTTGAGATCTAATAATTTTTGTAAAGATGAGCTTTCTGTACTTCCAGTAATATTTCTGGGCTTTGAAAGGATCCTGACTTTCCGTTCAGACTGTTTTGATGAGATTGGCTCTAATATTTCAACCATGCCAACTGAGCAGAGGTAAGAGAGGATAAAGGAGGGTAGAAGTTTGATTGCCTTATTCAAAGGATAAAAATACCCTGCTGGTAGTATCAGTGCTCCACTGCTGATCCTTTTAAGGTACTTTGTTGCTAGACATTTTCATAGATGTGAAAAATGGTGGCAGAAGGGAGTGTTCGCTAATGATTCAAGTATCTCTACTTAAAAAGAAGAAGTAACCTACTGGGAAGAAGACGTGAAGGCAACAGTGTTTATACCATACACAAAACTGATTAAATTTTCATTTCTCTGTTGATTTCACCACCTTTCATTACCATTAACTGCGTCCAGAATAAGGTCCTAAATTAAACTTTGTACTTTTAAAGTATACAGGATGATATAATCCCACCCACTAACAGTTATCACCTCTTTAGCAAACTGTTTCCATTTTAACCCCAAACTAGTGCTGACTTCACTAAGAAAAGCTGAAACCCTAATTCAGGTTGACAAACCCACACCTACAGTTTAAAAAGTAATGGGTAGGTTTTTTGTGCCTTGCTTTTTTTGTGCTAGATTTGACTCAAAGGATCCAGGACCTCAAAATGAGGTTCCTCCGAGGCTGGAATGAGACATCAGGAATGGACTTCATCAACCCTAACTCTAGCTCTGAAGAGTTTTGGAGGAACCTAAAGTGCTCCTGATGTGCAGTTTTCAACTGTCCAAAGTTACGGAAGACGCTTCCCCCTCCCTCATTTCAAACTAATAATCCAATCTGTCTTTCAGGAGTTGTTCAGGAGGTGGTAATGGTGAGCAAAGTAGGAATGAGCAGCCAAAGAGCTAGTAACAGCTTAAGCCATCACCACCATTTCTTCAGTGAAGGTCTGGTCACAGTCAAAGGGCGTTAAGGTACATCTTATAACCTAATAACTGAAGTGGGCTAAGGGAATATACATGCTTAATATGTATATTTTATCTGAAGAGCCAAGATTTAACAGCCACAGTCCATAAAAACTGAAATCCTTTAAGGATGGGCTGCAGGCGGGGAAACCACCACAGGCTCACCAGTGGGCTGGATAAACATTTGCTATTAATTTCCTCTTATTGCAGATGCAGTTTCATCCTAACAGCTGAAGGTTTATGAAGGATCAGATTTTGTTTCCTTGTAAAGAGAATTAGAGAAATGTGTAAAAGCCAAAACAAATCTGAGTACTGAAGGGTAATGACATCTAACAGGTCTGCAAAAAACCACTACTGCTAGGCTCTGGCACTAATGCTCTGCATATAGGAAAGGAGTTAAAATTGATAGCACATGAAATATAACTAAATATCCTTGAAGGTTAGGGCAGGTGCTATGCAATCATTCAATCTTTTACATGCTGTCAATGGTTGTTTGTAAGTAAGGTCAACAAGATGTTTACTGTATGGTTGAATGCTTTATCTGAAGTAAAGATGTATGATCTTTGAATGAAGATATTAATGATGTGACAAAAAAATCCTGAAAAAATACTGCTTTCAATGGGATCTACAGTTAAAGTCGTGTACTAACAAGCTAGATGCCAAAAGTAGCTGCAAGGAACGTAATAATATTGATATTTGCTGCAAAAATAGAAAACAGGAAAAGCACTAAATCTGTAAATCTATTCAACTTTTTAAACCTAGATTTGGATGTGAAGTTATAATTCTCTCTCATTATTATAGCTACTGATTTTCTTAATCAAATCAAAACTTTCTTTTTGATGTTTTACACATTCTTCCTAGGTACAGATGATGTTAACTTAGAATCAAAAGCTGGTTCCTTTTAACTTAAATCCCGTTCCTCAAGTGTCCCATGTGACAATGTAAGTTCCACTATTAGGAAGAATGAGAAAGGAAAAGTTTTAACTACAATTGCTCATTGAGGGCTAGATTCAAATGATTTATATTTTTTGTAGCATAATTCATGCTGATCATTCTAATGATACATTTCAGTGACTTTTAAATGTTAAATTCTTTAAATTATTGTTGTAGATAATACACACAGACAAATGAAACCCCAAATACCAGTCTTCATCAAAAGTGTATTAGCTAATCTGTGAAGTCAAGCTATGAAAGTGAAGGAATAGCCGAATTAAGGTTACCTTTGCAATCTTAATTTTGTTACTTTGGGCATAAGGAGTGGGCTGTAATTCTTAATTACAGATCTACGTTGGCCCTTCTGCTGCTTCCCTTCTTCTTTCACTGCACAGATTGGCCCATGTTGCCTTAATGAGTAAGTAGTATTTCATTTTCTTTTCGCTATTCATCGTGTGACCTTGAGTCTTCTCTTGCTGCCTCCTGCCAGTTCCTGTTCTGAATTCAGCATTATTATTTTTCTCTAGGCTTTCCTACAGCTTTTAGCTCTCTGCTGTCTGGGAGTTTCACAAAAAAAGAATGGATTTATTTTCACTGCAGCCCAACAGATGAGATATGGCATTAACCTGGCTCCGTAGGTGGGGCATGGTGGCAGGCCAGAAATGTTTGCTGAATTTGAGTGCCCAGTTTCTGCTAGTTTGAGTTTGACTTTGCACAGCACAGAGCCGTATTTTATGTGATAGCTGACTGTGAGTGCTCAGCACTTCTGCAGCTTAGAGACCCCACAGTATCTAGTCAGGGACCCAGAAAATGAAGCCATACAATTTATAACTGTGAGAGAAAGAGCTGGTTTAAATTGCTTGCCTAGCTTTGCATAGGAGCTGAACAGCAGAAATACAACCAACTCTCAAGGACAATGGTGAAACCTTCCTCCCTCTTCTGGTAAGGCCTAGGAGCAGATTTAGTGAGAGAAGCTGTGAACTGTAACCACCTTCCCCAGTGCAATACCTGCACTCCAGGTCATACCTGGGGAATGGCCATGCCGCAGTGCATCTCTTATTACTGTGCCTGAATCCTCTTTTTTTTTTTTTTTGCTATTATAAGCTGTCTAGCTTTTGAAGTCCATATCCTACAGGCAGCAGTCTCCCTTTGTTATATCCTCCAATCTATCATCGGTGCCATCCATTTTGTGCCCTGCAGGAGGGAGAAGTATATGATCATGCTATTAAAGATAATGCCTATGCAAAAAGGGATTGAATCAAGGCTGGAGAGGCAATTTGATTCTGGCACTTCCTCACATCTGATTGCAACTGCAAGATTCTTTTAACACAGTTTGAGGTGTGTAATTTCCCATATTTAAAAAAAAAAAAAGTAGGCTGCCAAAATAGGCATTTCATTATGCAGGATCACAGTGACTCTCAGGAGAGCCAGCGGGGCTGGAGTCTGTGTTGGCCACTCAAACCTCTGTTACTTCAGTTAATGGAGTAGCAACATTAATAATCACTAGTTACCAGTGTCCTGCTGAAAACACCAAGAGGCTTGTTTTCTATGAGGCAGGCTGGACAAGTTGTTAGTGGATCTCACAGGTATTTCAGGGCAGCAGGGGATGGGCAAAGCCCCAAAACTGCGTTTTCCACTCCAGGTTCAGGAGACGAGTTTGATGTTGTCCTATTTTTCTAGATGCAACCACTTTTACTGTGCCTATCCAAACGAGACTGGGACAGGAACACTTAGCTACTCCTAACCTCTTTGCCCAGCCACATCCAGTTTCCTTCAGATTTCTCTATTGCCAGGGAAGTCCCAGCCTTCTTGCTCTGTCATCTTCAGTCCTTCCTAAGATCTTCATAGTTTTAGTAGTCTTTGTTTTTGAGGTCACCTTCCTCACTGGTTCCCCACACTGTGCTTCCTCCTACACAACTGGCATTAAGCTTTAGCCTCCCCATGTTCTCCATCTCCCCAAACAAATGTGAGGCTGCTCTTAGGTTTCCAGTCTGTTTCTCAGTTTATTTTTCTTCACTGGCCCCTATATTCTCCCAGTTCCTCCCCCACTTCTGACTGAGAGACCTGTTTCCATAATCTCCACCAGAGAGGTTGAAAGCATGGGTAACTTTCCTCTTGCATCTTGAGTACCCCAAAATGACTGGAAATAGCTTGTAGTTACCCAGAGCAGCAACACAGTGTCAGATCTCTTTAGCTCCAACCAGAAACATTGGTGTTGTGGATGTAACTTCAGGGAATGACTGAGGTCTCAGAAGCGTCCACTGTTCATGTGTGACCTGCAGTTTTCCAAAGGTTGTAATAGTGCCTTGGAGTAGATTTGTACAGAAGTTATAAAGGTTGTGTTTCAGGGACAAGCCACATCTTAATGCCAAAATTCAAGTATCTTTTCCAAAGCATACAGGCATTAAATTTCTGAAAAAAAAAGGTTGTCACAGAGTTTTAACATGGACAAGGCAGGTATTTTTCCATGTCTTGTTCTTGGAAATAGCTGAACTGTTTTGGCTGAAATTTTCAAAGCAGACTTTTCAAGTTCAGACAGGTGTCTGACATGTCAGAGTTCAGCCTGCTCATCTGAAGTTTTGCAACACTGAGAGCCTAAAATGGGAAGAATCAAGTAATCTCAATATTTGTTGGTGCTACCAGCAATGCCTATGAAACTTGTATTCATTTTGCCTAATTCACCTTCATATTTATCCAGTTTTATGATGATCTAAATACACAGAAATACAGGATGATGGGAACTGTGGAATATCCATGATAACTGACAGGCAGGCATATCAGCCAATGATGACAGATGATATTTATGCCAAAATGTTCATGAATAAGAATGTCTGCTTAAAAAATCCCTACAGTTGTTTGAATCCCATAAACATTTTCCAGAGGGTTTTTAAACCTAGACTAGTCTTTACAGATGTTAACTTCAGCAGTCATCCCAGAGCTAGGAAAATCTATTGTCACGTCTGTAAATAGTATCTGCTGATGCTATTTGTTTCCTGAATAAGTAGTTCGGTAAGAAAGCAAGCTGTAAAGCTAGTAATGGGTTTTTCCTCATTGTAGTCTTAATCACACTATAGTCAATACTACTTAAAATTGGGATGAAAACTTTGTTGACAGGTTGGAAGAGCTAAATTTTGTATAAACTGTGGATATAAAAAGCCTTTAAATTGCTCAAAATTATTAAGATAATGAAAAACAGCTTATCAGCATTTCTCATCTTCACTCATTAAAACACTTTCTCTACAGTGTGTTTCAGGTTGGACTTTCTGCAGGTATTTGCAGAACTTCACATTAAACCACCTGTTGACTACCTTTGTATGCTGGAAGCATTTTATATTACCATTCATCTAGAAATTTAATTACCTTAGATCATGACTTCTTAGGACTCAGAGTCACAATGAAATTACGGTAATCTAACAAATCATCATGCCCCAGTTAAGCAGCAAGTGGCAAATAAGAACTTTTCCCACTCTGAAAGAGTGTTACCTAAGATAATGTGCCTTGCAACAGGCTTGGGATCTTGAACCTATGGGACATTGCCAATTATTTTGACTTGGCTGATTTTAAGAGGCTTTTTAAACTGAATTACTTTGTGAATCTGAGCCCTTGCTCACTTATAGTCCTGGGTACATCGTGGTCTTACAAGCCTTTCAAAAGTAGCTCCAAAACATAGGCTCTATATGAGAAATTAGCTTAATGTGAGAATTTTGGAAAATCCTAAATAATGTCTCTGAAATTATGGGTATCTGATCTATCTCTGTAGATGAAAAAAAATCTACTAATGTCTTTGACCTTCTGCTGACAGGTTTTTCTGTTGACTTGAATATTGTGGGAGTGGCAGCATAGTTAAAGCTGGAAATTCCCACCCATTTTTCCACCATCTCTCCCAGTAGACCAACAGATGTTCCTCATTAACTTTTAGCAGATAGATTTCTTGTTGATAACTCAGGTTATTTTTTTTATTGCATGGAGGAAGCTGGGAAGTGGCTTGCTATGAAGCATAGCTTTTAAAAGACATCTCCATATCCCAGGATTTTTTGTAGTATTTCTAAAAAATACTGTGATTTCAAAGCACGATGATAAGTCTTGTTGGTTGAGTCTTCAAGAGTGTATTGAAGTTCTAAAATTAAATGTAGAATATTAAGTAGTTCCTTGATTAACCAAATCTCCATGTCTGAACCTCTCCTTGGTTTTATTAACTGTAAGAGGCCCTACAATCTCCCTAGCAACATTATTTGAAATTTTCTTGTACTGAGGACTTTACAAGTTAAAATTTACTGGCTCATGTGCTCCTGTAGCCATATCAGGAGGGTATTGCCACTGGAGACTTCTTTTTGCTTGAAACAGGTCCTGCACAGAGTCTGCTCAGTATGTCTCTGATCCCAGCTGGGACCTAGCAATTTTTGGCAATTTTCTTGGCAATGAAAATGTTTCTTAACCAAAACTTGAATTTTGAAGTAAATAACTGAAAATGTTTTCTCCTGAAATCTTTCATAAAAAGACACACATTTTTGTAATACATTTTAATGGTTTCTGTCTCCATTAATGGTGGGTCACAATGAGTGATCTGCCTGTAAATGAAAGTCTGCTGTCCCACTTATTGCATCTGTTTAGCTTGTGTGTTATTCAGGTCATCTGTCTCATCTCTTACATGTAAAGAATCCTGATGGTACTGGGGCTTCTGTGTGTTATGGAGACTATTAATACTAATGCTTACCTTTAGCTTCCTGCCAGAGCTGTATATTTTCACTGTACCAACAGAGATGCCATCAGCTCTTGGGAGTTTAAATTACATTCAGGGTAACAAAGTCAGTGCTTTGGCCAATTAATAAAATTACACTATTGACAAATGGCCAAAGCAGCTGTAATGTTTGATGCATAATTGCTATCCAAACCACTGTAAAAGAGACATTATAGTGAATCCCCTATTAAAATATAAAACTGTGCATGCACAAGGACACACCACTACAAGTGCTCAGTGTTAGGGAGGTTGAAGACATGACTGATCTTCTCCTGCATGTACACAATTGTCAGTGCATGTGCAAAATGAACATTACAGGTGAGTTTGAGCCCATCTCTGACCAAGTGTGCACGTTCCTCAGCTAGACAAGGGGCACGTCAGTGGCCAGTCCAGCATTTAAGCAAAATGGCAGTCACATCTAACACAGGAGCTAGGTTTCTCATCACTGTGTAGAAGCATCCTGTAGCCAAGAAGAAGAGTTGTCTCAGCAAAAACTTGTTGTGTGCTCCCTCAGATCAGCCTTGTCCTTGTCATACCACATTCTCCTGCTTTGGGCATGTCTCTTTGGTTAGATGCTCTCCATGCCGAGGACTGCCAACTGAAGGCTTATCTGGTGTCTAACGTAGATGGCCGTACTCTGCCCTGGTCCCTAGGCAGTTGCGTAGCAAGCATAAGTAGTAACAACCTGTAGCTAGCACAGTTAACAGGCCTAGTCCTACTCTTTGGTCTTAGTGGAATGAGGCTCAAGTCTACTGGCATATGGCTACTCCATGTTGTCTGCTAGACAAGGGAAAACCTTCATCAAGAAACTCATAAATAAAGCCATCCCTTTCCCCAGATTTCTCACCCCACGATAGCTCCCTGCCTTCTGAAACCTGTGAGAAAGCAATTTGCTGAAAGGCAAGTGTCTGTGGAGATGCGGGATCGTTTAGCGCTGGTTACCACCTCGGGCGTTCTGGAAAGGCTCTGCTGCACGAGGTGCATTTCAGAGATCTGAATATGTGCTAAACGAGTCCTGCATCTCTGCCTCGTAGCTCTGGGAATGCTCGGCAGGTAATTAAGAAATCACACGGCACAGGTGTGCCAGGTGAAGTTTGGTAGCTTGCTTTTGATCTAAATTGAGATGCTCTGGGGATTTAACTTCTTAAACGAAAAGGGCATAAATAAATAATCAGGATTTTTTTTTTTTAAGGTTGGAACATGCAGGCTATAAAATTTTGTCTTGGATGTACACAAATAGGCAATGCTAGAAGATTGTTTAAGGCTAGGGCTTTGTTTTAAATGGGGGTGTTGTTTTCATTAACTTGGGTCTGATTAGTTTTTTCACTGGGAATTTCCCCACTGATACAAACAGGAACAGTGTTTGGTTTTAGGGAACTAACTCAGGAATAAGTTATGAAAGTGTCTGTACAAATAAGCCTCAAAAACCCAACAAACCAAACCAAAACCTGGAGTATTAATTATAACACAGAAGTCACTCAGAGCATTTCTTTTTAATATTCATAATTGAAAATGAGATGGCTTTAAAGTCTCTAATGAGTCCTTCAGCGTACTGCACTCTAGTTAGAGCATTACTTCATAGCTGGAAGCCAAGAAACAGGCTGACAATCAATTCTTAAATTATTCTAAGCCCACACAATAGCCTCTTGCCACAAAGTTTCGGCATGGTGCCTGTTTTGCTGCCATGTGGGTGGGGTGAGATTGGGATAAACAAGAACACAACTGCCCACTTTTGAATTTTCATCTTCGCTTAAGTTCAGTCTTGCACAGATAGTTTCTGTAAGTTCGAAATATTTCAATGCCTCTCATTCTTACACGATTCCCTGACAAACCTGAGACCAAAAGGTGTGTGAAAAAGGGTCGACTTGTATTTTAGAGTTTGAATAAGAAAAGGAAGTGCCAGAAAATAAGACTGTCGCTCTGAAAGCTTTAGCCTGGTTCTTTGGTCTTCTGAAGTAGGAAAGCTTTCATATGCTTTCTCCAAACAAATTGGGTGGCTATCTCTGATCTATCAGAGTGCCCTTAAATTACTTCTTTTGATACCTTGGGGAAGAAAGATAGCGCAGGTGATGTCATAGGGCTCCTTCCAGCCCCACTCTATGATGCTGGCTCCTCTCCCTCAGAAAGCCAAATACAAGGAAGGTCATACACAGTGTGGGCCTGTGGAAGGGTGCTGATACAAAGCAATAGCAAAAGCAGGAGCAGCACTCTTGCGACACTACAAATATGCTATAGTCAATTTTCAAATGTTAATTATTTGCTTGCTTTTAAGAAAAGCAAAAGACCAATTCACATCATGGGTTGAAACCTCTCTTCAGTGAGACTATGGTAGGGGGTGTGATTTACAGCCTGAAGTACAGTACTGTGGGAAAGCTGAGATTGCAGGGTACCTGTGTAGTACATGGTTTTAGAGAAATGCCTAAATCTGATGGAAATAGGCATGGATGGAGGAGTTGGTCTGGAACTCTGAAATCCAGAGCTCAGTACAGATAGACAGTGATTTTGCAAAGCCTGGGTTCTGGTTTGGGTCAGATAAAGAGAAAAACTGAAGTAGCAGAGAACTGCTCCAGAACCGTTCTTCCTTTTTTGCTGTAAGGTTTGGACCACTGCTTTAACACATCTCCGGCAAGAATAAAACATCATGTTAAGTTCTTCTCTGTGTAGTGTACTGAGGGGAGAATCCATCCCCATACAATATTATCTTACAGTTGGTTGATTTGTTTTCTGCTAAAATGTCCTCTACTGTCACCTATTAGTTTTATCATAAGAACAAGGTTGTTCTGTCACTTTTACTCTTAGGAAGTCCAGAGCATTAACAGGGGTTTCTTCCACCTCACTCACCACTTCCTCTTCTTCTCAGTCTTTGTCTAAAATCCGGAGACCAAAAATCAAATATTTTTACTTAAAAGCACTTCAAAACATTACCTCCTTCTGGAAGTTAATAAAGGATTTTTTTCCCCTAAATATTCTGTAGAGAGGAACTCTTTTTCCCCCACCAGCTGAAGCACAGGGAAATTCTGCCCCTTCATATCATCCTTTCCCTCACTTAGCAGAGTAGAAAATTTGCCTTTCTTCCTTCTTCACTACTCACCAATATTTCCCACATCCCTTTCCCCCCAATTACGTGATGAGTAAATTAAAATGAAAGGGGAGCTTATTTTCAGCTAAACACCTCGAGTTTGGATTTCTCCCCAGCTGGTGTTTGTTCCCCCCCGAGCTGTTGGATTTCTCACGAGAACAAAGGTGTTCTGGTGTTTTGACTTTGAGGAGATCTGGAATCTTAATGATAACACGAGAGTAATGGGGAACTCTGGACTGTGAGTAAACTCAGCCTGCACTTCACTGCCGTCCCAGGCATGAGTCCCTCCTGCGGTGTTGCAGGGGATTGTGCACTTACCACACTACTTCTGGTCTCATAGGGAATCGGTAGACAACATTGAAGCAGTTCCCAGCTATGAAGACAACACATTTGTCCTCCCAGAGCTCAAGGACTGCTTTCTTTTAAGCAGACTTCAATAAAAATTTCTTCTCCTGTCTCAGTAAAAATAAGAGATTCTGGTGAAACCATTTAGAGGACCTCCGTAAAAATGAGTTCGGCACACTGGATATGAATTTGACAAATCTGAGAGTGTTATAATCATATTTAGACAGATGGTGCTGACCAGTCTACCCTGGCTCTTCCCATGATGTGGGTTGGTGGGATGCAAGGTAACTTGGGACTGAAGCTGCAGGGAGGAGCTGCACCCTGGCTAATAAAGGCTCTCATCAAGTTGTATAAGTGCAGACCCAGTGATGAGCTACAAAGCTTCTAGGTAGGTTGATGCCTGGACATACAGACACAAAAGATGGCTCCCACCAGAAGACATGTGGTTCCTTATTGCCTCCTTCTCATGTTAAGGCTGGTCGAGTGTCTTCCTCTTCACAGAAAAGGTTAAAGAAGCCACTCAAACATGCTCCAGTGACACATGTTGCAATTGGCCCATTCATAGAAATGGGCAACCAGAGAGTTTAGCCTTACAGCCCCTTTCAGGGAGAAATGCAGGCACAGGCAGAGCCTGCCCCATCAGTAGCATGCACAGAATTCCAAGAGTCCATTAATTAGGGCCACGGATGATAGACTCCCAGAAATGACACAATCAAAGTCAATCACTACTTTCACCATGTAGCCCAGAGCGTGGAGCTGGATATCATCTTGGGATCAGACTCATACCAAGATCCTTCACCCCATCACGTCAGTCTTGCTGCAGTGGCAGCATATTAATTGCTAGGGAAATTCCATTTCTTGTCCTGCTTAAACAGTGAGGGCCCAAGCCCTGCCAAACACAGTGGGGACTCTCCTTGGTTTCAATGGACTTGTGATCTCTTACATCAGTAATGTATGCTCAGCCGTTGGAGGTGATTAATCTCCCATTTTACAGACAACAAATTGAATCTCAAAGAGCTTATGCGACTTCATGCCTCCATTGCAGCACTAATCCAAGGCACTATTTCCCCAAATCAAAAAGCTGTTTCAAGGCTTGCATAGGCTGGATTTGAGTTTAGAACTTATTTAGGTGTCATAAGTATATGAAATGAAGAGGCTGACAGTAGGATCTATGGCTCCTCAACATTTGTATGCATATATGCAAGCATGTTTGTAAAAATATTTGTGTAGTATAAAACATTAAAGAAAACCATATAATTGTTTTAAAAAATGCAAGCAATTGATCGTTTGATGTTTTCATGCGTAGCTGAGTTTTTACTTTTAGGTAGGTACTATCACTAGTGTGCTCCTTTTGTTTATTACCTGGGCAAATTTGCCATTTGATAAAACAAAAAACAAGTAAACAAAAAAACCAAACAAAAAACACAAGTATGTTGCTGACTTATAGCCAGATCTCCCTCAGGTAAAAGGCTTATTTTCTTCTGTTTTGAAAATGAAATCTTAATCTAATTAGATCTTGGAGGAAAATAGTTGTGATATGTTTTCTGTAGGTAAAAGGACTTGCTTAATGTGCTTTGTTTATGTTACTGATTTTACAGTAAGTAATATTAGTACTAGGGGTATTATCCATTTATAGAATCTGTTTGACAATGGCTTTTTAATGAAGTATAAGCATCTCTGGACATAGGTTAATAAAACACAGTATTACAATAACACAGGCTTTGTCAATAGGTCTCTGAAACATCGGAACATAAATGGATCTCAGTCCAGCTATATATGGCTATTGATTTTGGTAGCAGACCAAGAATTGTGCCTTGTATTTATTTGTTTATATACTGTAATTTTCCTGCTCCCTCCATCGAAACACTTCTCTTGTCCCACCACTTTCTGGGGTATGTGGGCACGCTTGGAGTTGTACCCAAGAGCACTCTCTTGGTGCGGACTCCTGCGTCTAGTGTCCAAAGCTCAACAGCCTGGCAGCTCAGCACTATAAAAGACCCAATATGCAAGGCAGGTGAAGAGTTTAGAGATAAAAGCTTATATTTGGAATTACACTCAGAAAGAGATGCAGGTGCAGACTCCTAGGGCCAAAGCAGAGTAGACCTTGGTAATCCAGATGGAAGGAGCCAAGGGCACAAATGGTAATGGTAAGGGTCTGCAGCTCATGCGAGAGGTCACAGCTTCTTGGCCATTAGTGTATTGGATAGAAAGAGAGCACAAGGCTCACCATGCTTGTTTGGACATCCAGACATTGCTGAGATTTCCATATGATTCCAGCTTTGAAAATTTGGACTGACAAAAGAGGGACAACTGTCAGGAAGGGGCCAGTTGGTATGTACCATTTGATTTGATTATTTCCCTGCACATCAATCAAATCTTTATACAGATGCTGAAGAGGGGAACATTGCTGATGCATGGCACTATAGTCTCTTTGGATACTGAACCAGATGCTGAAGAGAGAAATAGCTCCTCTAAGCCTTCTACACCAAAAGCTGCAGGTATTCCTATATCCACTATTGTCTTTGTGGCTTGTTTGCTGAGGAGAGTCTTGCATAGACCATGAATGTCAGCACATACCATCCCCTTGAACCAGACAGCTGTTTTAGATGACCTGTAGACATATTTACAAGTGCTCTCAAACATTTCGGAGTGTAAATCATTCTATTAGGGTATTGTTTATAGGCTGCCTTTTGTAATTCTTATATAACCTATAATAAACTAGTGGTCTAGATTGTCTACTGAAACAATAGAAAGTGACAATCAACAACATCATATCCTGCAGCAGAGCACTCCTACCTAGTATGGCAGGTCTGAAAAGCATTATGCCGGCCTTTCCACGGGACTGGGAATGTGGCAAGGAGTTTTCTGCAGCTGTTAGGTGGAGTGCTATATCTTATAGAGAACTACTAGATATATATAAAAAAAATGTCAGCCGCTGGGCGTTTGTTAGATTAATGTCCTCTCCTTAACATGAATGCATAGAAGGTAGACCATGTGATTATGCAGGTATGGTAATTATCCTTCAAAGAGTTGGAAGGCTTTGACGTAACCCCTGTGTCCCAAATGTGCTGGTTCCAGCACTCGCTAGAGGGAAGAATAAGGACTTGAATCTGCAAGCCTTTCCCATGTGACAATCTGGTATTGTGCCTTATAAAATCTGGCAAAATTGTAAATGACGGTAACCTTTATAAGAACTAAATGACTTAGCAGAGTTTGGTTTTTTCCTGATAAATAAATTCTCTGATGTGCTGTTCTAACATGCAGAGACATGCATGAACTATTGTAAGTACTCCAATTTATAACTGCTTTGCAACAGGCCACAACAAGCTAGCATCATCTTTTAAGTATTTTAAAATTATTTTTTTACATGTCTTTACAACATGTTATAATACATCTTATAATAAAGCAATTTCTCTGCTGCATATTATTATTCTCCAGCAGTGTGTTGCAGTGCAGTGACACTTGACTGGAAATGTGAGGGCTGAATTGGCCTCACACCAGCTCACCAGTGGAGGAGAGCCCATGTTCATAGATCTCCATTCCAGAGGTCTCAGACGAAGACAACAGACATCCAGCATCCAATAATCCTGCAATTCTTTCAGTTATTTTGGTTTGACCAGACGTCCAGTCTGCTTTGACTACCCCATCAGCATTTTAACTTATATTATTTTTGCATTGTTTTAAGTTGAAGTAGATGTTCTTGCCAAGAAGGGAGTCATCTGAATCACTAGAGATGGTTAGAGACGCATTTTTTTTGGTCTAAATCCTTATATCCGTCATAGAAGATAAGTTGATGGGCGATTAGTTCATGCCTGGGTCTTGTGGGGGAGAATTCTCACATGTATCAGGTTATAAATGTCTTCAAATATTTTCCTATAAAGGAAGCTGTTAGGGCCCTGAGGGCACTTACTGGCCCTGCCCAGCCTCCACCCACGCCTGCCCATGGCCCAGGAGCCCCATTTGAGCCCAGCCTGGGGCTGTCAGACCATGTCCCCGCAATGCCATAGGAGTGTGGGTCTCCAGCTCTTTCTCTGGCCCTGTCTACTTCTGCTCCTGGCTGGCCCGCTTGGATGATCCCTGGCCCTGGCCCATGTCTTGGTGTGTTGGGGGCTGCCAATGGACCCCGTTACCAACCCCTGACTCTGCCCACCGCATCAGCCCTGATCGGACTGCAGCATTGAGGAGGGCTGGGACTGCGCTGGGTCCTGCTCAGCTCCCCAGCCCCAACAGTGCAGAAGCATCCAGATTTTATGGCATTTTCTATGAACTGTCTTTCCCTGCTTCTAGAAAGAATAGCAAGCGCAGTGCTGAAGTGCAGTCAGTAATATTAGACTTGTTTCCCAAGCTTTGTAGGGACACAAAGCTTCTCTCCCAAACACAGACAGCTATCTTTCCCCCACCCCTCCAAGTCTGTGCCTCCTTTGTGTACTTTTAGGTCTAGCTTGTATTACTACTCACTCTGAGGCTCATCAGATTTTTTTTGTGTGATTCAAGTGGAGTCTTGCCAAGAAGAAACGTTAATTCTCGTTTCTAATCATCAATAAGAACAGGTGTGGCAGGACACCTATGAATCAGTTGATCTGGGTTCTTATCCAATAAGGATACGGTTTTTAATATGAGGTCATACCAAACCCAGACACCTTTTTTTTTTCCCCTCTGTTCAGAAATCCTTCCCAGCTGCCAGCAGACAAAGTCCAACCCCTTTGTACAGAGGAGGTACTGTGAACTAATGTTAGTGTCAAACTTCGTTGTATACATCCAAGGAGAAAAACGTTAAATTTTCAAGATCAATGAAGTTCATCTACTTTCATGATGCATTGTTCTCGCTAACAGTGATGTACGGGAAGCACCTGAGAGTCAATCTGGAAACTTCGTTGGCCAGGACACAACAATATCTCTTGGTTGTTGCTGCGTGGTCTGGCAGCTGTTGCTGCTAATCTGGTTATCAGGGCCTGCAGGTGTATCCGTATTTACACAACTGGCTTCTAAGGACCTACATTTATCAAGTCATGATTTATACTCCACAGATTGCTTGGGTTTTTAAATTTTTTTTTTATTGAACACTGAGGATAAGGCAGAATAAGGGAAGCTTGGTCTTATTTTCATGTAGGTTCAAGGTTTATTAAATTCCCCTGCATCAGTTTACCTTCCCAGATGTTTTGCTGTCTTTGCTGAGATGAGTCACCACGGAGAGTTGGTGGCAGCAAGGTTTAGGTACCATGCACAGCTGTATGATCCATGGGAGCGTAGTGCTGCATCAGCTCTGTGCCACGTGTTACTGCTGGATGCTGAGAAAGAGAATTTGTTATTTGGGTGCAATAGCCTATGAATATGGATCTCCTGCCTTCATGACCTGATATGGTGTCTCCTCCTGGCATTGTACTGAGCTGGTATGGGGATCACTGCTGCCAGACTAGATGGGCCCACTGTGGTCCCATCAGGTTGTATCCAGATAGGTGAACTTTCTGGCTTTCATTTCATGCTTTTCTCCCCTAGATCATGGGGAAGGCAAGGGTGGGTCTGGCAGACAGTGCCCCAGGCAATGGTTTATTTGAGGAGTCTGCAGGTTATAAAAATGTGTTATACTGGGTTAAGGAATAAAGGTACTGCATGCCATTTCAAATGCCCTTAAGTTTTCAGCAGGGAAGTGACTCTCAAGACTGTATTTTGGGCTTACCAGATGTAATTCTGTGTCTGTCAGCCCCATTAATAATGAACTCTTCTCCTGCCTCTGAAGGCATCTTGCTTCAGCTGTAAGGCCAGAGGTGAGGTTCTGGTTCTGGCAAAACTTCCATCAACTTCATTAGGTTCCTGCCTGCTCCACAAATCACTTGAGCTAATAACTGGATTTCCAGGAGAAATGGTGCTTCTTGGAATGACAGAGCCATTCTATGAGGTAGTTATATCTGTAATGTGAAATTATTGTCCAAAGATCCTGTCTTTTTATTGGTGATTTTTTTTTAAGATTATTTTTTGTTCTTGATGATAACCTCAATTGCCCCATGATATGAGCAAAAGTTTCTTGGCAGCTAGCTGTCTTTCATGTAAGGAAGATAATATTTTTATTCATCTTATTTTAAGTGGCCTATAGACATTTTGATGGGAGTGTATATTCACAGCCATGATTTGCAGAGGAATGAGACTGAAATCTTAGTTCTCACTAGACCTCTGAAGGCTCCTCTTTTTCTTTCCCTTCTTGAATCTGTCACTGAAGACCCTTTCACTTTGGCAATCAAGCGGACCATTAATGGTGACTCTTCCAAAAATAAATGTTCATAAAAATGAACTAACAGTAGCCAAGCACCATCAAGCAGAAATATTGCAGTAGGTACTAGAATCCATCCAAATTCATGACTCTGCTCTTGGAATTTTGTTTAAATCAGAAATTCTGTCAGTAATTATTTACTTCCATAATATTCCAATTTATACATGGCTGCACTTTTTAGATGTAAAGAGAACTATTGATTATTTCAGCGATGGAACAAAACCTTTTATGTTACCTTGCTTGTGGTTTCTGGTGAAGTTCCCAGGTCCAGCCCACTGGAGATCTCAGAACAACCTTGTGGCTGCTTAGTGAGATGGGGAAACATGCCCTCCTCGATCTCTTTGTCAAAAAGGCAGCTACCTGGAGCTTGATGCTCATGGAACACAATCCTCTGCATCAGATGGGACCGCTCATATGAGTGCTCTAGTTGCTAGTTAGTCTTCCTCCTGATGACGGCCCCGATTGATTAACCAGTTTCCTGCAGTGTGGACATCAGTAATGGGGAAAGACAGAGGACTATTTAGTAAGGGAATTGTTCTCAGAATGTCCTGCCATTTGAGGACCACATTGATTTCTGTGTTGTAACTGGTAAAATAATGAGGTGGATTTTGCAGGGTAGAGGGAACCTTGCCGTCTTGCATTTTGCAGTGCTGGGAGTGCATCACAGTATGACAGCCCTTCAACATGGTGCATCTGCAGGGGCAATACACTGAGAGGTATTTCTGGGCAGGGAACAAGACTAATTTGATGATGAGCTGTTTGGGATATGACTTTGCCTAAGTCATTCCTCCCTGAGCTGTGGCTCTGTTCCAGGACAATGACAGCAGGACAATGACTGTCACTTAGCAGAAACTTACTGTGAGCCAGGAGTAGAGAACATGCTGGGCTGTATGTGGACAGCCTTAATTCTCCTTGAATCCCTGGGCCTCGGGAATCGCTAGAGCTAGGCACCTCTGAAGGTCTATGAAGAGGTGACCTGGAAGACCTACTGAGAACTGAAGGAACTGCAGCCATTGGGAAGCAGTATGTACAGGATTTATTAGAATGAGGCTGTCTTAACAGGAGCCTAAGTAGATATCGAGTTTTACAGACCTCTACTGATTCTTGTCCATGTGTGCACAGCACATACTCTAAATTATTGCAAAGCACTTTTTGCACTGACTCATAACACACATTGGAATGACAAATAGGGACAGATCATTGCATTCATTTATGTATGGGGATAGACTGCTACTCCCCAGCACCATTGAAATACCTGTAAAAAAATATAAGTCATGTACTGACAAATGTACACAAA
Organism: Ciconia boyciana; assembly: GCF_034638445.1. Classification (NCBI taxonomy): domain Eukaryota; kingdom Metazoa; phylum Chordata; class Aves; order Ciconiiformes; family Ciconiidae; genus Ciconia; species Ciconia boyciana. Next base: position 159,212,996 of record NC_132935.1, read on the forward strand.
AGGGGAGAAAAACCCAGGTAATATTTTATTGTAGTGTTGAGCCCCATTTCCGCAGCAGAGTTCCCTCTTTGAGCTGAAATGGGCCGTTACTATATTACACTGCAAACTCTACAAAATTTCAAGGGAAAATAAAGGGACATTGTCATCGTATTGTCCTTCACTAACAAAAGTTACCTCCACTGTTTAAATAATATCCTTGGTCTTTGGCTCCATGCATTATTTAATAATCTTGGAAACTTCTGTGACCTTTAAGCAATAGTAAACTGTGATTGCTTGACAAATAGATCAATGTTTGTATAATAGTTGTGTCTTTGGAGGTACAAAAATATTCATCAAAATGCTTTGACTGACTTCCCCCACCCTTCATTTCTTTGGCAGTTTTCCCGCAGCATTGCCCTCTGTTAAACATTACTCCACTTCAAGGGTATTTGCAGGACTAGGAAGCAGGCAGTATATTATGGTCCTTGAAAATACGGGGCGGGGGAGATTGTATGTCTCCAAGACGCACACACATGCACACACATATATGCCATGAGTAGCTGTTACTGGTGGTAGAAAGTATGTGTTAAAAAAAGTCGGTAAAATGATTGGGTATCTTGTGTGCTAAGCACCTTGGTGTAGATATGTTGGATTTATTCCTGGTTAACATGCACCCTGTTTTAGGGAGATGATAAACTGGTATTTGCTGTTTGAAGGGCATACTTGAAAGCAAGGAACTGAGTTTGAACTTCTGGTTTTATTGTTAGCAGTGTTCGTTGCAGGGCCAGTTAAGCAAACATGTGGGCTCCTGCATGCTCCTTAGCAATACTTAAAGGGAAAGTTGTATTGACACATTCTCTATTACTGAAGTTTGAATTAGGGTGATCATAAGAGTCAGAAGTGGTCTCAAACAAGAATATTGAAGAATGCAATAACTTTGTTCCATGGCATTTTATATGAAAGTGTCTGTAGTTTCACCATCGACTGCTTAATGTTAAAAGCCTCGGTAATATCTATTTCACACTGAAAAGTGTGGCCCAGCATAGCTGCATAAGAGTAATGAAATATCAGTTTCACTTGAAAAACCCAGATTTTCTTCCACTGCAGTGTAATATACATACACAACTGTAAGTACAAATATAAACACATTAATATGTATTATCATTATATATACTGTTTTGAGGAATGTAAAACATGGGAAGCAACTCCAAGTTTTTTAATGTCGTAAATATTCTGCCTGCTTTTGCCTCTCTTACAGTGCACGGTCGTGTTGGTCAACATACAGTTATTGCACTCAAAAATTTCACCATACCACCTGCTACCAAAATTCAAATCCTGCTTCTTACAAAGAAAGCATACATGAAACATCAGCATTTATTATTTAAAAAATTCCTTAGTTGCAGCTGATATTGTGCTTCAAATCATACCTCCTTCTTGAGCATCAAATGAAGAGAAAAGATAAGAAGATCATTTTGATAACAGTTTTCAAGAAAACAACTAGAAAATTTTGATTTCAAATGAAGTTCTGGACCAGTCCATAAGCAGGATGTTGACCATAATTTTGTGTGGAATTCTGTACCAGACATCTCTAGTTTAAGTGCTGAAACCCATTTTGTGCCTGACTGGGGTGTATTATAGTATATCTCAGGTCAAGGTCTGGTTTAACAATGAGGAAATCTTTCTTGCTTGGGGGGGTTACATATACACTTGGCATATTTGAACTAAAGCATCTTTATCTGTTGGCTTTTTTTTCAAAGGTGGAAGCTCTCAACACTTTCAACTTGAAGCACGGTAGAAGGAGCCGTTGGCATTTTGGTGCCATCTTTGAGTTGGATCTCAAGGATAAATTCCTGCCCCCTGCTTGGCTCACACCATTATTAATGCTCTAACTGGGACACGCTGTGAAGTAGTTGTGATTCAATAGTTCTCCATTAATTAATTAGTAATCCTCTATCTGAGAATACTGCCAGGTTACAACAGATACTGGTAACTCCTAAGTATTCATTGCATTCAGTAAATAGAGGCTTCAAAGAAGCTACCTGGTAGTGAGGAGGAGTAGGCTTTTTAATTATTTCCAGTGTTAAAGCTGTGAAAGGAAACTATAAGGGTGGTAAAGGAAACTAAAGGAAACTATAAAAGTTTTCTTATAACTTTTTTTCCCTTGGAAAACAATCAGCTTTAAAAAAATTATCTTTATTTAATTTTTAATTTTTGGAAAGAAGTTTTCTCATACATTCTCCTAGGTTTATACTTTGGCTGATAGCAGACACGCATTTTGCCTGACAGCAAAGCAGAACCACCTCTTAGCTATGGGAGCATATGCAGAGGGCAAACAAGAAGTAGTACAGTTTTGAGATGAAAGGATTTACAGGCAATGCTATAAAAATTAGAACCCCAATGATACACTGGACTTCAGTGGCTGCAAGGGTCCCTTGATGAAACCATTTAGCACTGCTTTGGAAACTAAGATCTTTGGGAGTGTAGTCCTAGTTCAGAAACAGGGTCCAGGTGCTGTAAAGTCCAGTGAAAGACCAGCTACAAATGGACTCACACCTAATGATCCTGGAGCAAATTGTATCATCATTCAGATAATGGTTAAGCAATAATGATCTATGCTAATTAAGATCTGAAATAGTAAAAAAAGAAAAAGTATCTGAGGTAACTGCTCTATTACAGTTAAGGTTTGGGTATATTAGCACAGGAAAATTAATTCATGTATTTACTCATTAGCAGTGACTTCAAGCTGCAAATTGTATATATTTGCAAAATATTCACACTATTCTAAGTATTTGTTGAAAAATCAGTCAACTTGAGAGGAAGGATCTAAATGTGTTTAGTTTTCTTCATTTAATATTTAAAGAATAACGTTTTTTTCAGGAGAGAATCCCCAAATATACAGACAATCTTATTAAACACAGAGTTTATGGTAAAAAAAATCTGAGAGCGTAGAGAGTCAGGTTTGGCAGGGAAAACAGTTGTTTGCAAACAGTTGGAAATGTCCTCTTGAGTGTCACTTTTTGTGATAATCCATAGTCACTGAGGATATCTACATTTACAAGAAAATAAGAATAAGATAAAATAAATAATAAAATAATAAAAAAATAAAAAAAAAATCCTCTTAATAGTGAGTGGTGTGCTCATTGGAACAAAAATGAAACTTTCTAATAGTGCATTTGTCATCCTCTTCCTCTCCTCTGTGCTGGCCCCTCCTGGTTTCATTTGCTGTCTTTCCTTATGTTTCCTACTTTCATTCCTCTGCAGTCTCCACCATCTCTTCTCATTCTTCTTCCCTAATCTTCATCCTAACCTTCACTCTCCTCACGTATCTGTGCAGTCTTATGTCTGCTCCTGTTCACCCCAGCCATGGATTGCCTTCTGTCCATGGCCACTTTGCTTAACTCTGAAGCAATATTCCTGGTGTAAAAATGGTAACGCTATATGGAGTATGTTTATACTCTCTCCTTCCAGCTCCTATATATCCCAGAGGCTTGAATTTATTTACCTTGCCTTGCTTCCAGGACTTCTCTTTCTTAGTGCACCCTCTTGTTGTCTCCTGTTCCCCGACCATGCAGGGCCTGGCTGGGTGTTTCTTTTTCCTGTTACTTCCAGTACTTTCTTCCTGTCGCTTTCTACTTTGTCATTGCTGTAATCAATATCTACTTAATTCCTACTAATCTCTACTCAATTTCTCCTGTGCTCACAACACTTAGACTCTTTAACTTTCTATTCAACCCCACCATGTCTTTCTCATTTGTTGGCCACCTTCATCTCTGATCTGATTCCCTCATGACCACATTTCAGTGTACCTCACCCTGAACTATAATGTCCTTCTTTCCTGCCATGAGTTGTGCGTGATCAGTTTTTATTTTTCTCCCCCCCCCCCCCCTTCTTCTTTCTCCTCTTTTTTCTTTTTCCTCCTTTTTTTTTGGCATTCACAAATGCAGACTGTTCTTTATTATGTGCATCAGAAACATTGTGGCAAAATTTTCCTGAACTCAGCTTTAAACCACATAACTTCTCCTTTGCGTCCTTCTACTTCCTGCCTCTTCTGAATTACTTCAAATGTAATCTATGTTCACTTCAGGTGTCATTCACAACCAGTTACTGCCTGCCTACTACCCCTTGTCCTGATGAGTATACCCATTCAGTTGTTCCCACACATCAGTCTTAAGTGCCCTTCTTCAAATTCACAAGCATAAAATCAATTTTTCTGCGGTAATTTTAATTCTTGGAAGAAAATTCTTATCACCTCCTACAAAAAAATCAAGTATTATTTTTAGCATCTCTACTCTTAAGATCTCTTTTTCTATGATGCTTGCAAAATAGAAGTTAGGGCACTGGTATACAAAGACTTTCTGATTGACATTTTCATTTTCTCTGTGTACTTTCATCCTTTTATGGACATGAAAAATTGTCTATAGAAGAAGGTAAGAGAATCTTTTAGTTCAGTAGATACAGCACTTGCTGCAGTGGGCTTCTGTTTCACCTATCTTCAACGTTACATTATCATTATTTTTCTTAGTGAAATTTTACTTGATCAAATTCCTAGTGAAGTGAAGTAAAATTTTCCCAGCTCACAAAAGTAATATGGCACCTAAACCAACTGCATAACAAGATTTCCCATCTCTCTCCATCCTACAGTTATACCAACATATAATGAGCACTGTGTCACCCACAAACTCCTATGATATTACTGGAAAAGTGTATTTCATTATAAGATGAATTTCAAGAAGACTTAAATGGCATTTTTATCAAATTAACTAACTTTGAACCAGTGGGAGGATAGCTGGGAGAGTGTTTAAGAGGAGAGAATATGATGTCCTCCCTTCCACGCAACTCAAGTCACAGCACGTCCTGAAATCCGCAAACCAGTTCTGCTCTGACAACACATGGTGACCTTGGTGGAGAAACAGTGGTTTGTCAAAAGGAACTGTTGATTCAGCATGTTTAAAACAAGCCTTCAGGATTCCAGGAAAATGGATGCTAGGTGAAATATCAATTATAGCTTTTATGAGTAACATCTTTAATGTGAAAGCTATTGCTTTTTAAATCCACCATGATTCATACTAATAAATGAATATACCTTAAGCAATGAGTAGAATACAGGATTGCAGAGAGCAGCTCAAAACCTACAACAACTCTCTGAGTTGCTCAGTGGTGAAAACAGAAGTAGAAAAGCAAGTAGATGAATTACACTATATACTCTGCACCTTTAGCATCTGTTGAAATTGATGGGAGCTGAAGCCGCATATAGCATCTCACAGATCAAGGTTTTGTCACCAACTGTTATTCGGTCCCTTTCCATTATGCAAACTAAGTGCCTACAAGACCATCCTTAAATTCTTATGTGATAAAACTTAGCTCTGCATCCCATCTGAATCTTGCTGAATGTCCTGTACATGAAGTCTCTTACAAGTGAAAACGCGAGTATAGCAGGATCTCTTTGTGTTGAGGGTGAAATAGCATACCAGCTGTATTTACTTCTTGCACGGCTCATGGAAAGACAGGCCGCAGATATCTGTGATACTTGTCTTTGGCAGAGGAGGAGACTCCCGAAGTGCCTTGATGCATGCTCTGTGTGCAGAGCTGGAAGGGGCAGAATTGTGGTTCTGACTCCTCTTCGCCCTGCTCTGCAAGGGGACCCTGCACTGCACGTTAGTTACATACGTCTCGTGAACCTGTTCTGGATTTCAACTATTGTAAATGAGGGAATGCGGATCAAGTGACTTCTTCACGTACTGGAAAAAAATACAAAAAATAGCGATCTCAATTGTTTTTAAGCAACCGAAGAACTCATTGAAAAATCATTACAAAGCAATAAATGTTTTATATGTGATGTATATACATCAAGGCAATGAAACACTGGAAGTAAAGAATGACATTTTTCTGACCTATCTAATATAAGAAGATGATCACAAGGAACAGTAATTTAAAGAAAATGCATTTATTTATTTTTTTCTCATATCTGTATTACTGTAAATTACTCTGCTGTGAAGGAAGATCAATTGTTATTATGGCTATTGAGTGCTTTTTAATAACATTCTTATACATGGCTTTTTGGTAAATGTTATTCTGAATTCAAACATCTTTGTAAATATCTTATGTGGACTATCTTATAACTTAGATACGATTCAAGTTATGCTTGTAAAATCTCCACTTAAAACGAATCTCCATGTGACAGGTAATTGGCTGCAGGCCTGGTTTTTGTTATTGATTTAACTTAATGCCAATGTACACAGGTGTGTTGGCGGGTTGTTCAAGCTTCCAAGGCACCCACATTTGGCAGGACAATAAATTGTTGCATAATAAGATTATTTTCCCCCTTCAGTCTTGAATCTTTTCAAAAGTTGTATTTTAAACCTTTGTAGGTATGTACGTGGGTGAGAGAAAAATACCCAACAATGTTACCATGAGGCATGTTTCAATTTATTGTTTGAGGTGCTCAAGGAAACAGCAACATGTAGATAAGATATCTGCAAATATATATATTTGCCAGCTGAAGAGAAAAAACAAAACCTTTATATAAATTATTTCTTTGTTTTTTCATGCTATATAAAATTCTACATTGTTGTCAGACGAAATTGGTTATTTTAGAAAGAAATACAGCACTGAAAATACCGGCTGTTCAATACCAGCTTTAAATGCAGACAGCAGATGCGCTTTGCCCTTGCACACAGAAATATCTGCATCACAGACATCCATCTGAGGCCTCATTTGAATACTTTGAGCAAAATCCTGGCTCTGTTGAAGTTGGTGGGAATTTTGCAATTAACTTCAGTTGGGCTTCGGTTTACTTCTCTAGTAATGAAATATGTGGTAAGGCAGCAATCCTTGAGGAACACACAGGCTAATATGGAGAAAACGAAGAATGCCACAGCAGGTCGCAGGTAATGCAGGTTCTCGGGAGAGCAATGACCTTGGAGGAAAAGAAGGGGAAGCATTGCTGTGGGAGTGCTTTGTACAGAGAAGTGGGAGGAGATTTCATGAAAGGATGTGGAAGACTGTTCCAAGTATAGCAGGTAGCATGATTGAACGTGTAAAATCGAGAGGAGGAGAAAACACTTCTACTTTCACAAGCCTGACGAAAAGAATGGAGAATGAAGTGTTGTATCCAAACTTTGGAAGAGTCTGAATTGGGGGAAAAGCTTTATGATGGCTCTTCTTTCACCCGGATGTTCCTCTTGGGCTTAGTTCAAAAAGAAGGATTTATTTAGCCTTCCAGATTTGTTCACTAATCTGTGTTTCAGAAGAGAGCATAGTTAGCTGTCCCATCACAAGGAAAAGGCCACAGCTGAGAAAGCCAACTCAGGACAGGAGTGAAATGCTTCACCGGAATGATTCAGAGCAGCTGTGTTGCACTTGAGTAGGCAATCCCTCTCCTGGGCCAAGGGCTGGTTTTTTTCATCCTGGAACTGAATTTTGTAAGAAATAAAATACTGTCAGCAAGTTAATATAATGGCAAAGCCCCAGTGATGTCTTTGGAAATACCGTGGTTTGTTAGTGTTTTTCCACAGTGATCTCAAGGAGCCATCCTTCTCCACAGCCGGTGCTAGTTTAGTAGAAGTGTATTAGATACTACAGGTAAATGGATACTTGGGACCTCTAATATTTGCATTATTACAGATCTATTATATTTTATAATGCTAAATCCATCCCAGTAACTTCTTGAGCAGCAAAATTCTTGACATAAGCTACAATTACTCCAAAGGAGCTGTTGCAGGCTATCATGTCACGTTGTGCTCTGAGATGCCTTAGGTTAAAAGTCATCGACACCATGGACGAGAAGTTGTCTGGGTCTGTACTGTAAAGCAGATGATACACATTCACTAAAAATCCTTATAAAATATTTATCAAAAGCTCATTGCTCTGGATGCCCACCAGACACTATTTGAAAATGAAATAACTGTGTTTTTTTTTCTTTAGATACCTGAAGACTTTATTCCAAAGTATATGGTGATGGATTAAAACATACCAAATTAAAACCTTGTCAAAATAGAGCTTTGTTTTAATTTAAAGGAGTACAAAAACTGCTCAGAAATACCCTCTTTTTTTTTTTTGCAAATTTTTACATCTGAAAGATGCCAATCTGGAAAATGAGATGCTGTGCATGTATACATGTAAAAGATGAGGATGGTGGAGGTTTGCACTCCTCCAAAGGGCTGTAGAACAAAATCAGAGCCAGGTCACTGTTTTGAAATGGTTTATTAACCCTGGAAAACAAGGCTGGGAGCAGCAGTATCACACATGGAAAATGCTCCCAGATGCTGTGATCACAGTGTGGAGACAGGTACTGCCATGTGTGCTACTGCAGACAGTGGGAAGCCCCCTGCCTTCCCCTGTCCTTTAAAAACAAAGCAAAACAAAACCAAACAAAACAAAACTCATTTTCTTCAATGCACACGAGAGAATGTTTGGCATCTGCTACTGAGCAGCATTCTTGCCGTGTTTCACTATCTATCAAATGGCACGCTCATCCTCTGCCAAGAAAAATACTTGTTCCCAATACTAATCATGCTCCCTGACTACCCTCTAGTGTATATTCTTCCAGGACTGCTATCCATCCATGCAGCCATTTGAAAGATATTAAAATGATTACGATGAAATCTCTCACTTACTGTGCTGGCAAAAGCTGGGATGTGCTCCAGAGTCGATGTTCCCAGGGAGAAGGGAATGTCTTACGTCTCTCTTTATCAACTGCTCCCATCTAAATGAAGAGTCATCATTGCAAGGCCTCCGTGGGGAGCCACAGGCAGGACTCTGGTTTAGGGGGAAGATTGTCAAGGTACAAGCTGTTGGAGAAATGGCAAATAAAGGGATGAAAAATAGCGGTTGGTAGATAGATCCCAGAGACTCTCGTGACTGTAGGTTTAAAAGGAAAACATCATTGTAAAATGCCTAATAATGCTTGAAAGGCAGTAGCTGGGAACTCGGTAGGAAGGGTTTTCTTTTCTGCTGTTTATTTGGTGAGATTGACTCCCTGTATCCCCACAGGCCCCCGCTCCTCAGAAAGGGGATGATACAACTACAGGATGCATCCCTGGTCAGATCCTTTAGGTAGCTCCTAAGACTAAGACTGAGACTGTTCTCGTCAGCCTGTGGAGTTCCTGGAAGCACTAGCAATTTGTTCCTCCACCTGAGAAATTGTTTTGGACTTCTCAAGAAGGAAAATGCTTCTTTTCTGATCAACATATTGACATCTCTACCTGGAAATGAAATGTCCTAATTTGGTTCTGTATAGTCCAAGAACTGAATCCCTTTCAGGAATCTCTAAATCTTTTGACATTTGGGTCCCTTCCTACCAATAGGCTCTTCGTGACTGCAGCAACAGGTGCTCTGAGACACCTCTGCAAACTGCTGATGCTGAGCAGTCCTCAGAGAGCAGCTAGAAGCATCTCCACATGTTGCTGTCACGTGCTTTGCAGGCCACAGCTAAACCACCATCATTATGGCAAATTCTTCAGATGTTTGTACAGACTTGAGGGTGAGATTCATGTCATTTATCTTTCAACATCTACAAAGTAGATGTCTACAGCTGTGCTAATCACTCTAGGCTCCCTTTATAGTCAAGGAAGAGAAATAAGTGCTTTTAGGCTGCAGTTTGCCTGACCTATTATAGACATTTACTTTAGGATGACATGAATCACACCCAAGGTTCCTATGCATAGCCTGCCTAGGTCTGCACTGACTATACCGACAGCCTGGGGTGACTAGCTTAAACGCACACTATGCGCACATTTATGTACCTCTGTTTAATTAGATGAGAACCACCCACTGCCCATTACAGAGCTGGCTTTGAACATACATGACGTAGGCAATTTCTGCAAAAGGATAGCAGACTGAAGCAAGGAGTGGAGCATCTTCTTTCCACGAGGTGGAAGAAGCATCTTTGTTCACAGGAGGAGCCCTTGCACAGGGATGCATGAGGACCAGTTACAGCAGCCACAACCTCTTGTTCCCCATCTCTCTCCTTCTCAATGGAGCGGGAGCAGCAGGTCTCTTACAGCCCATAGCTGCTGCTCATGACAGGAACAGGGCCTGACCCCACCTCCCTGCATCCTTTTCCTTCTCCCTTGTCTTTCCATCCCCTATGGGAGAAGCAAATGTGAAAATAGAGGCCATTGAGGTAGGCAGCAGTGTGGACTGTGGGAGAAGGAGTTAACTGAGTCCAGAGGTAGTTTAGGGACACAGGGGGATGCCCTGGCTCCTGAAGGACTGAAGGAGGTGAGTGACCTGGTTGGGGATGCACTGAAGGATTGGATGGAGCTCCCACCCATACCTGCTCCAGGGGTGCGAAATCTCCCTGTGCCCCATTGCCTGTTCCCAGCCCTTCTTTCCCTCTCAGAGACTCCTAAAACCTCTTTCTCACAGCCCCCACACTCACCTTCCCCTCTTTCCAAAACCCAGCTTCCACCTCTGAGCCTGCTCTCCCCACTCTCCGACTCACCTCAGATGCTTAGGTGCTCCCTTCTGGCCTCCTTTCCCCAAAGCCCCTCTCCATTTCCTTCAAAGTGTGAGGGTCCTGGATTATCAGATGGTGCATGGTGGTATGTGGTTGTCTGCATGGGTTTAGGGTTTTATTGTCTCTCTCCTGTGCTTGTGTTTTATGCTTTTCAAAGTATACTTTCTAAAGTATAAAACAAACTTTGAAAGTTTGGATGACCCTCTTTTAGGGGAACACTTTATATTTATGTGTACTGTTGGAAGTCCTAATAAATAAGAAATTGCCCTTGAAACAACTGAAGGACTTCAAGGGAAAACTTAGAAATTTCCTCTGGAGCCCAAAATGATGCCTAGAAAAAGGTTTCTAATGAATTATTACTATTATTTTTAATTTAAACTGCACCATGAAGGTTCATAATGTTTAATATAGTGGTATTAATGAAGTCATAAGGGTTTAAAGACATGAGTAGGGCAAGTTATATATAGGAGGAAGAAACAGATTTTATTAGCCTGATTGATGTATTGGGGAAAGCTGATAAGCTTCAGGCACGAGGTCTTTAGGTAAACAGCAAGAGAAAGACTGTAACCCCAAACTAAGTTAATGGGTAGTGTAAACTCCAAGGGGCTTGGACTCAGAGCACACATTTCTAGGAGATGGCTAGATAGATGTTTGTCATAGGAAGTTTTTAATAGGGACAATAAATTAGCTTTGGTAAATTAGCTCTAGGTTGTTAAAGCTGTGAGATGAATTCATTTTCCTGTATCTGGAAAATATTTTGCCTTTTGAAAATGTTCCTCTCTGAACTGCAATAAAAACAGAAATCGCAATAAGTTTATGAGTCAATAATGAATAAAGACAATGTTTTGATTTGACAACTATGGCATATTTCAGTGCAGTTTTTATTACTGATGTTTTTCCTGTGGATATACTCTTACATTTAATAATCAAGCTGTTTTGAAGGCAAAAGAAAAAAATCATGTTAATAAAATACCAAAGCAAAAAAAAAAAAAATCTGAATTCTATTGTAAAAAATTCAGTTTTAAAAATATTTTTTTCTGAACAAAAGAGTGAAATAAACCACCCATAATCAGCTCTCATACCCACCTGCAGACCCAGCACAGACATGCGTACCACACAGCCACCTCATTCAGCCACTCTTGTTAATAGTCAACTCCAGATTTTTAATTATCGGACAGTCCTCATGTCAGAGCTGCTGCTGCAAATCCCCCCTCCTCTCCTGAACGTGTGCCCTTGCAGTGCCTTCACCTGTGGAACTGGACATTTTAGTTTCACTAGGTTTTTGGTACAGCAAAGCAACTCCAATGAACTAGGAAACACACTTAGCCCATTGGTAATCAATGACTACAATTATGACACTTTAGAGATGTTGAAAGAATAGATAATATTTTATGTGAGGCTTGAAAATAAACATGCCTCCATTTGCACATATTGCTCATCATGACAACTGGTGATAAAGAAAGGAAGTAGTCGATCCTGACATCCCTTGAATCAGACTGCTCTATCACAAGACCCTGAAGCACTACACACACATAAAAAGAAAACTAATTGAGAGAGATCTTTTGAATAAATATGGGCCTGATCCTGAATCCTGAATTCATCACACATTCCAAGAAAGGAATTTTCAAAAGACCTTAAAGTATTTCTGTAAGATGCATGGCGTGTGCCTGACCTTTTCCTAGCCCCTTCTCCTCCCCTCACACAAATCACTTTACTATGAGCTTTTCCATCTGCCGGAGGTAGCCACTGCTCAAACAGGAATATTCCATGAGAAAGGAGATGCTGGGACCTCACAGTCCCTCCTCACCCTTGATCTCAGAGACATCGGGCATCGGGTCCTGGTCCTGCTTGAGTGGGCTTGCAGATGTAGTAAATGCTGCCTGGTGGCTTTGCTGGGAGAAGAATCCAACCAACACTGAGACTTTTGGGGACTTTTCCCTCAGTAAGACAAAGGAGGAAGAAAAACAAAATAAGAAATCATGAAAGTAATTTTTAGGGAGGTTTAAAATTTGAGCTGTACTCTCTGATCCAGATGTAGTTGGGCATGTTATTAAGAAAAGGCTATAGTTGAAAAAAGGCTGCTAATGATTGCAACAGTTATTTTCAAAATGATCTAAAAAGTCCTGAAATAGATAAAATAGATACATTCAACATCCATAACAAAGAACACTTTTCAAACTATTCATAATCAAATGCTGTCCCCAAGACATTGTCCTAGACCCTGTCACCAGTTTGATATATATTTTCAGACAACTCTAAGAAAAATATGTTTTGAAGGATCTGTTAAAAGGGAAACTGTTGTGCAACTTTGGCTGTTGATATAGTCATAAAATATATATTTACACACAGTTTTATATATACAAAATGAACCTCACAGCCTACAGTATCTTACTGGAGCTCAGATGCAGTGCATGACATATTATATTTGTGGAAATGGGATCTATAATCTAATGCATTCTTGCATCAAAGAATAATGTCTCATAAATAAATCATTACAGCCTGTCACATCTATGGTTTCACACCATAGTGTATAAAATTATGTATTTTGAGATATGGAAGAAGGTGATTATCTAATGTTTCAACAAAAAAAATGTATCCTGTGCTAATGCATGTGCTGTCTTGGAGGTGTTATTCGCTTACCACTGTTCATTGTAGACTAATCCATAATATCAAATGAATGACAGCATTTCTGTTTTCAAAAACTGGTGCGATTTGTGTGTGGCTTTTCTCTTTCAGTAATTAAGAAATCAAATAAGCCTGAGTGAAACTATTTAAGAGGTTCTAGATATAATTAGAACACCTCATTCTCTCATAACTAATTCCTAATTAAAGTAATTTGTCTTTTTGCCCTTCTTTTCAAGGGTGAAGAGCAAGTGGTGATGAATGCTCAAAATCAGGAAAAGTGAAAATTGCAGTGTGTTGATTTGCGGTGATTGAGCACATTGCAATTTTTAACAGCCACCTCCAACTGAAATGGTAAATGAATCTCCAGCTTCTGTTTACATTGCATATGTGTTATCTGGAGCTTGACACACAGTAGAATTTGTCATATAAAATATCTACTGCTGTCCAGAAAGCCTGAGTATATAAAAGCTTCTTTTTTTAAGGATAACACATTTGGGGGGGGTTGGGGGGGAGAGGAGAAGAGAGAGAGCATACAGGAGAGAGAAAAAGTCTGAAATTTGTTCCATAGGGTGAAAATTGTCCTTTTAAAATTTTATTTGCAGCTGTACCCAGATGATGATGGATTTATCATATGAACCAGGGATTAGTAAACAATGTGTGCCCTATAAAGAGCAAAACAAGTCCTTGCTCATCACTGCACTTAATTGCAGTGGTTATATCAAAGCCATATAAAATTTAATCATCAACCACAAGTAAGACTTTGCTTTACGTGTGTGCTTGCTTCCCTGTTTTTCCACCTGTTTAAATGAAAGATTCTTGGAATATCACAATATGTAAATATTGTTTATGATGCAAAAATATGCTCTTTCATCTCCTCACTGCTTTGATGTCGTGATATATAAAGCTTTTAGTGCCACCACCTACCTGACACACAAAGGTCTTATCTGATTCATAAACATGTGTGCCCAGTGCAAACAGGCTGTATCCAATAGACAATTTTTCTTTTCCTTGCAATGTTTTTTTAACAGACAGAAAGAGAAAGAAAGTGTAAATGACAGAATCACTCAGGTGAAAAGAATATTTTAAGCATCAAGTAAAGATAAGCCTATTATGATAGAATAAAAAGATGTAGGTCAAAACTGATCCTAAGAGGTTAGTTATATATATAGGTATCTTGTAAAATGTGTTTTAAAAGCTGAAACTTTTTTTTAAGAGTTTTGATCCAAGTGGGAAATAAGCAGCAAGATCAGATGACCTCCTAAGAAATACAAATATCCCTAATTAGCAAGAGAAGAAAGAGAAATGCAGGAAGTAAGGTCAAAGCTGGAACCAGGACAGATGAAGCTAGGAAGGGAATAAGGTGTAGGCAATATTTAAAATCTGTGGTTCATTGGTAACAATTTTAAAGGAAAGGGTGCTGCTTATTATATGGCATAGAGTTTAATATATGATATGTCCTATAAATAGCTATTTTTACATCAATCCGTCTCTAAAACACTGGACTGGAGCCTCAGTCTGACAGAGCTTGAATTCTGCAGAGGTGCTATCTCCGGCTGAAAATGTGACACACACTTTGGGAGAGGGGTGTCTCCTTGCCAGCAAAGGTCCTCAGGGCTTTTTAGGGCAGATTCAGTTTCCAGATCCTCAGGGATCCCGGAGGCTGTCCTCGCTGTGCACGTGGAACGATCAGGACTCATGGCTCGTGCACCCATGGCTATGGCAGACCAGCACAGCTCAGGGTGGCCGCAACTAGCCAAGAGCAGAATTTGGCCTTTTAATGTCAGATGAACTGCCACCGCTGCAAGAACTTCAAGGTGTAATGCTGCTGCTTTTTCTTTTTTTCTTTTCTGTATTTTTTTTCAAGTTTCCAAGAGCACCCTGGGAAATCCTTTCGTGTTCTTTATTTCCATCTAAGCCCTGGGTTGCTTTGAACAGCAGATGTAATTGTACGGGTGAACTTCAGAGATTTGAAGGGATCAAACTTGAAAGCCTTTGACTGAAAGTGCAAGCTCCAACTGGAATCCTGTCAGGTGCTGCTAGACAGGATGTGGCGGGATGCTGCAGCAGAAGGAATCCCTGCAGCGGGGACAACCTGAACGTACGGCTCCCTAGCACAGCCTCAGAGGCCAGCACGAGCATAACTCTGCATTTGCAGCCTCACAATAGCACTATAAGTCTTTCCAATCTATAAATTGATGCATATGATTATGTGACTTGACTAAGGTCATCTATGGGAGTCTGTGGCAGAGGATGAAGAAACCATCCCTAAGTCTATTTTTCAGTGGGCTCTGATAGGCTTTCTCTGAGCATCAGAGCAGCCAAAGGGCTATGAACTGCAGATCCACATCTTTTTTGAGAGCTATATGTTCCTTTAGGTAGAAAATCCTAGGGGATTCAATAAAAAAAAGAAACAAGAAGGAATCGATATATATTTAATAGAAGTCTGTAGACAATTTCAGAAACCAATAGAATTTAAGAAAGTAGAATTCAAGAAAGTAGGTTGTTACAACACACAAGTTTTGTAACAGGGTTATACACTTTTCAAATTTTACATGACAGCCAAAACATTCCAGATGTGTTACCTTCCTCTGCCAGGTTTCCTAGATCTTCCCTTTGAGCGCAGGTGAAGCTCCTTATGTTAGAAGCCAGGGCTGGGTATGTTCTGTTTCCATTTTCCACACCCTTCTCACGCCGTATCTGACTATCATCACCGCTGAAATCCAGGAATACAGGAAACATGAGGAAACATTAGAGCTGGTTCGATTTTTCAGATTTTTTAATGCAATTTTGTCACTGTTCCTTTGGAAAAGAAGCAGGGAAAAAAAGTAAGGAGATAATTGTTTTTCCCCACTGGATTTCAAACAACTGCAGCTCTAAAAAGGAATGAAAATTATATTTATTTTCTCTTCAATTAAAATATTTGTCTTGGCCAAGAAAATCTATCTCAGTAATCACATACTGTGTCAACACCATCTGTCTTCTTGTGACAATAGATATCACAATGGATAGTCAAAGTTTATTTCCAATAGTAAAAATTCTGAGAGAAGTCTTTTTTATTGTATTTTATTCTGTTTTGTCCTATCATAAGGCTACTTGTTTACATTATTATGTTTCATTTCAATATTATCAGATAATGTTCCCTCTCTTCACACTGGAGACTGTTTCTGAATTGTGGTCTACCGATGCCTGGTAACCTCTCTGCTGAGAACACAACACGATAGAGATGCTGGTGGTCTTTTTTGGTCTGCGTTTTTTTGCTTCTTAACTGGAAAAAACACTTCCCTACTCAATTTGCTGAACCTCACCATGGTTCTTGGTGCTCTTGGTCTTTCAGTTTATGCCTAAGAGGCAGAGGTGTGAATGCAAACACCCCTAACTGATTCAGAGCAAATCCACATCAGTTCTTCCACTTCCAGCCCTCTCGCATGGGCAGCTCCTTTGGTCCTTTCTCCCTTAATATTCAACAAGTAGTATATGGCTTTCGGGGAACCAGCTGAGGAGCAGCGTTCCTCACTAACTCTTGTTGCCATCCATCTTTCTTCCAACTTATCCATTTCAGCCACTGTGTGTGATGAAGAGGTGTAAAACCTTGGTCAGCACAACTGGGTGCTGGTACCATGGTAGGAAACATCAAAGCAAACTCTCCTGTAACCATTCTGAGTGCTGGTGAGATAGGTGGAGCTGCAGCCTTGGAAACAAAAAGTTCAAGGACTGCCATCTCCCAGCTTTCTCGATGTCAAGCTCTGGGTGGCCGAACAGCTGGTGACAGCCGAGTTTATGTGAGTCTGGTAGGAAAAGGGAAACTAGTCAAAGTACATTTCTATGCTCTGTAACTGTACTTAATTTCAAGCTATCAGACAAAGAAGAATTGTCCAGCTCATGGTTCATTTTTAAGGAGTGTAGGCTAGCTCGATTGCCATGATAATGATAGTAGCATCCTCTTACTTGCAATTTACCTTGGGAACTATTTGGTCCCCTTTGTCTGCATCCAGATCTTGTGTAGGGACAGTGCCACATCTTGCTTCATGGTGTGGGTTATGGATGGTTCCTACCTGAGCATCTCCTGTGCCAGAAAATGCAAGCTCTGCAGTCTGAGAAATACTTGTCTAGCCAGGAGACCTATTCAGACTACTCACTTTCCTGATATAATTAACCATATAATTATGGAATTAAGAGTCTTTGCAAAGCACATATTATTATTAATGATAATTTGTACTACAGCAGTGCCTAGAGGAAGGGATGCCTTGTATAAGGTACATAGAAAAAATATAGTTATCTGAAGTTCAGTTTCAGATTTAGCTACAATTTGGCTCAGCCAGACATGCAAAGACTGGGAGAAAGGGGCAGAAAGCACTAGCACAACGGTGTGAAGTCAGGCTTTGAAAAGAGGAAGGAATTGCTCAGGATCACAGAAGCTGATCTACAGTAGAACCAGGAGTTGTAGATACATCTCCTGAAATTGTACTGTGGTGTACTAGCCACAATATTCCCTGTCCTCCCCTGCTGTCATTTTGCTGTGTAAAATAATGCTCAGTTGCTGACCACATAGACAGCACACTGACCCATCATGTTCTGGGGACATTCTGCCACATAGAAAAGAAATGTTCGGATGTCTAAAGAACAGTAAAAACAAAGCCCTTGTGCCCTTTTATCCTGCCAAGTTTAAAGCAGTAACTTATTTTCTACATTTTTGAAATTCTAGTGACATTAGCTAATGTCACTGCTAATGTCAATGGACCAAGACACCTTGGTGCCAACTGCACAGCCAGCACTGGTATTGCAAAGAAACTATGATGTGCTGCAGTCTCAAAAGGATCAATGCTGTCAGGCACTTGTGAAGGACAAGGAATAATTTGTACTTTGCATTTGAGCCTTTCATTCGCTTGCAAAAGGCTGCCTAACTGGAATGAGATGCACACTGTGAGCTCAACACTTCTTTCAAATTCCAAACATACTTCACTAACTCCACTTATTAGGAAAATCATGAGTTTTATCACTCAAGAGCACTAACGAATCAACAGAGAAGAATGTAAGAAAGTTCTACTGCTGAGATCCTGGACCTGTTGTTCATAGGAAGTTAAAATGAAACTATACTAAGCAGAGCAGAGATGCTTAACAGTCCTTCTATGCTCGTAAAGAAAATATATTTTGTTTGTCCTTTAGATCAAAGGAGCAGGTTAATTTTGTTTGATTTTTGAGGTATAACACTAATCTCTGCCTTTGCACCTAATTGTTGTGACCACTGGGTGCTACATTACTAGTGGGAAATGGTAGGAATTTTACACTATTAAATCTTTATCTTGTCTCTAGTATATTCATCTGTAATAAAACACACTGCTCTGCAGCTGGCAACTAAACTACAGGCACACCAACAACATGGGGAAAAGAAATTGAAGCTTTCTCCACAAGACAGGAAGAAAGGACACCTAGCCTGCAAACACGGTGCTGAAATGGTTAGTTTATGGTCTTCATTAACTTGCTTATTGTGGTGGTGCAGAGTGGCATGGTGCTTAGCACAGCACCAAATTTCAAGGAAAGAATGTGCAGTTCAGATTAGCTGCTCACCAGGGCTGTGGGCCCAGTTCCTAGGGATTCCATGGAGAAAAGGAGCATGGCTTTTATGCTATATGTGCCCAGCCACCAGTGTGAATACAGTTCTTGCATCTTTGCTAATTGCAGGTGAACCAAAGTCTAGTGGATGTAAATAGCTGGTCTTGCAATTTGCTCCTTGACATCTTAGGCTGAAATGCTACATGAGTTTGTATTTCCATTTTACATGGACTAAAATCTGCCCACAGCCCCTTTTTTTCTCCATATTTTTATTTTATACGCTGCAGTAGCCCCTGAAGCTTCAGTCAAGGCTGGACCAATTCTCAAGCTGCTTCTCCCTGGCTATGGTCCAGATTGTATCTGTCCACCCTGTGGATGTGCAGAGAGAAGTGAGAAAGGAGTTGCCAGGCACAGCAGAAGTCTTTGTTCTTTGCTGTGAAAATGCTACTCTCTTCATTCTCTTTCATGGTCCTGTGCTCTGCCCAGCTGAGTTGGGTAGATGTTGTGCAGTTGGTGAACAAAGTTTTTAAAACTTTCCTCTTGGTCTTCTTAAAATGCAGTGAGTTTTCTTTCTTCAGTTATTTGGGTTCTGGAGGGATGAACGATGGTGTCCATGGAAAACTCTGCATGAGGTGAAGATTAGAAGAGAAAATCTGACAAAATGGGAAAGCAGCCAAGCTTGAGAAAGAGCAATTTCTATCAAACAATGAAATGGAGAGGGGACAAACATAAAAAAAATTTTGACTGTTGCACCGTACCTCCAGTTTCCTTCCTGGAAAAGGGCAACTGTTAAGAGTCATTACCTTCAAATCCTGAACATTGAACAGAGCCACCATTCACTCACACTCCTCACCATGAAGGGACCTGTAGGAAAAAATATAATAGCTTATCATCTAACTATAGGGAGTGAACAAAACCAATTCTATATTCTGTGTTTTCCTTTCACCTAACAAGTTTATCTGGTTTATTTAATATTCATGCTTTTCAAGTACAATGCTTTTCAGTGGCTCTGATTTTTATGTTCAATTCATACGGACCTGGTATCCCCCCAGTCTCAGCAGCACTCAACATTTCTTTAGTACACTTGATATGTTGGCACATTTGCACCCCTACTTGGTTCCTATTTTAAATTCCATTTGCCATTGAAACAATATCATCGATTGTACCTTTGCAGGTGGTGGGGTCACCAAAAAACCAATACTTTTTTTGTTTGATTAATGATCTAAGATTGCCCTGCCACAGGAAGGTTTGAGGGCTTTCAGAGACATGAATCAACTTGGTGTTTTGAAAATTACAATATTATTTTTACTGCTCAGCTTACTGGGATAGCAGCGGAAGATGTATTTTCAGAAGACATATTTGTACACTGAACTTCCATTCTCGTTTTTCATCACTCCAGACAAGTTTATGATAACTGTGCTTGTGCCTCACCAATTAAAGAGATCATCAGTTGTTGCACTCATCACAAGTGACTGCTCAGTCTTAGTCAATGTCAGTGGAGAGAAGTGTATATTTTTGCACAGATAGAAGTGTATAATTTTAAAGAGGGTCATCTGACTTGGTCTGTAAAGAGGATCTCACTTCTAACCCTCTTTGTTGACTTTCTCTGCCCAAGAATGGCAGAGCAAAAAAGGGTGTTAGTTTCATTGCTAGGGCAGTGTTGGCTCTTTGGAAAGTTTTGCCCTGTGCGATCACTTTGGTTCCTTTTAATGCTTCTTACTTGTTTTGTGAGGTATTTAGAAAGCCTTGGCAGGTAGGCTGCATATAAATAAAACCTGTTCTTTTTTTAAAACTATTTGGAATAGGAGAGATTAGTTGGTGACTGAGTATTCTAGGGGAACGAATTCGTCTCTTTGAAACTCTTCGCTTATGTGTTACTGCATTTAACCTGCAACTCTGCCAACTTTATGGCAACACAGGAACTGCCAGGGTGTGTTATCACAGCGGTGATGGGGACGTGCCGGATAACGCCGCAGGTGCATGTGCTGCTTGTGGCAGCCACTCCCCCGGAGCTGCAGCGCTCCAGCCAGAAACGCTGCTTTTACTGAGATCGATAAATCATGTCAGCCTCCTAAATGCAGTTTTTCAAAAGGGTGAAATCATGATTTGTGTTCTGGATATTTATCTTGCTCTTCCTGATGCTTTCCCAAAACCTCTCCTTGAAGGGGAGTAGAAGGTGGCAAATGATTTTTGCCATAATTAGAACTAATTGACTGCTGAAGGGGTTTTGGACTTGTGTCAGGTCTAATCCTGCACTGCTCAGAATTAGTGGGACTGAGCCTGAACTCAGCGACACCAACATAAATCAGAATAACTGTGCTGGTTTTGAGAGCTGACTCTGACCTGTGCGATGGGTGTGCTGCAGACTGAGCTGGCAACAGTTAAGCCACGGCGAGCTGATGCTGCAAGGGGTTAAATACCTACAGCTCCTAATGATTGCAGCAGAGCGTGAGCTGTCAGCACCTCTGAGGATCAGGCCCTGCGGGGCAGGCTGGTGATTTCCTATCCTGAACCCTGGGGTTGGAGAAGCAAAGCGAAGTGACAGAGACGGGAAGAGGATGCTGATGCCCAGGCTGTTTCCTTGGCCCCTGTGCATGGACCTACATCCTGGAGGTGGTGAAGGCTCCTGACTCCATTCCTCAAGCCAACGGTACCCAGCGCTTCTTGACAAGCGGGACGGTCACCTCTTTGTGCCCCTCTGCCATGAAACAGCCGACGTGAGCTTTGAGCGCACCTTCTACGCTCTGCAAAGTGGCAGTGTGGCCTCTGCCGTCCCCCCGGCTGGGCTGAAAGCTCTGAAGTTTGCAGAGAAACATGCTGCGTCAGGCACAACCGGGCTGGCCCCACATAAAGTCAATACTTGTATGAAAACAAATAAAATCTTAGAGTACGAGGCAGAGGCTAAAGAATGCCTTCACCTCTTTCCTTCAAGCAACTATTTTGTTAACTTGAAAGACTGCACGGGTGATCTTACTCCATTCTTTCTCTACAGGTCAAATACTTGTCATAGGAGACACCCTAGTTAATATTAAACTAAAAATTAATAGATTAGATAACTATTACATGCTTTTAGTGCCAATTAATTTAATAGCTGTTTTTTTTTTTAACAAGGTAGGTGAATATAGAAGCACAGTTTACTGTGCCTGTGTGAGCTCTCAGATAGGTCTTTTGTGTTACAATTACCACCAATTGATTGGGCTGACACATGTAATCCCCTTTGGATCGCCCAGCGATATGATGTCAGTAAGAAGTCCTTCAAACAGGGCTATTAAAAAGCACATTAAACATGTCCTTATTGTAAGCTTTATGCTAGCTTATGCTAGAATAACAGTGATACAGTGGTATTTGTTTGAAAATGAAAGGATTATATGGTCTTTGTAAAATGAGGAATTTAGTGTTGGGGAGGGGCAGTGGGATGGTGATTTATTTTTTGTTTATGTTCCTCTGAATCCTTTGATATGTCAACTTCTGTCACTAACCGTTAGGCCACTTGTAATTTCTTGTATCAACGAAGATGAAATACATACTGCCTCAAATAATTTATGTCAAACATTGAAGGGCATAGATGGCAGTGCTTATTGTGAGATTATAATGAGAATTGAATTGGGGTCTTCAGAAATCCATAGGTAATTTATTGTTAAAGAGCAGGCATGAATCATTCTAACCTTTAATTGTCATGTGGATGCGCTTTGCTTTCAGCTTGTGCTGGACACAAATTGTAAAAGAAGAGTGATACCTCAGAAGAGAGGTTTCACCATGACCCTTGGTACTTATTAATATTGCTTCAAGAGTGCCATGCCTTCTCTTGGGTCAGATTCTGGTGGGGAAGTGAAAGGGATGCTTTAAAACTTGTATTGCTTTTCATGAAGAAGCAAAACACAAAGAGTAGTAGCTTATATATATATATCTTACAAATATGGGATGAGAGTCGATAAGATTTGTGGTATTTACAAAACTGCACAATAAAGGACACCAGAGGATTTTACAGCATGATTTAACAGTGTCAACTCTGAAATGAAATAAAACCAGTCTAGAGGTTTGTTTGTAATGCACCAACATCCTTGTCATTCCTCTTTGCTCTGCTCTCTTTTATCTTATAATGCCAAGGTAACACTCTGAAATGGTTAACCAACTGCTGTGCATGTGTTACATAGACGTGCTTTGTTAGCTCATGCTGCTTCTCACAAAGAGAGAAATTTCACTGTTAGCCTGAATCTAGTTGTAGAATATGTTCTTCAGAAAATCAAAGCTACCAGAAAATTGATATAAATTATTTGCAGGGTCTGGTTTTCCTTCTGCTTTAATATCATGTAATCAAAGGACAGATTACTCAAAATTACTCATCTTGAGTACTTCAGTGTAGTCATCACAGCACTCTTCTGTGACTAGTTCACAATTTCTCATAATGCAAGAATTAGGGGGTATGCAGTGAAACTATGAAGCCGCAAGGTTAAGACATACAAAAAGAAGGTGTTTTTTTTAGGAAGCATGATTAAATTTTGGTACACCTTGACACTGAAATTTGTGGAAGCCAAAAGTATAAATTAGAAAAGAATTTAATAAATTCATGAAGAATAGATTCTCTGGTGACTATTAAGCACGATGGCCTTGATGCAGTCACTATTTCAAGGAGACCATAACCCAGAATGACTAGGACGATGAATTATGCTGGGGAAGAACTCTGTATTTGATCTGTCCGTACAATCTTTGCCTACTGGCCACCATCAGAGACAGGACACTGGGCTAGACTGGTTTGATACTGTATGGCTACTCTTACGTCCCATTTGATACCACAGAAAACTCATAAAAATTTGTTATTATGAATAACAAAGTGTGTCTTTCTGTGCTTACTAGTAATAATAAAATACCACGTCATCATAATGCTTGGTATGTTACATAACACTATGTATTACCTAAATGCTATGCTTTAGGTGCACTCTGCTCTTGTGCTCCTCTGCTCTGAGAACACTCTTGCCATGAATATAGTAAAAGGGGACTGTCTGGAGATTGGCTTTGGAAGTGAAATCTGGTGTGGATTTGAGACAAATCCTCTGATTGCTGCAATGTACTCGTTGCTGTTGGAGTTGACAGAGTGGTTTTGTTATGTGCCACCTAGATTCCCTTCAAAGATGAAGCTAGAAGCTCCAACATGTGCCTCCAACATGCACCAACCCCCAATGAGGACATAAAGGTCCAAAAAAATGACTGATCTTTCAGACAGCTTCAGACCACTTGTGTGGTGGAGTTCAGGTTAGAGGATGAGGCTACACCTTCTTCAAGGCAAAATTCCCAGACCACATGTATGGCATAGAGAGATGGACCCAGCCCTAACTGCTATCATATACTGATTCATTTCCAAGAGTTCGTATTAGATTATTTACTAAATCACACATAGCTGAACAAGCTCATCAGTTGCCTAAATCCAAAAATTGGACTCCAAGAACATTGCACTGCTACTACTTAAAGATGCAAGTGAATGAAAGCAGTGGCCACCTAAAGTTCTGCTTTAGGCATATCAGAAGCATCCTGGTCCTAAAAATGACATCCAGCAAGACAGCTTATTTATACATGGGCACAAGTCCACCCTCACAGCAAAGCTCACCCCTGGAAGACATCCTCTGAACATGCCCACTTCATGGACATTCATGCAAGGCACACCACACCTAAAGGAAGAAGTAGCACTGACCTTCTTACTCTAAATCTCGAGGGCTGAGAGGCTCACTTAGAGTGTGAAAAAATACGAGGTGCAAATTACTCTTTTAAGGTGTAAGTCCCTGCAGAGTCGTAAAGGTGAAGAGTTGAAACAGGAAACAGAAACGGCGGTTGGGAGGAAACTCTGGAGGTCTTTCATCCCACCTCCCACTAGAAGTGGGAGTGTTGCCAGCTGGGGATGAGTTCAGCCATGACTTTAATAGAGTCTTAAAAACCTCAGAGGACAGAGTTTCCACAACCTCTCTGGGCACCTGTTCAAGTGTTGCACCCCCCTTCAAGTGCACTTTTTTCCTGATGTCCGACCTGAAATGCCAAGCTGCAGTCTGTGGCCATTGCTCCTTGTTACATTGTCTAGCACCATTGAGAGGAGTTTGGCTCTGTCATTTTTGTAACTCTGTCAAGTAGATGTCGACTGCTATTACATTGCCCCTTATCCTCTTTGCCAGACTAAACAAACCCAGCTCCTTTAGCCTCTCCCTCTGAGTCATGTGCCCTTGGCCCTTGACCATGTTGTAAGCCCTCTGCTTGGCTTTTGCCAGGCTTCCCACCTCTTTTCTGAACTGTCCCTAAGCTCACATTTCTATACCAATGTGCACACAGTGCTGCCCAGAGCATGGTCGTGGAGTATTGCATGGTTTTTTCACAGGGAACCCTGTGTTTACTAGAGATTAAAAGAGCAAAAATTAGAGCCTGGAAAAGCATCTGTCTAAATCCAAAAGGAACCTGCACAGGAGACAATATTTAAGACTGGTGACAGTGGTGAAAATAAAGCCGACTTTTCCTGCCCTTGGTAAAATGTGTTGCTATGGCGCATAATGCTAAAGAGTCACCTTTACTATCACAGGCTTTATGTCCATAATACTTTACGATTTTACTCTTTAAAACACTTACCTTTTGGCAGTGTACCTAACCTACACAAGTAGCCGTTATTCCAAGAGCTGACACATTTGCTGACTGAGCCAACAGTTGCACGACACTGATGAACTACAAAAAGGCAAAATAAGCACCTGTGGTCACTGCTCTGTTTCAGTCTTGGCAAATCGATGCATCAGGATCCTTCGCTGGCACTTGTGGGTGATGCTACGAAGCTGTCCTCGCGCCATTATACTGAAGCAGCTTACAGAGGTTTACTCACTGATGCATTAGGGCTTGCTCTTGAATGTGTGCTATTTGTAGCAGAACCTGGTGTGGTTTTTTTCTGCGATTAACTAGCACATCAGAGTAGGCATTCACTGTCCTGTAGCTATTTGTAGCGGAAATAATCTATGAAAAGCAACTCTGGGTCAATAAGTATCTTCACTGTTCTTATGTCTGCTTCACAGACATGATAACTTACCTTATTCTAATGTAATAAGCTCCCTGTTGGAAAACAATTCCTTCTACATAAATAGATTGAATGAAGTGGTGAAGATCTTCCCCATACCACCCCTTTACTGTCCTGCCTGTTAACAGCCTACCTAAATTGTCTGTAGCAAAAGGTGTAACTTGCCTTTCTGGGAGCAGAAGGGAAATCCCTGTGCCCATGCTGCAATAGCAGCCGATGTCACCAGAGTGTATCTGTAACTAAAAGTAAGATTTTCAGGAGAACGAGATGATGGCTCAAATACCTACAGAGGGTTAGTCATCATCACTCTTCTTTCAAAAAGGTGAGGATCTGATAACAAAGGTGAGAAGGGGACACCTTTTACAAACAGAAAGTCAGCCCTGTCACCAGCAGGTGCCCAAACTGCAGCTAGCACAGACAGAAATAAAATTTTGACCCTTGAAAAAGCACCATGGCATTGAAAGCTGTGTTGTCCTGTGCTGCCTGTGTGTGATTCATGCAGGAATTATTCCTCCGTGTCTGTCCAGGGACAGGCAGAGGGCTGCAGTCATGCACCGAGCTGCCTCAGCTCCCACCAAAGCCCGTGGGAGTGCGGGTGCTCAGCTCCTCCCGGGCTCAGGCGTGCGGGAAGGGGTGAAGCACTGCTCCTTCCAGCCCTCCGCACCGAGACAGCCCGTGCAGGCCAGCGTAGAAGAAAGGGTGCTCTGAGGGAGACAATTAATCTCCATGATTTAATGAAGACTGGGGAAAACAACAACAACAAAAAAAGGATAAACTCTTAATAAAAAGAACCGGAAATTACTTATAGACAGTACGGGAGCGATTCAGGTGCCAAAACATAAGCATGTAGCGTCATTTTCGATGCCTGAGGCCACCTGAGACAGCTACACAGGACTGGCAGGTATGACACATGATCTATGAAAGACCTACTCCCTTCTGGAGCAGCAGCTGGGGGCCAGATGCAATACCCTAAGGCATCAAAAATGGCACTAGACACATATGTTTAGGCAGCTGAATCCCACCCTGTGCTTCCAGACTTGTGATGAATAAACCTCTTTTTAATTGTCTCGGACTCAAATCCCGGGTTCTTGAGGTGCTTTCCCTAGGGCTCAGCGGTGTGCGGTAGCAGCAGATTTCATTGGTTTAACTTGGATAGAGTTGTTACAGTCCTTTGTTATGTATTTTTAAAATTGGTTTTAGGCTATAAAATCATGAAGCAGTTTCTGCTTTCATAGGCTGCGTGCATAATCCAGGTGAGACCAAAGGTTTTTCCTCGCCACAAGATGTTGATGTGATTACTCCAAATCCTGTCTCCTTTGAATACCTATTCTGTCACAGCTACTCATTAGGAGCCTGTTGTCAAATAGCCAGATTTGCTCTGAATGATATTGGAGAACATATCCCTGATGCAGTTGTTCTCTCAGATAGTTAAATGAAGCTAAGAGCTCATAGGAATATTCTCATTTTTCGTTGAACTGCACAGCTCTTTATATCCCTATTAAATTTGCTGGCACATTTGGTGAGGAAGAAATTTGGCTACTGCAGGAGGAAAGAAGAGGAGGGAGGAACTGAATTACTAGTATGCGTTAGCCTGATGCTGTGAGGAGGGAAACATTGCTCCCGTTTGGACTATGTGGTACATTCTTATGGAAAGGTTATAAAGAATCCACCAGAAAATGAAAATTTTCCAGGAAGGGCATGTTTTCACCCCATACCTCCAAAGGTGGAGGTTCTGGCTCTCTTCCAACGTGATTGCACACTGGTGACAGCTCCTGAAAATAATACAGGTTTTTTGGGGTGAGACAGGGACTAAAATATTTACCTGTTTTCCTAGCCTGATACATTAATATATATGTAGACAGAAAATAATACTATTAATTTTTTTAACTCTTGCTGGGGCACCTTCTTTAATGATAACTTAAAGAAAAGCTGAATAGGGGATAAGTCGTGACATGGCATTGGCTGTTATACCACGCTTAGTCCTTGTCTCAGCATTGAGAAGGAAGGTCAGGAAGATGAGCTGGGACTGGTGAAGCAAGAAGGGAACAGGGATGGAAGAAGAATTAGAGAAAAACATTTAAGGTTCAAAGGACAGGTCTCAGCTGCCTACCAGTGATAGATGTGGAGATGGATACATTTGCCTTATGTTGTGCTGCATTGCAGGGAAAAGACTAATTAACAGGCATGAGTTTGGGAATCTAATTTTTAGTAAGCTTGCACAACAGTCAAAGGGTATGAGGGAGCCGAAATACGTACAGTGCCCTCACTGTCCACTTTTCCTTGCACCTCAATTTGCCTTTCTGATGAGCACAGTCTGAACTGTGGGTTGTGCATGGGGTTAAATCTCAGGGTTGTTGCATGTGAAATCCCTATCATAGCTGTTAATACCAGCTGTCGAGAGGCTTTAGAAAGAGCAGCAGACAACCGCTAGTGAGCAAGCATTTAATACGTCCTCAAAAATATTTGCAAGCAGTTTTAGGAATGTTTTGGGTTAACTTATTAAACATATGAGAATAGAAAGCAGTAAATGTATCGATACCCTTTCAAAATGTTTATATGTTGCTGTATTCTTTGATATACATTCCCACCTGATTTTATTGCAGAGGTTGTTCACACATCTCACTAGGTTTCTCCAGAGCCTAAAGAAAATGAAATCCAGATGCCTCCAAGCTTCCTCAAGGAAGCAAGAGTTCAGGAGCCCTTGTAGACAGCTGCAGTTGCAGTTGCTGAGCCCACAACTAATGACCCCCTTGGTTTTGAGTGAAACAGGGAATGTGAAGTTTAACATGGTGTTGGCACCCAGACACAGTCTTCACAGCAGACATATGTCTAACTGCTTTGTTACTTAGGCACTGAATTGAAGGACTGCCTCCAACTCCTATTTATAACCAGTTCTCTGAGCGCTTTGATGGGCTCAGCTCTCAAGGCAGGCAATGTATGGTGACTGCAAGATTACTTGTCCTCATTGAGCAATGACAGTAAAACACCAGAAAGAGTTACAGCGCCCATTCCCTTCACACCATATTCCTCCCTCTAGGGATCTATAGGTCTAATGAAGAACAAGCTGTGATTTCACGACTGCTTTAAGCAAAAATCTGTGCGGGCTGTTGCCGAAAAGTGCATTTTTGTCTTTTCCTTCCTCCAAACGCAAGTTCCTGCTGCCTCCATTGTACCCGTACTCATGCAAATGCCAGTGAGGGGTGAAAATTACCCTGCTCCCCCAATTCATCATGCTCATCATGTATTGCTGTGACACATAGGATGCCAGGCTTACTCACACAGAATCACAGAATCACAGAATCGTATAGGCTGGAAAAGACCTTTACAATCATCGAGTCCAACCGTAAACCTAACACTACCAAGACCACCACTATACCATGTCCCTAAGCAATTGATTTTAGGGAACTCATCTCTCTCATCACTTGCCTCCATGGACGCTGGTCCTGGCACTGTGGGAGCACTCAGCAGGGGGGAGGTGAGACAGGAAGGAAGGAAGCCTCTTGTGACAACAGCCTCCAATTATATCTGCTTGAAACAACCTCAACCCTCCAGCCTCGGCTGCTTTGCTCCACGTGTGACGCACCCTAACTAAAATCTGTGTTTCTCCTCTGGTTCTTCTCACTTTCTTTGGACTTCTAAAATTGTTTTTATAACAGTAAAATGCTATAATAGAAGCCTAAGGGCTACACATTTGAAAACAAATCTGCTCTGACTCTGTGCATGTGCTTTTTGATGTTCCACTTCTCTTGGTTGAATGATTTGGGTAAGCTATTCTGTTGCCCTCCGTGGACTTGGCATCTGATCCTACATGACTCTCTGATCCCATGCGCTTGCTGACTCTGTGTCTGGTACTGCACAGACAATATTTTGCACTCAAAGTAAGGAGGCTGGAAATAATCAGGCCACTCAATTCTGTGGCGTGTTCATCCTCACATCTTCATTTCATCCTTCGTGATGCCGTTCCAGTCCTGGCTGGTGGCTACAGAACACATGTGGTCTGGATGAAATCACCTGTTCAGGACTGACACTGGAAACTGGGAGGCTAAACTGAGAAAAGTTGCCCCTTATCCTCTAAGCTCTCACTATTACCCATTATCTGTAACACTATTTTGAGGTTGCTGGAAACCTGGTCTACCCAGCAGAGCAGCTATGATACTTTTATGGCTTCTCACTTACTTGAACTTTTCTTTTACCAGACCTATTAGTAGACTGGAGCTTCAGTGGTTTTAATTGCTTGACCTTTTGGCATATTATCTGCAGAGCTGATCTTTACAATCACACAGGAAGGGAATGCCAGCTCTATGAATATTCTGAAATTATTCTGCTTTATGCTCTCTTCATTAAGATTTTACCTACTCCTGATTAACCCCTGTATAACCAAAAGAACACGAAGTTCATTATAACTGAAAAGTTTTAGGTGAGGACTTGCTGAACAAGTTCTTTTTTTTGTTGTTGTTTCTTTAGTGATTTTCTATTTTTTCCCCATACAAATCAGCACCTGTACAGTAACAGAGACTGCTAAATTTCACCCTTAAGCTCTGAAATCTGCCAGCAACAATGCGCTGTGTACACTGCCTATCTCAGGGAATGTTCTGCCTACAAATTGTCTTATTGACAGCAGATCTATTAATAGTCCCATAAGCACAGAGAGGGCTGGTTCAGAGCACGTGGAACTTTGAGATCAGCCGTTGAGGAGAGTGGTGCAAGCTGGCTTGTCTTCCTAAGATAATGAGTGCCTTAACAGCAGCCAGGAGTGCCATTGTCACACCATCCATCAACTGCCTTCCGTCCCTCTTAGCTGAACCCATGAATTAAGCAACTGTGGTTAAAAAGCAATAAAATTAAAAGTTGTAATGGGGAGTCATTGACAAAAGGGTTACAATGCGCTGGCCATATATCTTTTAACTAGCTAAATATAACCATAGGTTTCCATAAGTTCAAAGAGTGGTGGCCTGGAGATGAATACAACTGTTCCAACTGAGTTCTGGGCTAGGAGCCAGAAGATTGTTAAAACACCTTAGAACATGCTTATTCCCTCTTAGAACATTTTTTGGTACTTGCTCTATTAGTATGGATTTTATTTCCCCACCAAACGAGTTCTCTGCCTTTGAACCATAAACAATAATGGCACATCTGTCTCTAGGCTGCTGTACTTTGAAAACCAATGCTAAGGACACAGAGGGGTAGATTTTCAAAGCGTTGCGTGGGAGTTTGTACCAGGAGTCTAGCCAAATATTTTTCACTCATACTCATCCCTGAGCCTAACCTTTCCTCACTCATTAGAATGGCTGTTTGCTCTGCCCACATGGGGACATTTCAGAGAGCTTTTACCTCCAGGGACAGAGCTTCAGCTGGTCAGAAAAGCCTATAAATAGGGTTTTACTGATGACCTTTCAAATCTAGCAATAGATCTTTCCTGTGATCTTTTTTATTTTACGTTTCTGGCTTTGTCTGTGTTTGTATGAGATTCTGAGTTTCTGCTGAATTATTTACCATCAGGCCATGATGTAACTAAAATCCCTGATAACACTTAGACAGGTGGCGTGAAGTGATTGCTGCCTAATACGCTGCACAAAACTGTGTCAATGCTCATTGCATCCACCTGTTTCCTGGGCTGGGGAGTTAGATGGCAGCCTCGCGGGAACCAGATCTTTTTGTGCTGTGTTTATACTGCCACCGTGATAACACAGCAAATAAAGTCATGAATTAAAAAGGCCTCCCTGCATATCTCTGTGGTTGTATAAATCCGCATCGCTCACTCCATCGTGGCCTCCTGAAAGCAGGTGATCTAGCTCTGAGGATGCTTCCTTACCCACTGGCCAAGAAGGTAAAAATATAACATTTCAATAGTATGGCTAGCCATTAAATAGGGACATGGGCAGCTTTCAGTTGTAAAGATTGGTCAAGCTGCTGGGAAAGGCTTTGGTTTTAGGTTTTCTCTTTCTTTTTTATTAATTACCTCTGCTAAGAGGAATATATTTTTTAATAGACTTTTGTCATTATTCAAAGTGGCTTGGCTTACCATTCGGTAAAAACATCTTGGTCCTTAGTGCTCTGTATTTTTCTGGAAGGACTTTATACTGCTGTGGAAATTTCCCCTTTCAAAGACTATCTCACAGTGTTTCTTTGCAGATGCAGCACATGGGTATTTGCTGTATCACAACAAACTCCCCTTCCAGTTACTACTGTTCCAAGGCTTATTTGATTTTGAGGCACTTCTTGCCATGGGGTTGTTATCATTTTTCACAGTGGAGAATCTCCTTTGATGAAGTCAGCTCAGAGTTCTATCTTTGGGTGGTTTCCCAGGAAAAACCTTTTGGCTACTAGCAATTTTCCATTTAAAAATGTTTGCTGGTTGAATTCAATTAATGTCCTTGGAAACTTGTTGTCTTTAAAGATACCATTGTTCTAGGATTTTCACTGCTGGATTTCAGGCATCTTTGTGTGTTATCAAAGGCCAAGGCCAATAGAAACCATATACTGAAATCCTGTTCCTTCTTCAGAGAGACACCATGATGCAAGGAAAGGAAAACTTGTGGATCAGCAAGCTAGCTGGCGTGGGAATGATTGAATCCTTGCAAGGTGTTTTCATGCCAGTGGAAATCTCTGAGTTTATAAATTGCATGGCATGCCAGAGGTGTGACTTGGTAAAGTTGGATCATGCTTCTGCAAACCTTCTACTGAGGAAACAAATGCTTTTGTGAATAGTCTTTGGCATGAATAAAAAAAATCGGAATCCAAACACTTGCAAAGTTCACTCATGAGCTCCTAGTTCCTGGACAGGAACGGATGTGATTGCTTTGATTGCTGTATACACTCACACAACCTGCATGTCATCACCTTGAAATCGGAGAAACAGCACCTCAGCCCTGTCCCATTTAAATCTTTGTGTTGCATCCCCATATACTCAGAGGTTTTCACATAACAGCATAAGTGTCCCATATGCATGGTAGATGACGTAAGATGGTTTAAGTATTGTTCTAGTCATTTATTCTCACAACATTCCTGAACAGGAGTCTACTTTTTTGAGTAATAGACACATCTATCATTAAAATGTAAGAATGGATAATGAGCAGGCCTTCAAATGGCATGAGACCCTCCATTTTCTGATGTGAGAACTCATTAAGTCTGCCTGTTATTAAATAAGTCTCATAACAATATTTTAATATGATTAAAGAAGCTGCACCTCATTTGTTAAGAACTCGGGAAATTAATCTGGGCAGGGCATTAATGTACTGGGGAAGGAAAGCATGTGAATCTTTTTTTTTACTATTAGTTTCTTTCTTTGCTACTGGTTGTATCAGTGCCTTATCAGTTAAGTGCAGGAGCTTAACAATGGGTTCTCTCAGCAAAGCCCTCTCTTTTCGCTGGGTGAGGTTAAAGAACAAACACATTGCCGTGAGCTTTTAAAAGCTTGATTTCAATTACATGGTAGTAGGGCAAAGCTCTCAAACACACAAAACTTTGACTTTGTAAAGATTGTGACCTCCCAGGTACACGTGCTTTAAGGAGAAAAAATGTACTTGACATGTCCCAGTGCTGTTTCCACGCACCAGGAGCTGTGTGTATTGGGAAGAGGGGAGGGCGGGACGGAGGCAGCAGCGTTCGCGGTGGGATGGAGGAAAATTGTTCCTTTGGGAAAGCAAAGCTCTTCTGTTTGACTAGTAAGAATTTAAAAGATAAATATATCCCTTATCATGGAATGATAAAAAATGAGGTCCAGGAAAGACTCTTTGAATCTTTGAGTCTGATCTCCTGCATTTTGCAAGTCTATTTGCCTTCGCATTCCTATTAACATCTTATAGGACTTTGTCTTTACTAGTGCTTGTTTGCGGTAGTACCCACAATGTTATAGGCACTTTCTAGGCTTTCAGGAAGAGCTGGCAGTTTCAGTCTCTGGGTGGGCAGACAGACAAACAGACAGAAGTCATGGCAGAGGAGCAACAAAAGGACTTTTCTATGCAAACTGAGATCTGCTGTAGCTGGTATGGATTTCACGAAGGGGATTTAAGGAGGTTGTTTCTTCCCTACCCCAGTTTGTCCTTCGCTTGCCTGGAAGTGGAGCCCGTGCCTGCAACCACAGCCACGTGGCTCCGCAGCTTTCATACCAGGCTGCCTCTGGCCCCAGCCAGGCAGGAATCAGTTAAAAAAGGGGCATAAAACTGAGCATAGGAGACTGCAGAATGTGTGTGGCTCCCCAACAGGTTTTCCACCTGTACGGGATATTTTGTAAGGCTATTTGGAGAGGTAAGATGCCCACTGAAAGCCAACAGGAGCTGGATTCCTACTCATCTTTTGAAAATCCACCCTGTATTTTAACACATAGAAACTGGTAAGGCTAGACCACTGATATTGCCCATGGCATTGCTTAAAAAGAAAAAAACCCAAAGCAGTGCAAGACACTGAGATGAACTGGTTTTGTCCACACTGACATTCAGTTTTCCTGCTCAAGCCTTCTATAGGACTCTGCCTCTGAGTCTGTTGGAAGGAAATTAAATAACATTCCTAAACATAAAGGGAGATGCCTAATCCCCTGGCCTTTCATAGCTCGCCCTGTTGTTCAATACATCAGCTGCTCTGGAAGTTGTATCAGAGAGGTAAATGCAGCCTATACTGTTTTGGAAGTAAAAGTAAACTGAAAGATGCACATAAAACTAAATCAAACTGCTTGAAAAAGTGTTTTAACTGCTAGGAAACACAACAGGGGTCAGATCAGCTGGAATGATAAAGAAGCCCAGAAAATATCTCGAAAATGGTGCAGGTTAATCACTGTTCGGTTTGCAGGTCTGGTCTCATGTCTGTGCTCCGGTGGTACAAGGGGACAGACCCCTGCCCTCCCTCCCTGCTGCGCATGTCCCTCGTGGGGGTGGCATGACAGCCCTAGATTGGGCTGCCCAGCACGACGTATTTCATGGGGTCAGTGGATGCTTGTCACCATGTTGGATGTCTCTCTTTATGGTTTTTCACCTGCCTGTAGCAGCCCTGAAGTAAGAACTCGGTGTGGTATGTGACGGGGGAGTGGAAAGAGTTAAAAATCTTTCTCTTTTTGATGCTAGGTCCACTATTTGTGTGAGCGGGAGCTCTCTATCAGGGCTGGGCTTTGTAATGTATTCCATCTATTGATAAGGAGGCAAAATAACATTTCTAAATTGTTCAGGGTGTTTGCAGAATGCCAAGGCACTCCAGTGGCCTTCTATACAGAGTACTGCTGATGATAAATCATAGAGATATTCTAGAAGTGCTTATTTGCTTGTGGAAATATCTGAAATACTGGAAAGCTCACAGATTTCCCAAGGTAGGCGAAGAGGCCATTCAGCAAATTTTCCCTCTACTTGAAATGCAGTTTTCAAATCATTTAAAATCTAAGTACCTAATGAAAATACAACTTAGTCCCCATGGCTTCCCGCAGCGATACTATCCAGTCTCAGGCTCACGCAGTATCGCAAATAAATAGCCTTCACATATTATTTTGTGCTAGGTGATTTCAGTCTGCAGTACATTTAGTTTGAACCACACTCCTCTAAATGCCTTCAAAGGAGGGCAGGAGCCTGCCCACTGAGGAATAAATGCAGGAACAGAACCTCCTGTGCAAATATTAGTGTTCAGCATCTACTGTAGCCCCAGCGAATATGTTCATAACACATGTACAATTCAAATGAAAAGGTTATGTGCAGTACATGGGCATGTACTGACATGGCCAATGTGTTTCATGTGGAAGCACATTCACTGTCCTAAAGTAAATGTTGTCATCGAAAAACCACCTAATTTTCCTAATATTATTGATGCAAAGGACTGACAGAAAAAATAAATCAGGTTTATCTGGAAAATGGAGAAAGTTTCACCTAATTCTTGTGGAGCTTATTCCAAACTGTTTTCCTAAGTTTCTATGCTAAGAGGCAGCTATGTCAATAAATTACTTGGAAGCATGAGGCTCGCTGCAAGGAGTTAGCGCTGTGGTTTGTACATTCCTGCGCAAGAGGAAGGTGGAAATCCTGCAAAAGGTACCTGTAAAATTATCTATCAATAAGAAAGCCTTCCCTAAGTCCAACTGCAGGCTTGCTTATGCCCTGAGCTTAAATGTTTATAGCTCTTCCAAAATGCTTAGAGTGAAATCTAGCTTCCAGTGACGTTAGTAGTAAATTGGCCATTATTTCCAGTGGCCCTAGAATGTCATAGTTACCGCTTTCTTCCTTTTTCTTCATCACACTATAACTGTGTTCAGTATTCAAATGCCGAGACATTTTTAATTATATTTATTTAACTGGTTGTATTTAATGTATCACTGGCATAGCAGCCACCACTATGTGCAGTATTGGGATGCTGAATAAAAGGCAACAGTGATCTTGTGAGACTGTAGCATGCTGTATGTTTACATATGAAAGCAGATTCAATATGCACTACATTGTGGCATCCCCATGATGCCTCTCTTCATCGCTTGTTAGTCCAAGAGCCTTCTTACTTTCTCAGAGCTACTCCTTATGCATATGCATATCTCCTCATAATAATGCCATAAGGCTGCTAATCTATTCTCCTTCAAACCCCTCCTTAAAACTCACTTTTTCTGTGGTGGCTGGAAAACATCTGACAATAGCCCAGCAGCTGGTGTGCTGCTACTTATTCTACTGAAGATGATAAATACGCCGTTTCCCGACTCCTTTATTTCCCTCTTCGTTGTATCCACCTGTTGTTTTCAACCCATGCTAAAATGGTGAGATCTTTAGAGGAGAAACTGTTGGGGTTTTAAAAAAATACTTATATGCTGCCTGCCATGACATGGTTCTCTCAGTAGGGTCTCCCCTTACTACCACAATATGAATAATTACAGACATATTGTCTGTAATTGACAATTTTATATTCTTTCACGAATTAAACATCCCATATTCCTTCCAAATACCCTACTAAGTTTGCATTAGTATCTGCTCTGCCCATTGCAAAGCAACCAAGAAGGCAGAAAATATCAGTCTTTGTGGAGGAAGCAGGATGTTCTCTTTGTACATGGTGAGGTACAGTGACAATTGCTGTGAATTTGGGATCAGTAGCATCTTCTCAATCCCTTCTCCACTCCCCTTTCCTTGTGACCAGCCCCAGCCTCCCTCCCTCTGTCCCCAGGTCTCCAGGCATTTCCTCCCTGGCTGCAAGGAAGGGGGCTTGGCAGCCCCGACGTGCCCGCCATGGCAAGCCTTTCCCTTCCCCAGCGTATGGACGAGCGGCACAGAAGCAGCTTCTCCAACACAAAGCCTGGTATCCTTGCCAAAAGGCCTGCGGCAAATTCAGTTTCAAGCAGCATCGAGGCACATGTTGTGTACATTGCTTTATTCACGTTTGGCACTTCATGCCCTGGAGTAGACACGGCTTGGTAGTCTCTTCTATCAAGGTCCAACCTGCATGCAGACCTGATTCCTCTTCAAGTCTTTTCAACCTACGCTAGATAATAATTTCTCCCTTCCTGCAGAAAAGATATTTATTTTACAATTGTCACCATTTCAATGTGGACTTGTTTTTTGAAATTTCTAAGTCACGGTGTTATATCATTATGTGAAGCTCTCAGCTTTCAGTTTTTCACAAAAGAAGTTTCTAGTCCACCTCTTTGCAGAGGAGAGATTGAAACTGCCAGTTCTGAGGGGAGCCAGCAAATACAAGAAGCAACATGCTATTATTGTGTTTGTTAAAACTGGGTTATCTTCAGCCTATTTCGTATTTCATATGACAATCTAAATGTACTCTTGTGCTTGAAAATACTAGAAGAGTGAAATATCAATTTTGTTTTCTTCAATATTTTCTTTGTAAAATCTGAAATTTTCATTAGGCTATTAAAACAGAAAATATGGTATATCTCTGACACTTTTTGGGTAACAGCTGTTATGGAAACTAGTTATAATCAAGCAATTTGGAAAGGAAGTTAATTTTCAGTTTAAAGTAGACAATTGTCTTGGAGAAATGTTTGTGAAAAGCCAGCTATAAAAGCTGTTTTAAAATTGAAGATGTGGGTGCTTTTCCACTTATCCAGTTTGGAATTTGAAACTACAAGGATCGTGTGACTTTTATGACTAGTCACAACGGAACAAAATAACCCAAATTTCATATCAGTGAGCCATCAGAACAATCCAAGAATAAATAGATATGTTTTAATCTGAAGGCTGAACAATCATGACAAAACTGCAAAATTTTAGTACACCAGGCTGAAATCATTAACTTCATAAGTTATAAATTACTTACTCATCTTAGGATGGCATCTATAAGATTGATGATACATTCACAAAGTGTCCAAAGAAAAAAAGAAAAGCTCATCTTTTGCAGACTTTTAGGCTGTTATAAATTGGGAAAGTCTTTGGAGTGTTTGGTTAAGATCTGCTCCAATACATGCTGCAGTCAAAGCAAACCCTTCCATTCAATCCGGTAGGTATAGGATCGAGGCTGTTAAGCAGCTCATTCAGACTTTAAAAGCATTGACTTAACAAGGAAGATGGAGATAAATTTTATGGATAGGACTTAGTGGACCAGCACACCCACGGATGATTCTGCATGTCAGGAGTGAAATAGGACCGCCTTTTCTAGATGTCGTTTCAACAGATGATCTGCCAAGGTGCTGGTGCTGCTGCTGGCATGCATGCTGTCCCTTAGGGCCTTCAACACAGCATCTTTCAGGTGTTTTGTGTTGAAGGCCACAATTCCCATGGACAACACTCAGAGTCCTTCTTAGCTGTGGAAACGGTTCCCTCAGACTTTCACTCTGTTAAAGGGTTTGAAATGGTCATTCTTCTCAGCCTTAGCTTCTTCTGAGGTTTTCCCTGTGTGGTATGATGCCTACCTCTGCATCCAGCCAAGTCAGTCATGGGAGAAGGAGCTCTAGATCAGTGCTTTGCAGTGCTGTTTGGATGGGCATTACCGCCTTATTTTCCCATTTATATTTTTCCCACTTTTTCTACCTTGGCTTGATTTCCACCATCCCTTAGATTTCTGTCTCCTTCCTGAGCCCCATCCTGCTGCTCCACCTTGACTTGCCCTCTCCTCATCTTTGTTTTTGTGTCCTCAAAATAAGACCAGCTCCCAACAGCAGCGGCTGTGGCATGACCTGACAGAGCTCACTGAGGTTTTTTCCCCTCCTTACCTTTCCTGTTGGTGGGAGCTTCTGCTCAGGATGCGCATGGGCGAGAAAGCTGACCACTCACATTTCAGTAAATGGGAAGGGACTCAAAGTGACCTAAGAGATGCTCTGTGCTTTCTTGGATAATTTGCACTACACCTATGCTTAATAGCCTGCAAAATGGGCAATGTGACTGGAAGACTGAAGAGGGGACTTGAGTGATTATTATGGAGTGACTGAAACCATGACATTCAAATGCAACGTGTTAATAACCTTATCAAGAATAATTTGTAATAGATTTGTAAGCTAGCAAAAAAGAGCAAATAGAAGGTTGTATGTGTGCATGCAAATAATTCTCATTGCTCTCAGGGGTATATATTTTGCATCAATACACACCAAGACAACCATTACCATTGACAGGAAGCTCCGTGTAAGCACAGAGGCATGAAATAGCTAGTGATCAGTGTAAAAGAAACAACACTTACCAAAGCAGAAAAGACTATTATCTGTTGTATGATAATGACCTCTGGGTTCTTGGAGCTTTACACAAAGTCAAAAAGGGGGTGACATGCTGGGTGGAGCTCACAAAGCTCAGGCCAGCCAAGGGGCAGAAGCCTGGCGAGAGGTGAAGGTAGTAAAAAGCAATTTCTGTGGTGGTCAGCTCACTTCTTGGCATGCATAATAGGTCAGTGATGAACGGGTAGCTATTTGGAAACATGTGGCTGTGTTGGGAGGTTGTGCCATGCGAAGGGAATAATGTGCTTTGCAAAGGAGGTCGTGGAAGACTTACCAAAATGGTATCGGTAGAGCTGTTATGCTATGGCAAGGTGATATGAAGGTTCAGGACTGTTAGCAGTAGTATTAATGGTTACTATTGCTTGAAGCAAGGATGGGGGATGGTAAGACCTCTGTATTTCAAAGAATTTATAATACAATGTCCTTTTTTGCGTTTTGCCAGAAACACTACCAGGACATCCACTTCAAAAGAATAGTTTGTCTAGGTTTAAATTATACTTGAGGCCAATTCCACAGCTATGCAGTGATATTAAGTAGCACAATGTCATATTATATGCAAACGCTTGTGTCTTTAGAAATACAAAGGAAATTCTATGGATTAAAGTCCAGCAAAACAAAAAGTTATTCAATTAATCAACACCACTTCTTTTAGAAAGCCCCATGCTGAAACTAGAGGCATGAAAGCCTACCTTGTACTTAGATGCTGTTCAAATCATTTACCTTGTCTTTTTTTGAAAGAAAAGAGGGAAAAAAGCAAAACAAAATAATCTTGTGCCAGTAGAAAAAAAATGCTTTCTGTCAGCTGTGGCACGTTTAAACACCCTAAATATTTCATCAGACACTGCACTTACTTCAGTGTTTTAAATAAGATTTAATAAATAGGTGCATGTTCAGACTTGTACAGCCCTACTTTTGTCTGTAGTTGGCAATGTGCTGCTGTATGTGTTTGACTGCGCAGTTAAGAATTTTAATTACTTACCTGTTCTATACAGACACTCATTCTCTTTTAACTGTTTATTAAAAAATAATACCATAGACATTGTGCAAGAAATCTTCCACATACTGTAAAGCTACAATTTTGTCCATGGTAGGCCCCTACTTTCTGAATGTACCCTCGCATTCCCCTTGTCCCCTACTCTCCACATCCAGTTTCTGGAATTCCAACAGACGTGAGACGTTCATGCAATTCTGTCACTGGGTTTTGTGACCACTTCTCATTGACTGTCTTTGTTGTTAATTATATGGACATGTCTGAGATTTTGCTAGCTGCACACCCAAATGGATGGCACAAGCAATGTCTGTCGTCTTCTCAAGAAAACACAGCTGGAGCTGGTGGTCTTTCTTCATCCTGGCTTTTTTTGTTTGTTTGTTTCCAACTTCTAGACTCATTTGGCAAAAAAATACTGAGTAGAATTGAACAAACTCCACAACATTTGAGTTAAGAGCCAATGATTGTAAGTTGACTGTATCATCTTCTTTTGCTGATGGGCTCCCTTAGCAATGATATTCATTATTTATAATTTTGCAGTACCTAGAGACTAAATGGGTTCAAGATGCTGTTTTGCATAACAAGTTCATGATCATTCAGCAAAAATAATTACAACGCTATCCAGGTATCACAAAAAAGATGACAGGATGAAAATATTCTTTAATTTTAAGTTGATGGTCAGTGAATGAGTCACAGCTGGAATTTGGCACCTCAAGAAGTTAATTGGTTAATCATAGCTGTGTTTCTTTCTTCACTGCTATAGGAGCAGCCTAGCTTGAACTAGACGCTTAATTTTTAGATACCTCAAGTTATGTGAGATGAATGTCGTCATAAGGGTACATTGAAGAAGATGGCTGTAGACAGATACCAATTCTTATGTCTTCACTCCAAGCTGACCAGTCTTGAGGCAACTCTGCAATCTGTACCATATATGGAACTTTTTGAGTCAATATATTTCGCAATTTAGTAACAGAAGAGTGAAGCGGAGGAGTAGGAACGTTTCTGACCTTATTCATGAAGATGCTATGTCAGACAGCTAGAAACTGTGGCTGTCCTAAAACAATGGATGTTTGTAAACAGCTGTATATATGTAAATATGCAGATAGGCATTTATTTTCCAAATTACATCCTATTTGTGGTTTCATAGTCCAGAATGAGTCCTGAATACAACAGGGGAGAAACAGCTTAAAAGGTGATTGATGACATCATTTTAAGTTTCTAAAACTTGGGTGCAAATGGAATACATGTAAGGATTTGAGCCAAAAAATATTATAAGTTATCTCTTAAATGTGGCTTTTGATAGCAGTGTACTCACTGTTGGATTTCTGAGTACATCAAAGGCATTGGATCGAATCTTTAAGGACTGAAGTCTGGTGGTTTCAGGAGCACCTCAGGTTCTCTAACACATCCAGACATGTTCATCTGTGGATGTTCTGCTGAAGTGTCCTTTGGTCAGATGGCCAGTGGGACAGACCTTGTACTGTAATATAGCTGAGCATCTCTTCTGAGCCACAGTGGGGTTTCCACAACCTGAAGCCTGGTGGCTTTATCTGGTAAGGTGAGATGGGAGCCCTTGCCTTTCTTTGGTATGGGAAGGTATGTTTTCATCTGACAAATCTCAGAGCAAACAGTGTCTGATTCCATACATGTGAGCAGATATGCCAATAAGCAGGTTGAGGTCATGCTAGCTAGCTGAAGAGTGGTATCCAGACTCAATCTGTACGTCATGCTTACACTTGACAATGGACACCCTGCAGAGACCTTCAAACTAACATCACACAGGCTGTGATATGACATTTTGCACCTCTGTCTAGAGGTACTTGCTCACTGTCCAGGCACAGCAAAGTTGTATAAGCTCGATATTATGCTCAGGTAAATAGACCATGTCTCTTTGCAAAGCCACAGAGTGGAGGTGTTGTGCAATCTCAATGCAACCACTTTGCAACTGCCATCTTGGGAGACTCCATCATTATGAGCAGCATGGGCATATGCTTAGATGGTAACACACAGAGTTAATATGTAAGTGGATCCCACCCTGTCTGGCTATTTCTTTTTGCATTGCAGACTGTGTGAAAGTACCAAACGCATGGTTTGTGATTAGCCAATTTTAAGTGGTCTTCAAATTTGTCCAGGGACCCTGCTCCTAGGACAAATTTAGCATGCCTGAAATTGCAGTCTACTTACATATGTGTTCACTAAAAAGCTCCAGCCAACTGTCTATAAAATGTCAATACCCACCTTTTTTGGTGCTCCAGCCTTTATCAGTTTAGATATGTGAAGGGCAGTAGACCAGCACAAGAACATCCTCTTTTCTTTTCAAAGGATGGCTTCTAATCTTGTAACTTCCTAGTAAAAAAATGAGAGGCTGCTTCTCTGAAAGGGGGAGTGGGAGGGAGGAAATGTCCTGATTTGCATCCTTTGTTGTGTCTTTCATTTGAGTGTGTTCTCCTCCTTCCTCTTGCTTTTCTTACATTTACTGCCTACCTTTAGACTCGTTCCCTTGTCAGAGAAAGATGCTGATATCCTGTTGGCTATTAGCTATCTGTTTGCTTGATTTGCCAGACTACTTCAATATGCTTTAGCACATTTGGGAAAGAGAGCCTTTTCTTTGATTTTTTAAAATATTTATATCATGTTTTTCATACTGAGGCTTTTACAGTAGAAATAGTAAAAGTAATTCAATTAATAAACAGCAAATGTTACCTTTGCTCTGAAACCCCAGGGAGCTGGTGACCATTTCTGTTCTACCTTCTGCTCTACCTCCTTTTCTTATGCAAGAAGAACAGAGGGAGCAGGGCAAAATCCTTAAGGGGAAACAAGAAATCTCTTATTGGTCATTCTTCTGGAGTGAGGACAGGCACTGGAAGCATCCCTGCCCCTTTCTTCGTCCTCCATCAATTTGAACGCAGCAGATGGTCACATCAAGCCATGTTGTAACAGAAGTATGAACTGGTTTAAAGTAGAAGTATCAGGAAAGCTGTGCATTGATTTAGTTAGTGAAAAAGGTCATCTGATAAAGACCAGCATTTATCATGAATGAGCTGGACAGAACAAAATATGGAAAACAAGATATATCCTCAATTGTAATAATTTTTCATGAGAACTGTGAGAGTTTATCATCATTAAAGAACTCCGTTTTCCCTAATAAGAGATAAGAGTTAAAAAAAAAAAAAAAGAAAAAACTGTATTTTTGTGATAATTTTTCTAGCACCTCTTTGCAGGCTAAAGACAGCATGTGAGTATTCCTCGGAAAAAAACTAGAACTCAATAATGTTAACCTAAATACTTAGATTTGACTTTATCTGTCCACAAATTAAGCACCTCAGCTAGATTATCTGGCTCCCTCACTGGCTAGTGGGGAGGGACAGGTACTCCCAGTGACATTCACTTCCAGGATCCTCAGCTACCTCAAGTAAGTGGGATTAATTGCCCTTTGAGAATGTTTCCTTTTCCTTGGCTCTAAAAGATGTCTAAAGAGCAGTTTTATATTATAACCTGCAGCCTTGGGGGAAATTCCTGTGGGCAGCCTTTGCCCACTTGTTTATTCCCCAGCTCAGGTATATTGAAGTGAGTGATACGCAGAAGAATTACCACTGTGTGTCCAGACTAAATGTACTAAATACGTACAACATACACTGCATGTTAGAGGACTGTTTTCCTACTCTGGCCAGTTTGGCTTCATACGTGTAAGTTGCTACTTATAATATCTTTTCTTCCTTTGCTGACAGCTTGGCTGATATGACTAAAAACTACCTGCAACAAAAATACAGGAGGCAAGCATCAGAAAACTGAAACAAAATGAGATAATTTGCCAGATATCCTATATGCTAGTTTTGCCATAGAAAAGTCTTTGATTTTGAAGAACAGTACTTTCCAGAACAAAGTGATCCTTCAAAATATTTTGTCTCTTTCACCTACTATTGGTGTACTATTCCTACAAGTGCCTTGCTAACTTACAGTGATATCTAAATGCTAATTATTGTTCCTCTGTGACGTGGGAAAGCAACCTTTCCTCAAACAGTCCATCAGGGATAGTTTATTGTCTGTAAATGCCCCTTGCTTATAATCCTGGGATACTCACAGTACAAAAATGAAATCATGTCTAAGTCCAATTCATTCTTAATCTCTTTTTTCTATGAAGTAGCTGAAGGATAAATATAATTACTGGGCCCCCTGTCTTCTCTGGTCTCTGCCTCTTCCTTCTCCAGTCAGATTAAGTTAGAACTAGGTTGGGATGCAGTGGATTTTACGTTGATTTTTTTCTGTGGTTTTCATAGCTCCTTTGTTTTACAGCTTGTCAGTGTATGGCATTATACAGCCTCTCAACATGCAGCAATCGGTGGTTTCGTGGAGTTGGCTCCATAGGACTCCTTCTGTGGGACATGAGAACAGCTGTGGATCCACCTCCTGGACAGAACGTACCCCATGAAAGGGGCTTCCTTCTCTGAGTTAACACTACCCAGTTCAATCTTTGTGAAAGACTAATTCTTCAG
Organism: Ciconia boyciana; assembly: GCF_034638445.1. Taxonomy (NCBI): domain Eukaryota; kingdom Metazoa; phylum Chordata; class Aves; order Ciconiiformes; family Ciconiidae; genus Ciconia; species Ciconia boyciana. Next base: position 159,257,726 of record NC_132935.1, read on the forward strand.
TTATCAAAACCAGAAAATGTTGCAAGATGAATAAGCAAAATGGCTTATTTAAAAATGTTGAAATGCAATGTTATGACTTTCTTGTTGGCAGAAGAGTGAGGAATCCAGGTTTAATTGTCAAATTCACCCTGGCTTTACCATTTGTTGCAGATCACTTTAAATTGTGTGGGTGATCACCATTGTATGAACCTGAAAAGTGTGTTCCAGTTTACTCCTCCCTTCCCAGTATCATCACTCTGTGAAAGACAGAGGTACCCCAATCACCTGACCAATTCATAGCTCTCCAGCACTGACATCTGCAACTCAGCGGACTCTATCCCTGATCATTATATCTCAGTGAAAATATTGTTCTATGAGCTTTCCATATTGTTAGTAAAAGGCAATTTTTACTAAAGCGCTTGGAGACTGCTTTATAATGGACTTTTAAATAAAAATTGGTTTATATAGTACGAAGATGTGATTTGAAATGCTGATGGCCAGGATTTATTTTCAACTTTAGTTGTTATACCATTTGCTTTAACAGGCCTAGCATTAAGGTGTCAGAGATAATTCTTCACTTTGCTTTTCTCTTCCAGGACATTAAAGGGCACTTTCAAGTTAAACTTATCACGAGACTATGTGAAAATGAGAGTGTCTGATGTCTGGTGTAGGTGAGTTGACCAAAGAGATTGTGAGGCTTCAAATTTATCTTTTTGTTCTGAAAGAGCAGAAGTCAGATCTGGCAATTAGAGTGAATTATGGTTCCGTTCCCAAACCATCTTTTCACCAGATACACAAAACCCCCCTATGTTTATGTTTGCCACTGGTGTTTGGTGGAGACGAATGTTTCTTTAGTCTTTGTTTGCTTATGGGAAGCTTAAGGCTTATGCAAAGATTGGCACCTAAGTATAAAATAGTTTCCTGCACAGCAATAGCTCAAGGTTTTGAAGAGAGGTCAGCTTTTAGGCTTTACTTTAATTGTTGCTCTTGTAATCCCGAGATGCTGAATGTTTTTTTTAATGCAGACATGGGTTGAGTAGACAAAACTTAAAAAACCCCCAGCTAAGTACGGTGCTAAGCTTCTGAATGTTTTCTCAAGACACCTCAGGGAATGTGGAGCTACAGTAGCTTTTAGCCACTTCGGTTTTGTGAAAATTTGGTATTGTAAAACCTTTCTCCTGCTATTGAGGCTGAGGATCTCATTGTTGGGGATTAGTGTGACAATGGAGCAGGTTTACTATTGGGATCCTAAAAAGCAGTGTCTCTTCTAAGGGAAACTTACAGCAGGGTTCCTTGAACTATAGAGAGGAGTGCAGGTTTTAAATGTCAGCTCTGAAGGCAACAAAAACAATTAGATGAAAGTTCTAGTTAATGTTAAATCTTAACTAATTGATTTCTTGTTTTCCAACCTGCCTTTCCTTCTGAAACAAATGTCAGAGATACAAAGTCCTTCCTTTTCTTCTTTTATGTTATTGTCTCTGTTAAAAATGTAGAACTTTGTTCTAAGCTTTATTGAAGCTGTAACTTCACCCTTTAGCAGAAATACTAACAAAATCACAACAATAAATTCATTTAAATGAAATTGTCACCGTACAGTTGGCTTGTTAAAAGGGGGTCTTTAGTAGCCAGCTCTACAAGCTGCTGACTCACTGCTGATGTGTTTCAACACCCACCTCCTCTCTTTCCCTCTAGAGCCAAATTGCTTCAGTAGTGGCTAAATTCAGCTGAAAAGCTGGATACCAGGTTGGTTGCATTTCCTGGTAACATCACTCTCTAATTTGCTGGCAGATCTCAGCCCAGGGACATTCTGCACACTTCACTGCTCTGTTATGGCAGTGAACCAAATTGGTCTGTTTATTTTTTTCTAATAAACATTATTCCTGGTTGATAACGTTGCCTCTCTTCTGAAACTCTGACCATCATTCTTGACTTGGGCTGGACTTCAACCATTGTCACTTACTTGTTTACTTTTTGTTATGCCCTCTCAAGAAGTACCAATATCCAAATTTTTAACAGCAACTTTATGTATGAGGTCCTTATCTAGTGTTTGACTACAGGAAAGACTCAGGAAAGCTAGCCATTATATCTGCCTTTTATATTTAACTCCTCTGCATTTTGGGAATTAGATTGTGCTCTTATTTGACCTAAGTGAATAAAAAACCTTCTCAGCTCACTGGTCTGAGGTTTGCGTTTGGTCCCTGATCTCAGCTACTAAAATCAAGGATCAAATAGCTCAGGAGAAGGCCTCTGCCTTTATTCTCTGGCCAAGGCTGCTGTCAAGAGATGTAAGAATTAAGCTGAGTTCATTCTTCAAGGGAGATAGTAACTTCCGTCTTCAAATGAACCTTCAGATATGACATGTTGTGGAGCTACAGGTTATTGCTGAGCCCCTAGGGTCTAACCCTGAACTGGCTACACTATTTGTCTCTTTTAACTTGTGATATTTTACTCTGCTTGTAAGGGTGAACTAATTGAAGAAAGGCAGTAGTGTGGGTTTGAAAATGAACAGGATACAAGCGAATAACCTTCCTGTTTATTCGCTGCAGTACTTATGCCGTGAGTGGTTGCACCATGTTCTTATGGCTGAGTTACCAGCAAAAATAATGCACTAAGCACCACGCTATTACCTCAAAATGGGGAAACAGGCAGCTGGATTTTCCTGAGTGTTTGAATGCCTGACTTCAGGCACCTACCAAGGGCTCAACTTTTAGAAAATAGGACTCCTCCTGGACAGACACCTACAGCTTGAATCATCCAGTAGCCTTCTAGTGTTTGAAGCTATGTGCTCTTAAGTCATCGTATGACTTTTGTTACAAGCCAGGCAGGTATTTTCACACCTGTGTTGTCTTGCTGCTTCCCGGAAATGAACACATGTAGCTCCTGGCTATGACACAGCCTCCATGAGGACTCCACGTGAGCCCAGAGATCTTTGCAAATGTACAGATCCTCTGCAGATCTCACTACAACCTCAGGAACAGAGTCAGCATTTCAGGGTGCAATCATATTTGCTATCCGACTATGCAAACTACTAGAAAATTAACAGATAGGAACCCAGAGAAGGGTATCTATATCAGGTTTATGCTAGAAATTACATTTCTGAGGCTGCCTAGAAGTAGCTCATCAGAGGGTTATGAATAATGTATGACACTTTGCCATTGGTGAGGCAGTGCTAGCTGAATTAATCCACTCATATTTCTTTATATATATAAAAAGCCTTAGCTTCTTTTCAGCCTTTATTCTTGCTGTAGTGTAGCAGGTATTTGAGTAAAGTCAGTGATTTTTCTTCCTGTCTACTTTAGAAAACAATACTCGTAGGCTCTTTCTTTCACTTAAACACATTCATTCTTCCTAAAGCTTTTAAAAGAAGCAGAGCTTTCAAGATCAAAGATATTCATACAACACCTGTACTAACACTATTTTCAGTCGTTATTGACCATTCTTTGTGATATTGTTTTATGCAGGTGCCTTTCCGTGAGCTCTTTAGAATGTGAGGGAATACAAAAAATAAGCATACAGAGCATCTGTGTATCTTTTTATCACACTTTAAAAAGCAGAGCTGGTTGACGAATAGAAAAAAAAAAAGCACATAAATATAATCACGTCAATCCTCTGCTCCTTGCGATCCAGGGTATTAGAGAATCTTCAGATGGTTGCTCACATGATCATGAAATCACTGTGTATTCTGTAGGATTCATGGATACGAGCCAGGAATGAATATTTACAAGTGGTAGGCAAAGCGTGTCACTTGATAATCATTTTTTATTACCTCTTTTTAAATAATGGAAATTGTCTTGCCAGGGAGCAGAAATAATTCCACATGTCTTAGATTACCCATCCAATTCAGTCTGGAGAGCGTCTGGTGAATGCTTACAGGGAGTAAGTGAGAGAGAAGTTGTAGGCTTTAAATTATTCTCAAAAAGTACTTTGCAAACACCTACAAATATCAAAGCAGAAATAGAAGTGAGTTCTCCAGTGATCAAGAAACAAAATAAAGGGAAACGGAGAGGGATAAACATACAGTAACTGTTCCACACAGACAGTAATTGGACTATTGCTATTGGCAGCTGTGTTACCTTTAGAGTCCTCTTGTCCTGTTATATTTCTGTTTTAGCATTTACCAGACATGAACTGGACATATTTCAAGACTCAAGTGTAGAAATAAATACACACATTAAAAAAATAGCTATACTCTGAAGCAATGGATAGTTGATCTCAATGACAATTACGTACTTAATCAGGAGTTGGATCAAGACTTAAAGAACAGAATACAACCACTTTCTTGTGCAAATGAATCTACATTTATTTGTTTCTTAAATAGGAAACGTATATTTCCCTTCAGGACAGGATGTAAAGGTGGGCTTTTATGACTTTAATCTGAAGCAATTGATTGTAGTGCAATGTTTGTATGAGTTTGAATGGTAAATTTCTTTAATTTCTTTTTTCTCCTAGGACAGTAGTTATTTTAAAGGAAAAGGGAGATGACAGAATAATCCAGTCCCAGAATGAGTGCCCAGATACCAGGCACTATATGTGAGAACTGAATATTCATAACCATGTGCTTGAAGGCGAACAGACTGCAGACCAGTTAGAGACAAAACACTCATCAGAAAATGGTGTGATGCAGGTTCCTTCTTGCTGATAGGATCATGAACAGGTACTTCACAAACTGAAATAAACAGGATATATTTTAGCTCTTGTATAAAATTTTTTTAAATTTTATTTTCTTATTTTTTCTTTTGCCTGCTCTCAGTGTGGCCCTGTGTGAAGTTGTGACATTTTGTGGTAATTCTGTATTAGCAGTAGCTGCACTCAATAAGAAAACCGGTGTAAGTGAAACCTACTGCAGTCCCTGAAGTCAGTGATAACAGTGCTGAGGACCATAAAGAGATGGGAGAGAGGTGTTCCCTCAGTGTCCTACCTGGGGTTCTGCTCCCAGCGCTGAGCACCTAAAGCACTCTAGACATTAGAGATGCATGAATTCTTCCAAAAGAGGGCAGAAGCAGCATTTACAGAGTCCCTTTGACAAATACGTTACCTTCACCCAATTGCAGTCTTCTGTCTCCCAGTATTTCAGAATACAAACCTCTGGCTCTGCAAAACAAACTGTAAGAACCAGCCAGGAAACTTCACAAAAGCTGCAGCACCTACACAACACTGCAGATTGCAAAACGTGTCAAAATCCTACATGCAAATAGTCTTCCTGACAGCAAACTCCAGTAGGGAAAGTGCAGGCTGCAAAACAAACGGAATGCCAAAGGTTCTTTTCAGCTCCTAATATTCGTATTGTTTCATTATGCTTTCAGTTTGAATGGTTTAATAATAGTTTAATAAAAAGTCTGAGGAAGTGTGTGAGCTTGTGTATAGCCCCTAGATAAAAGAAAGACAGAGGAATAAAGAAGTGGTGGCCAGAAAGGTATGATGTTATGTAGCCACATGTAACTGATGTAAAATTTTTTGGACATTCCAGGCAAAAAGATCAGACCCAATGTGTCACCTTACCCCAAGGCAGTGAAATCGTTAAATAAAAGGCTGAAAGGGACCACAGAAGGTAATTTAGTCCAGCTCCCTGCCCTAAGGCAGGATCACGTCTACTTGCGTCATTCCTGACAGATGTTTGTCCAACCTGCTCTAAAAAACCTACACATGATCATGTCTGCCAGGTACCCAGGCAGACTTTCTTGCATGTTTGGCAATGCTTGGGTAGCCTGTCAAACCAACAAAGTCTCATTGAATTGACAGCTGAAGAAAGTAAGAGAGAAAGAGAAATATATATATGTCCCTGCAGTACAAGAGATATTGGTTTTGATTTTATGTTACTGTCTCACTGGGAAATAATTCAGTCTAGTCATATGGATTCTTTTTCATGCACCGTTTAGGTAAATCATAAATAATGTGATCTGCAGGCCATCAAAACTGGGCTATGGCAGGTAAATACAGAAGTTGAAGTACACATATATGAAAGAATTTTGTGGGCAGTATTAGAAACTTTGAGCCTGATTTGGAAGACACTTCCATTATCTACATCCATATATTTAAGATTTGTCTTTATGCAGTTGAGATATTGAGAGAACAATGCACCGTGTTTCACCAAAATGTCTGTTACATAAACTCCCCTCAAAGATACAGATCAACATACCTTTCCAAATTGTTTCACCAAAAATGTATAAGAAGAGTTAGCATACAGCTTTGTGACTGTTGCCCTTTGATGGTGTTAGGTTGGTTCAGTATAGCGACTAGGAAGGACTCACATAGCTGGTATGAGAGCTTGACCGTACATAGACTAATCTGTGTGTTCGAAAATTTGAGATGGTCAGGGAAAAATACTGACCGGTTCTGAAGCAGAATGAAAAGTTTCAATTGATTTTAAAAACTCAGTTTAAATGTTTTGATTAATTTCTAGTTTTTGATCTTGATTAATTTCTCTAAATAGAACTAAGGCAAATTAATAATTAAAAGTAATTTCATTTTAAGGTGCCTTTTACAATACTGTAGGATATTTTTCAGGATTGTTAGCCATAGCATTCAAAAGGATTCCACCTACAGAATATTAAGTCTAAGCCTGTTTTCACACTCACCAGGGTCAGATGTTGTTCTGTTCCACTTCTTTCATTGGTGCACTGGCAAGGCATAAACTTATCAGTATTTTGCTTTAAAACCCCTCTTCCCTACTGACAGAACAGGCAGATAATAACTTTCCTCTTGCTAGCAGTTACTGTCAAAAAGACCATGCAGAAGTTAATGGTTCATTTTAAGCAGTTTTGCTAACTTACCTTTCTGCTGGCAAGTAAGCCAGGCTTTATTTCTGACCTGGGCGACAGGTTGAACATGTATGAGAGCATGTGGCAGTCTCTGGATGTGGTGGGACAGATCTAGGATCTTTATTTTCACATGCAGGCCTGAATTGCCCTGTGAACAACATTTTCAGTCTCACCAAAAGTGTTCATTGTCCAGGTATTTTTATTTTGTGTTTTGATAGATTATGTCTAAAAAGGCAGAGGATGTAATTTATGAAATCTAGTGAACTACCGTATGCTGATATGAGACGGAGAAGCTGAGAAGACATTGTCTCTTAGCACGTGTAGGAGAATGGGAAATAAAAGAAAAATGGCATCACTGAAATTCACTCATACCTTTCTCCAAGGATCCCTAATATTTTACAAATATACAGGGGCATGTCCTCAGACCTCCTAAGCAATTTGTGAGACAAAGATATAACCACAGTTTTCTATTGTAACTACTGATTTTTTGATGCTTCTTACAAGAGATCAGTGAAGAGTCTTGACTTTTCAGAAATGTGGAAAATACCCATCTTCATCTGCAGCCCACAAAGTCGGCAGAAGTTTAACAGACCCTGAGAAGTGGCCTGAACTTGGGCACCCAAAAAATGAGTTTCTGAATGCAAGTGTGCATAAAAACCAGAATAGGTAGTCTATATAGTAAGGACAAGGTTGTGCTGAATATTTGAAGAGAGCAATGGATACAATCTAAATATCATTCTCCAAGTTTTATTACAAGAGCCTACACAACCTCACAGGGATTCCAGCAGAAATAGGATGGAATAATCTAGGCTGAAGAGGACCCTGGAGGTCATCTTGTGTGATGTCCCTCTCACAGCAAGACTATAGTCAGAGCAGGTTGCTCAGGAACGTCTCTGAACAAGTTTAATGTTCAAAGATGGAGATGGGAAAGCCTTTCTGGGCAGCCTGTTCCCCATGTTCATGCAATGTTTCTCTTGCTGCACCTTGCAGTTGTTACACATTCTCGTTTTGCTGTGTGGCTCTGAAAAGAGTTTGGCTCCGTCTTCTCCATAACCCCTCTTTAGGTAATTGAAGCTAACAATTAGTTTCCCTCTTAGCTTTCTCTTTTCCAGGCTAAACAAGCTTCAGTCTCTCTTGTCCATAAAGTGCCTCAGCCTCCCACCCATTTTGGCGATCCTCACTCCAGTTTGCCAACATCCCACTTGTACTGAGGGGTCTGAAAGTGGACACAGCTTTCCAGGTGCAGCCTCACCAGTACAGAACCGAGGGGGATAATCACCTTTTACTTATGCATGCTTCACATACCAAAATTAGACCTTGGTTTTGAAAGCTAACCTGCACAGGACATCGGATTATTTCTAAGAAGGGCCCAGTGAATCACAGCAGAAATGATCACGAGGATCACAAGAGATAAGACAAACCCACTTTTTAAAGCATTCCTCAGGGAAAAGTTCTCCTCAGATTTTCTGAATTTAGCCCAAATTGTATTTAGATCTCCTCTGAAAGCTCAAGTGGTTGGAAGCCACACAGTCTTCCATCATGATGCCGTGCATGTATGCAGGTGCTATGCTAGCTTGCAGGCTCCATGAATCTCTGTGTTTGAGGGCTGATCCCTGCCAGAGATCCAGGCCCAGCACTCAGGCCTCAACATTATTTCTCATTCTGACAGAAACAGCACAGAAATTCGGGTTATATGGGAATCAACAGCCTATGAAATACTAAAAAACCTAACTTCAGGATTGTAAGGGTAGACTACACTGGAAAATATTTTAAAATCTCCTGTCTTCCCCTCCATTTCTTTTTATTTCCAAAAAACCTTTTTTTTTAAATTTTGTGAGTGCCCCCTTCCGAAATGTTAGTTGCCCACAGGAAGATTTTCATAAATGTCTGTGCTTCTGGAGCACTTTCAGGACCCTGCCTTGAAATAAGAGAATGGCAGGTTACGCTTTCTGTTCATGCAGGAATTACCTGGTGTCTGACAGTGGGCAATGGATGGATCAATGGACAGATGAAAAAATATTTATGGTCAGGTTCGGTTGTGTTGTTCCTTCACTTTGGCAATCTACTGTGGTTATGAACCTGGCTCCAGAGCATGGCCCTTTTCAAAAGAGATGTGAGAGGCAGGGTTTCTTCATGCATCCATTAAGAAAGCGAAGGTAGAGTTATGGCTTGTAGTCTTAAAGAGAGATGGCAGAAAACCGAAGAGCATAGAAAACAGAAGAATGAGGAAAAGGAGAATAGGGAGGATGGAAATAGAAATATAAATCCCTAAGAAAACCTCCACTGTCCAGGCTCATGTTAAAATTGCATCCTATGAATAGCTCCTGAACATTCAGAAAGCTACTCTTCTGGAAACAACCAGCTGCTACGTTTTGTTCTGAAGTCCAAATTTTCATCCCATATCCTTACATGGTTCCTACTGTATATTTAATCTTATATGTATGTGTGACAGGTTTGAAAGAAAATAGGTCAACAGTACTTAAGATAAGTAATGCTTTAATCAATTTTAACGTAACTTCTGATGGATAGTGACTGAGAATAACATACTGCCTTCACTAATTCCCTTTAAAGTAGCGGGGACATAAAAAAATCATATTGTATAAATTGCTTGGGGGACACAAATTACCTGTTTTATATTCCCATAGAAGCTATAATATCCAGCAGGATACTGTTAAGCACATGCAATAATTTTAGTATCTACCATGATTATTATTGATATACAATGTACATGTAAATTCAGCCTTCTTCAGTTCTATCTGGAAGAATCATTAATATGTAATGGATCTGATGACACAGAAGACCTTAATGATAAGTTGTAACTGGACTTTTACTAATTTTATGCTTAATAGATTTTTACTTAAAAGAGATTTCCACTCATCTACAGCCTTCAAAAGTTGTTCATATATGGTTGACGGCAAAGCATGCAAAGCGCAGTTGTTGGAAATTGTATATTAAAAAATTTAAAATTAGTATCATTACAGTGATTCAAAAATAGAAAATGCACATTACTTTTTAATGCAGATCATCCCATGCAAGACACAAGCAGTAAAAATGACCTGTTTTTTTTGGTAGAAATATCAATATTCCCAGTAAGAATATTAGAACTAAATCTCTAGCATGTACCTCTCAGAGTAGCTCCACTGATGTCTATAGCACTATGTCATTTTATACAGGCTTGACATGAAGGAAATGATGGCTTGACTGTATATTTGGGCTTAGGACCTTTCTTGGAAGAGTGAAACTCTAGGGGGAAAAAAAAAAGTCATATTTTCAAGGTGATAGAAGAATATGAGTAGTACCAGGCAGTGAATAGTTGACAATCAACAGAAAATGCTGGACGCACAGATGCTGGAAGAAGAGTATGAGTGCAGTCCTGAACACAGAAGCAGGGGAAGCTCAAGTTAGAGTACAGAGGAATTTTTAGCTCTCTGTATGATGAGCTCTCTGTTATGGTGATAACACAAAATCTTGTAATAAAGTAACACAATCTTGTAATGTTTAGATGAATCTATAGAGGCTGACAATGTATGAGTTCTTACCTGTTAATCAAAAGGTCATACACCAGCTAATTCTTAATTGAGGTGATAAATAATCATCAAACCTGATACAAGCAGTGATCTCAAGCTATGATGGAGAAAAAAAAGACCTGTGGGAAAGGGAGCTATCCAGAGCTGCTGTGAGATGTGCCAGGTGGAAGGTCTCCTTTCCCCAGCACCTTTCTTAAAGTTCCTTCCAGCCACCACTCCCAGGGACTGGCTGCTTGAAGGGTCATGCTCAGGGCTCTCCTTGTCCTCCTTTGGTGTCCCTTCAGAGGGATTCCCTCAGGCCACCCTGGCAGCAGCTCTAGGAGACAGCTGTTGGCTTTTCCTTGTCTATTCGAGAAGTCACCCAAAGGTATTTCGAGTTCTCCAGACTCTGTGGGGTTGGAGGCACAAGGGAAGGCAAACCAGCACATGCAACACAGAGGATGTAAAAGCTTTTATAAGACATGTAAGTTTATTTTAAGGGGTTATTCAGTGAAGTCCTTGATATCTTATCACCATAAGGCTGTCCACCATCCATTTCAGTCAGGCTGGAGCAGAGCTGCTTCCCTCTGGGATCAGGACGCCTTGGGAAATCAGGTAACCCCAGAGTTGCTACTGCGTATTCACTCCTGAAGCGGTAGTATCCCACTGGACTACGGTGCAGCTGCAGAGACTCAGATCCAGAGGTGTGACAGGCTTGTGATGAGCAGTGCATGGAGGAACAGGGTTTTGGAGATTATGGCAAAGTAGTGGGAGCCCAGTGGAAACTGCCCACTTTCTTCCTTTTCTTTCATTTCTAACCACAGATTTGGCCTAGATCTTTCCCTCTGATTTGGCAAACACTTTCCAAAGTCATGGAAAGAGATGGTCTTTGCCCTGAGGTGGTCACGATCCTTAACACTACCCAAACCTGCTCTGCAGGTAGACGGGTGTGGGGCAAGACTCTACACAGAGGCACAGCGCTGGCACACCATCACGACTCCAGTTTGTCCCTGCTCAGATCATTTAGGTTAACAACTTCAGTGTGAAATCCTTCTCCTGTGGCAACAAAGAGAGGCTTTGCCATTCATTCAGAGGAGTAAGGAGGGAAGGCAAAGCAGAGTTTTACCTCCAGCACAGACAGCGCCCTAAGTAGCTCTTGAAGATTCAGGTAATAGATGGTTTAATGAGATCTTTTTAAAGAAAATGAGTTGCTTTGATGAAATAAATAACCATTTAATTTACAGGTGAGGATGGTTGCTGCAGGACAGGATGGTTGCTGCAGGACAGAACTGCTGTGGCATTTTGTTGTGATACTTTTCTCACTCTCTGTTCCAAACAAGATATGCTGTACAGCAAGGTAACACATAAATTGTACGTAAATTTTAAAAACTCTTTGCCCAGCTTTCTTTTGGCCTACTTTTTACAACATTTAACAATCATATTTGTGTACCCCTTGTGCATTAGAATGATGTCTGACTTTTGAAATTAATACATGGAACTTTAAGGAGGCAAAACCTTTACATGGATGAATATAAATCATGATGTTTTAAAACAAAAGAGAATTACTCTGTAAACCTCAACTAATAGTTTAAAATTTGTGATCAGGGTCTGTTTCACAGAGCTGCTTAAATCCCAGTAAATAGTGAAAAACAGTGCAGAAGAGCTCTGCTGTATTTTTTGCCTTGTGTTCCTGTTAATAGATAGCTCTGCACAGCAACTGTCCCTTAGCAGGGTCTTTTTCTGCACTTGACTAACTTTAACTGACTCAGTGTGCTTATAGTCACTCAGGTGCTTAAGCACTTCACTTAATCAGCGCCTTGGGCAACGAGGATGAAGAGAAATCTTCTGCCCCAGAGGGACCAGTCTCTTTTCTGTGACAAAGGCAGAAAATGTCATGTAGAGTGCTGAGGAAAAAAAAAAGTAAGGATCACTATAATCTGGATATCTTCAGAAACTTTCTCTCTTTTGGCCTAGAAATGGCTATGAATGGGCCACGGATGCATCTTTTGAGCTGGCACCGGGGTTGCATGGCTAGTCCGTCCAGGTGCAGCACATGCACAGGAGATCTCTGGTGGGAATATGGCAGCCTCATGCAATATCCAGGAGAACGTGTATCTCCCACCGTCCTTCCCTTCAGATGGACTTTGAGATTTTAAACTGTTAATCAGTCTTATAAAATGTGGAGCTCTTATCATTTGACTCCTCACCCCTTACTTCCTTTTGTCAGGAGGGGACTGGCCTTCTACTTTCTCTATCTTCTAACCTTCCCTGCAAGAGCATAAGTGGATTTAGATGCACACCATCAGTGGTTTATCTGCGGTGTAATCCAGAGACAGCTCTGGGTAGAGCCTGTACACAGCTGGGAGCAAATGAGGTCCCTGCCCAGCAGCGATGTTTCATTTTGGAGCACCACTTGTATCTTCTGTTCTAGAGAGTTCCCAGCAACCTGAAAACTGGAGATAATTTTCATATGAGGCAGGATTTGTCACTAAATTCAGCCAAACAGAACTACACATATTAGTGATTCCCTGTGTATTACTAGTTGGTGCAAGGCCACGTTAGGTGTTTTGTAACTAATCTGTCCAAGCATTTCATCTTTACAGTGTTTTCAATTTAAGGCTAGTGATGAGTGTGCATGATGGTCTGCAAGAAATCAAGAAATTGTAAAGCCCTGTGAAACATATAGGCATTACTGATGTACAGGTAAGATGTATGGACAGATAAAAGCTACTTTATTATCAAGATGTTCCTTTTAAAATGACTTTGCTAGATTTAGGTTAGCCCCATCTAGAAAATATTTTTCCTCCTGCCGGTGAATCTGCTGTTAAAAATAGCATTGCAAAAAGTAATGAATGTTTATAGTATTGACTGGCAGTGACAGCTCTTTCAGAGCTCAAGTAATATAATTAATAAGAAGGTGATGAATTAACCTCCTTTTAATTCAGTGGGGTTACCTCAGAGATAACTTTGACTCCAATACCTTTTGTTCATTTGACCCATTAGATTTTTTTTTTAATTGTCAGAGAACTATGTCTTTACAGCAAGTGTTTTTTAAAAATCACATGAGGCAAAACTTTGGTATAAGGTTTTTATGCATAACTGTTTCTTTCTCAGACATGAAACAACCCCATTTATAATCCATTCAAAGTATCAGATGGCAATTTATGAACTTATGTATTTTACCAACTTATGAAATTAAGTTTTTTGGTGTAAATGATAGTTTCAACATAGTGCAGTGACGCTGTATGTGTCCCACTATCCACCACCCCATCCTCACCCCCATGCTGGTCTGCAGGCTTTGAGGTTGCTGTTTTAGTTTAAGGTAAGCTAAGAACCTTTTTTCTTTGATCTTTTTATTCCACATCCACAAAAGAAAATGCTAGGACGTTGCTACTGATTTTTTCCCCCCAATATGTGGTCATTAAAAGCAAAAAAGAAGCTCACACTTCTACCTTTTAATTGGGCATTTAGCAGGACAATGTTTGAAAGCAATTAATGGGAAAAACATTTTTGTCCTGTTTTATCAATTGGTCTCCAAGAAAAATGCTGTCCAAAGTAACTATTATGTACAAGCCAGGAAACTGTTGTCCTTTTCAGTTTTTCCCATGTCACAATTTATTCATTTAATTCAGTTCTCCAAAATTACTGCAGTGCCAATTATCTCTCTCTGTGTAGAAAATGAGTTTGGCCTACTTCAGCTTTTCCTTCATTTTATGACTGTTTTCTGCTATTCTTCAATGAGTGAGTAATGTGCGATGTGAAAAAAGGGAGGATCTTCAAAAATATGTGAAGTGTCTAGAGTGGCTTTTTGGTACCTGTGAAGAGGCCCCTTGAAGAAGCTTAAAGGACAATAGAATATTGCGGCTAGCAGTGGTTTATTTTGTCCACATGACTCATTTCACACGCACCCAGGCAACTGATGAATGGAGGATTAACACAAGTTTTCACCTTATTGAAATGAGTGATTCAAAGCAAACAAATAGGACTAACTAGTTTGGAATATGAAATTAAAGTTTCTCCGAGTCCTTTTGTTATACATCACTTTCACACTTAATTAGAAATATGATGGCTTTGGAATTACTTTTAACCAACTTTGTTAAATAACAGTAGTTTAATGTTTGTTATTGTCTCACAGTCCACTTGTCTCAAATCTAAAGACTCCCAGGGACTGTTCAAACACATTAACAAAAAGCTGTTTTAAAACAAAATGAAAAAATACCACATATATACATATATTCACTCTTTCTTTGTGCATGTTTATATACACTTACAGAAAGAAAGAGCATTAGATGCATATTTTATTGTTAGTTGCATTATATATATCTATAAATATTTACAGATGGGTAGGTAGCACTATAGGAAAAGTGCTTTAGATGCTATCTGTATGCTAATTTACACAACTCATTCAACTCCTTAAGCTTTGTAATTATATTCTAAACAGGTTGGGGTTACCCATGAACACCATTCAACCCTGCGTGACTTTATATGGTGCTAAGATGCAACACCCTGTGGTCATACAAGTCGTAAGCTCCCAGTTTACAATTTTAACAACTTCCCTTGAGGAAGGATAGTTTAGCATCTTTGTATGGTGTAGCCAACATTCAGGGCACACAAGTGCTTTCAAAGCAGGATGTCTTCCTTCTATTCCTTTTAAGGATGCAACAAATTGATATTAACACCCTTTCTGTGGAGCAGATAGCCAAACACTCCTAGCTGGCTGTACAGTTAATGGGTCATATGCCCTTTCCCTCTTTTTTTTGGGATAAAGCTCTCCAGTGCCTCTAACGTACTGGAAGCTCCTTGCAGCTGAGTAGTTGGATTGGCTTCTTCTGTGGAACAGCTCCATTAAACCCTGCATGCAGAGTTACACAAAATCTTCAGGATGCTGTTGAGTCACAACTTCTGTCATTAAACTTTAAGATTATGAATGTGACACCCCGTAAGGAATTTCTGCAGAAGTGTACTGAATTAAATGCAAGAATTTTGATTTAGGGAGTGGCAGTACAGGGGAGAAAAAGAGAGAGTTCTATTCACCACTTAACGTGTGGCTAATCCTTTCTGAAGATTTGTACATGTGTAGGCGAGAGGGGGACCAGAGGCTGAATTTTGTTTCTATTATTTCCCACACGATCAGGAACACTATGGGATAGCTCTAGTGAGATTCATTTTTGTCATGGTATTGCTGTTCCTGGCTGCAGAGGGATGGCAGGGGTGTGATGCAGCACGGAGGGATACTGTGATCATGGGGTGACCGAGATAAGTTGGGATATGGGATGACCTGTTAGCATTTCCACTGAAAATAGCAAACATTGGCCATATTCTGACATGCATCCAAAATTTTATTGCTGGTTTGTGACAGAGGTTTTGAATTTGGGTTGGCATCTGCTCGCTGCTCAGTAAGGCAGGCAGGAGCTTTGGCACATTCAGCTGCCAAAGTTTAACGAGTGTCCATTGAACACATCCAAACTTTAATTTTTCCTTGCCCAGAGTCTTTCAACTTCATTGGTTGGAGCACTTTCACAAACGTACAGGACTTTCCCATAAATCAATCTCTTTTGACAGTCTTAAAAGCCTCAACTGAGGCATGGAAACGTGAGATCTCCGCAGCAAAGTGTCTACAGATATTTTCTTTGTAAAGTGGAAAGAATAATTTATAAGTTTTTCTTCTCTCAATCTTAAAAAGTGATGACATTATTGTTGTTGTTGTTCAAACTTTAGAAAGGATTTCAATCTGAGGCAGGCTTTTGATATGGAAAACCTTTTCACATCTCTCATTGTAGTAAGTGACTGAGTTTGGGTTCTGTACAGAAGCATGGAAAACTTCTGGTAAATATAATTAAAGTTTACCAAAAAATAAAATTCCACCTTTCTGGGAAATGTCAACATTTTCAATTTTGTTTTGGTTAAAAGATTTTAAAATTTGTTTTGGTTGTGGAGCCCCACATACAAATTTGAAATATTTCATGCAAAATAATTCCCAAAGCTTGCTTCTTTTGGAGGACTGAAATAATTTTTGACCATGTCAAAGAGAGTAACACATTTGAAATCTGATAACTGTACGAACATTACGCTGAACAATATTTCAATATAATGCCAAAGCAAAGTAAGAATCAAAACAATTTTTCTCTTATCAAGACAAAAAAGTCAAATTCGTCGTTGTGAAACATTTCATTTTAGAATTATTGCCCAAACTGTGTGTCTGGCCCAGTAAAAAATGTAGTTGCTCCAGAGAAAAGTTTATATTTTGATGAGGGAAGAGCTGAGATTCAAGCAAGTGCTGGTGACTGCTAACCCTGGAAGCGAGCTGGAAGCGAACCGAGAAGTGGGTGGATGCTATTGACCTGCCACTGGTTCCCGGTGCTGTGCTTCTCCTGGAAGCCTGGGCCCAGCGCTGTTGGGGTGACACTCAGTTTGTCCTGCTGAAATGCAGGGCTCTCAGGCCTTGCTCCCTCTTCTCTCCATGCCAACAGAAAGGCTCCGGTTTCTTTCACTGGAGCTTAGCTGATTCCTAGAAACTACTGCTGCTCATCATGCTGAGGGGAAAACCACATGCCCATGAGAGCCTCCAAAACATCTGGTCCTCTAAATAAGCTATTCCTATACATTCAGGAGCAACTCTGCCAAGTGATTTGACTAGTTTGTATTGATAAGATGTGCCGTGAACACCTCAATTTTGTCACTACTAAAGGTCATCATCTAACCCATGAATGCCTTTTCCGTACTAATCATTACCAATGCTGTACAGCACAATGTCTCTGCCCACTTGGGCTGGATCTGGAACAGATGTACAATTTGCTTTGAGAACTCTTGATAAGGTCAGAAACTGGCATTTACCATCCTGGGAGATAATTCTATAAAGGAAGCAAATCCTCTGCTGCAGATAATAATGAAGTAACTATATAATTCAGCACAGCGTAATCACCAGACTTTTGGATACATCCATGATGGGATGTATGTATTGGATTGCTGAGTGATGCCCTGTCTAATTCATAAATGGATGGTTGTAAATCCCACTGAATCTATAATACCCAGTGAATATTTCAGTCTTCCACAGGAAGTTTTCCAAAAGGGTGGATAGAGAAAATCCCATCCTAGAATGCTTTCTGCCTTAGAGGCTGGAGCATTCAAATGGGAAGTGAAGGTAGAAATAATCTAATGCAGAGAAAGACATTGCACCACAGCCTACATTGAAACTGAGATTGCCAGTCTCGGGGTGAAGCAAACAACATTTCCAGTCTTTGTTGGATGAATCCTAAACGCTTCTGTGCTGTAACAATATCTCATCCAGCCAAGATTTTGACATGCAAGGTCAGTGGTTTCATTTTCAATCAAATCTTGGACTGGAAAGGTTCTATGAAACATTGGTCTTGTATTTAGCATCATGATGGGTGCGATAAAGACAACACTACTTGGACTAGGAAGAAATGTTATTATTGTTCTTTTCAACAATAGACACTTATTTCTAACACAACAAACATTTCTTATGTTCCCATATTATAGGGTTCCCATATTCATTCTTGCTTGCTGGAGGTGTTCCACCTGAAGATGATCATCATATGAATGCAATGTGATAACTGCATACCTACACCAGGAAAATCCATGTGTAAGAAATACCCAATATAAGCTATCTTGTATTTTAAATCTGACAGTAAGGATTTTTACACTTCTCCCCACACATCACACTATGTCTTTCTTTCATACCAATTCCATGCAATTCTGAAACCTAGGGATAACTTTTTTTTACCTTTTTCTAGGGAGGAAGATAGCTTCACTGTTACCTGACCAATGGGAAAGGTAATTTTTCTGAAATATGCAGAAATTTGTACTACCCCAGAAACCCTGAGCTCCCTCCCCAGGTGGGACACCTTTGCTGAGGGCAGTTATATTGCGGGCAGCCCAGCTGCACACTGACATAGCAGTTGTCTCCAGACACAGCTTCTAGACTCCACGTTGAAAACATGTTTCTGTGACAAGGCATAATCATTGTTTCAGACAAGCACAATTCATATCATCAGAGAATATTACCCTTCTTTTGTGTTGGACTAGAAATGGCCCAGGTATGTTTTGTAAGAGAATAAAAATACCTAAGGGTGGCAGCTTTCAAACCTCATGAAAATATGACAAGGGACTATGACCTGAGAGACTACTACATGTTTCCTCCAGAGCTGCCATCGATGGGACTTTCCTACAGCTCTTGTCGGGGTCCATTTCATAAGCCAGTAACGTGGAGTTTCCAGCTTGTCTTCCTTCACTTTGCAGACTTGCTTTCTTTTTCCCCTGTCCTTTAATTTTTAATTTTTCAACTTTCACGAGGAAAGAGCAAGTCTCAGGGTCAGAGTGATGGTGTTAAGCTTAAGGAGCAGCACCACAAGAGAGAAACAGGCTGGAAGCACACGGTAAAATCAGTAGCCATTGATGCTCAAAATTGTAAGTGAACTTAAAAAAATGAAATAACAATTCTTCTCTCACGTCCTCGAGAGTTTTATATTATTAATCCCAGTAACCAGAGCAGAATGAGCTCTGTGCAGTACTGGTCAGCACAGGAAAAGAAGATAAAAAAAAAGAAAATGAAAAATGATATTATTTTCCACTTAATACATTGATGTGGCAGTGTTGTTAGCAAACTCATCGTTATTCATTCCTCTCCCCCACTCCATTAACTCACAAATCCCAGGAAAGTCACCACCCCATCACACTCAACCTCCTTTGAAACCTTCCCCAAATGCACGCATAAAAAGCACTGTCCAATCCAAGGAGTCACACCATGCCTGGTTTATTTTCTCCTGCCATGCCACTGGATGCTGTACCGAGTCCCGCTGCCTGTCCAGAACCTCTGTAGAGTGCTGCTGTGGGCTGTGAACCAGCTGCTGCATTGCAGACCGGGAATGACAGCTTATCAGGAGGGAGTTAACGTGATGCCTCTCTCTGTAATTTGTAAAGTGCTTTGGGGTTCCACTCAGTGAAGTCTGCTATCTAAATGTGCTACTGCTACATCTTAAAGGTTACACAGCAGAGCACTGCTGGGTCCCAGTGCTTCTGATTTTTCTGATGCTTTTCAGGGAAGGACATCTGTGAACGCCTGGCTATGTCTAAAGACTGAAAATGGGGGGAAATGGGTCATTTGGCTGATGTGAGGGATGCCACGTGCCCCACTGATGGGAGCGTGGGGAAGGTCCACAGGCTATAGGGTTACCTAAGAGAGAAAATTAAGGAGAGTTTTGTTTGCCCAGGGGGAGAAAGCAGACAGCTCTGGTTTATTGAAGGCTGCAGCCACGATTCACCTAAATCCTGAATCTTCATGGATGCCATCTCTGGCTCTGCTGAGCAGCCCTGGCTCATAATCATCTCCCCCCGTTGCACTCTGCCCCCCCCAAGTCCAAATTGGGAAGGGGCTGAGAATTTGTCTCGCTCGAGCCCTCGCCAGGGCCACGAGTGTCAGCTGCTCTGTCTGATGACTGGCGCGTTGATTATGCACCTATCCAGACACATGGAAACTCCACAGGGAAAAGCTCCCCAATACACACACATTTGTAATCTCTTGTGAATAGAGTCCTAAGTGCCCATTAACTATTGCTCAATTACACGGGAACTCTGCAGAAGTAAATATGGCATGCACATGAATATCAATTAAAGCCATTATGATCAGTGTGGTCGTGAGTCAGGAGGGAAATGTGCATAATCTCGACAGAATAACGAAGACACGCTTCATTTTACTCGTGCGGATTGGAATAGTATGTTAAGCTAATAAAAGCTTTTGCATTTTTAAAAATAGTTTAACAAGCCCAGAATAGTTTTGAATCATATCCGCCTGTGATTTCAGTTGTTAAAGTTAGCTTTGAAGTTCTTTTATAAAAGACAGAGGGAAAAACCTCTACTGCTGCGCCTGTAATTTCTCAGTTCCCCTTCCCTCCTTCAATTGTTCAGTGTTCATAATAGCCCTATCTTACCTAACACCATACAGGTACAACCAGCAATCAGATACCTGCACAAAAAAAGGTTGATAGCTGAAAGACCAGACACAAATGCAGAGCACCAGACTGACAAACCATTTCAGCTGGAACCAAGGGAGCTCTTGCACTCTGGCAGCTGAGCATCTGCGCTGGGGGATCTTATCCTGTATCCTTCTACCCACCTACTGTCTGACCAGGGGTAAATCCCAGGTCGACACCATTATCTCTAGCATAAGGGCAAGGTGTAAGAGTGGTGCTGCATGGCAATGAAGGCTTTATCATAAGGATGTCTTTACTGTCATGGACTTTTGCCTTGGGAGGAGAACGCCAGATGAGGTACTAGTTCACCTGGGGCAGGCTGATTTCAACAGCATTTATGAGACTACCCCAATGGCACTTTACTTATCAATGGTTGTGGCCTCATTTCCACCCTGATGGAAACTTCAATGCAGTGTTGCAAACTTTCCATATAATTTTCTTTTGGTGAGCCAAGCTATCCTAGCATCCTCTCCCAGGTGCTACTGAATTTTGGAAACCTGTTGTCTCACAGAGAATGATATAGACTCCTCAAGACAAAATGTGGGGTCCTGTCTATGGTCTCTCTTCTCTTAGACCTCTGTCCAAGGGCCTAAATACAGCTTTGGCAACACACATGCTTATTGCTTGAAGTACATTCATTCTGGTTTGAACTCATGATAAAATTTTCATTATTTTGAAATCAGCCGTGTTGCCTTGTGGCCTAAAAAAAACGCATAGGCTGCATCTGTGGGGGTAAACTGAACATGGCCAGTGAAGGCCAGGAGCTGACCCTCCACACTGTTAATTGATATCTGGGCATGACTGCGGATTAGCGTGGGTGAGGAGCCCTTCCTGGTGGACCCAGAGGGTTTTGCTGTGGGGATGAGAGTCACTCTCGGACCAACAGTTTGTTTGATTTACTAAGATGTAGCCATAGCCCATGTCTGTACTAGTACACTGAACAGGAGCAGCGCAGGGATTCAAGCACTTTCCTGCTGTGGACCATACCGTTTAATTATTAGCAACTTCCTTGGCACATTTTTGGCCTATGCCATCATGCTTTCACATGATGCCCAGACGCAATGCAGGCAACAGCACTAGCCAGGGACTGTTCCCAGTAGGCAGGATGGAAAAAGGAGGATGTAGCCATACGGTTACAAGCCATGCCTTGCCACTTGCCATCAGGGCAAAGAACGGGCCCTGGCCCGTTTTATGTACTAGGCTAGATGTAGCCATAGAGACTGGAATGTTTGTACTGCCTTTAATTAAATGGAAATTGTGTTTCATGGCAGTTCTCACAACAGTCTAAACCTGTGGGATCAGGGTGATGTCTGACCACTGGAGTCAGAGGCTGGTATGTAGACTGAAAATATACGTTGATGCATCTGTGTCAGGAAGGCAGGTAATTACACTGGATGCAGTACAAGTGGGCTGATGGACAACATTGTATTAAATAAAACAAGCAGTCTAGTTTCTGAGTTTAATGCAAACTTGAGCTTGCGATAGTTTTAGAAAACAAATCGGGACAGTCCTGGGGGACCTCTTTAGAATTATTGCACTGGAAAAATACTTAAACATTTTAATATAATTATTTTAATTTTGATCTAGTTGAGGTAACAGCTGGAAGATTTTAGAGCTGTGGGTACATTTAGATTACCTATCAATTTGGAGCAATGCATACAGTTACATCTACAGATAAAAAGAAAGTTATGTAGCTTAGTGAATATAGCCAAAAAAAGGAAACATGAGTAAGCAAATATTATGAAATCTGAACAAATGTCAGCTGGCCAAAAGAACGAAAGTATGGCTGTATACAATGGCATGCTGAGGAACAATTATTTCAGCCCAAACCTCAGTCTGTTTTTGCAGAAATATATTTTTGTATAAAATGACTAAAGTAGGACTCATCCATTGATATTGATTACTAAGCAATATGCTTTCTTTCCTTTGTGAGGGTTGTATGCTGCAGACAGCGCTATGCCAAGTGTTAAGTCTTCAGCACAGGCTTTTCAGGATAAATATTAACCAAATACAGTACTCAGATTTCTTTGCTGGATTGGGGCCTCATTGCCTGCAAAACAAAACCTCTCGGTAGCAATTTTTAACAAACCTGTATGGTCCTGTTCTTTAAGCGCCCAGGGGAGGCATTGGGGTCTGTCACTAGTCACCACCTCAGGAGGGGATAGACCTGAGATACTGAGAACATCTTGCAAGTCAGTGCAGAGCCTTGACTCTCACTGGTTTTACCTGACTTTGGGGGTTAAACCATTCAGACCTTTAGCCTTGTTTACCTGATCAATAAAACATTCATAATGTCCCCCTTCCAGGAACGGGTTAAATTTAATTAGTTAATATTGAAAAGCACTCTGAAGATGAAAAGTGCTCTGCTATGTAACTGCTGACTATTAGCCATTATTAGGTCGCCTCTTGTTTTTCATACGTTAGTCCAACTAAAAGGCAACTCAAAAACTTTTTCGTTATAGGCAGGGGTTTGCCAATTTAAACCAGCCAATTTAAAGTACATTTAACAAGTAGGATTGGTATATTTTTAATGGCCTGTAGCAGGTTTGTGGCAAAAGGGGCAGAAAGTTAATTTTTGGCTCTGCTTCTTTAAATTAATAGGACGTAATTTGCGACAAGAGACAAAGTTTCCTAAGGAAATCATTGTGTTGGCAAGGCTGGTTAAATAAAGCGTCCTACAGGAGCTAGGTAATAAATAAAAACCCTGCCTTCACAAGGCTTTGTCATTGTCTGGAAAGCAGAGAGAGAGAGACTAAAATAATTAAAGGTGCTTATTCTAGTGTAGTAGCTCAGTAAATGAAGTATGCTTGGATTTTCCCTTTGCAGGAGCTAAATCTGTGACCTTCTGTACCAGAGGAAAGAGTCCTTTGTGTTCTGAGCTCTAATAGCCTTACCATGGTTTCATTTCTACCAGGGTCCATGAAACACTTGTTATATTTATTTTCATTACTTCCATTCTTTCTCTTTTGCAACCAGGTGTTAGTTCAATCTTTAAGGAAAGAGTAGATTGGTTTTGTTTTTTTTTACCTTGATGAGCTTTATGCCTTTATGTCTTTGGTTTATCTCCTGTGTTTCAGAATGTTTCTTTTACCTTGTGGAATACTGTTAGAAGTCTCTGTACAAAAGCAAAAGCTGTGGTTGCTATAGCAATAACCAATCTGATGAAGCTGTGACCTAAATCATGACTGAGAAAAATAGTACCTTTTCTATATCACTGCAGTTACTGCTTCCTTGGATTATGCTACCGTTATGCAGGATTTATTACCTAAAATGAACTCTTTGACTCCAAGATACAAGAAAAAGTAGTGTGATACTTCTATAACTGTAGAGTTGGGCAGGAACATGAACAAGTTAAATCTGCTGAAATTTATAGGTGAAAAGGAGTTCTGCTCTTGGTAGCACGTGTGTAGCTAGACCTTGGTGCAGTACAATCTATTTCTTGAAAATCCAGGGAGCTTTGACTGCTGGAAGATACTTAAATCAACATAATGTACAGCTCAGATTTATTGAGCATTGCAGAACCAGCTACTTGCCCAACTTCCTGAAATCTTTACTTAGAGTCATCTAGTAGGAAAGGAGGGAAACGTTCTTTAGGAGCAGTTGCTTCCTTGCTTGCTGAAAATCTGGTGAGGAAATTGGTGCAGGCAGCCAAAGACCATTACCTAAAATACAAATCAGTGGTTCTTAATTGGCTCTGACCATCAATGAACCCCTCACCAGTAGGAGCTATGTATGAAGTACTTTCTACACATGCTTTACTTTTACAACTGACAAGGGAGTGTAACATGGTAACTAATATTATGAAGGGTAGGATGGAGCAGGATTTATCCCATTGTGCTTCTGAAACCTAGGCTTTGAATCTATGGTTATCATCTAGGCTACCTCTATAGTCAATGGGAGTGGGTGAGAGGGAGACAGATATATTTTTCCTCTCCTAAAATAGGCATCTGGGATAGATGGGATGAAAATCTAGAAGAGCATCTCTGTCTCTCTGTGGACTACAGAGGGAGCTTTGACAGCTTGCTTAGAGCAGACATCTGAGTTTTAGGTGGCTGCAGTTACATGAGCTGAACTCCATTCATACTAAAGATGTTATGCAGCAAATCTAGTATGGGTAAACATTGCAGTTATAACAACATGGTGGGAGCAAAGTGGTCAGATCTTCAACTCTAACAGCAGTAGCTTGCCCTGAGCTCTACCAGAACTGAGAATAAGAAATTACTGAGCTGCAGGAAGGTGGGAGTAGAGGCAACATCGAAATTACTTGTATTGGAGAGGATGGGGAGTGGGAAGTTGGCAGAGTTAACTAAATCAGCTTCGCTGGAACAGCAGACGCAGGTTGGCAATTGTGACTGCATTTAGCCTGACAAGTAGCTAGCTAAGAGGTACTTGTGCTGTTATTACCCTCCCTGCTAGTCCCTCACCCATCCTTCTGCTATAAACCCAAGTGGATAAATCCTAAGGATCAAGAGACAATTAAATGTGTTTGATGATGCTCATTGGGAAATCAAAGTTGCTGTCTTTGCTGTCAGAGATTTGGACTGGAGATGCACAAGCAGTGACGAAGCCTGGCTGCTGAACTATTTGGAGAGATCTAAAATTACCCATTTCTTATGGCCACCTGGTCTCTTCAACATCTGCTGCGTGCTTGGCTCAGAGACTGCCTGCTCTCTGAAATCACACCACACATGACATAATGTGTCAGAAGCAGTGTGACACAGCAGTGACATTTAAAGGGACAAGAGCTGGGCCATCAGCTCTTCTAGAATGCATGCTCTAGGGCTTTCCTGGTTCCAGTTGGTTGCAATATACAAATGAGACCATTTGTGACCATTTGCAATTGTCTTGGGGTAGATGGCCACGGAGAATCCTTAGTTTTGTGAGGAGTCAGGTAGAAACAGGAGTCACTTGTTGTGCAAGGACTTAGGAATCCCTTTAATTTTGCAAAAGCTCTCTCACCTCCTCAGCACTCATGTCTGATTGATGGTGGTGCATTTATGAACTGGAAATTATGTGGCTATTGGCCAATGTGCAATATGATAAAATATTACAGTGAGGAGACTTAATATTTCACAGCTAAAGAAGCTGAGAACTGACTCTTGCTGGAAATAGCACCCACATACAGCCCTAACTGAGAACAATAATCCAGGTGACAATATAAAAAAGGTCGGGGCGGAGCACCATTGAGGATGGACTGCAGGAGCAATACTAATGCCAAAATATGCAGCTACTCCAGTAGCTGGTTGTGGCACTGAGGTCTTCTGGTGCCTTCTGGCTGCTTCTTCAAGAGTCCTTTTCAAGCAGATGCTCCCCATAGTCCTTTGCTTAGCTTTTACTATTTTACTTTCTATGTCCCCCCACTCTCCCCTCTCTACCTTGCAATAGGCCAAGCACTTCTGTGCCTTCAACAACCTCCTGTTTAACCTATGGAAAAGGACACAAATTGTGCATGTCTGTGCTGCAGGAAAAAGACTGGAGACATCTGGGACATCAGCAGTATCTTAGGTCCCTGGAAAAACAGGGGATTTGTTAGGAGGATTGTCCATTTGATCCTTGGGAGTATGTTTTTGTTAAAGCTGGATCTGTTTGACAAATTTGTGTGTCCCTGAGGTGAGAGGTTTTCTGGTTGTAAAACCTGCCCAATAGCCTTTTTAAAAACAGCTTCAGCCTCCATCTGGGACCCCTGTTCAGCTTAAATCAGCTAACGTGTAGCTGTTTCAAACCAGTGACTGGCCTTCCCTTTGCTTCCTTCTTGCATTGCTTCTTTCTTCTCCCTTGTGAAGACATTCTTTTAAAAGTATTTTGTAGTATTTAAAAGTATTTTAAAGTATTAAATACTTTAAAAGAATGTAAAAGTATTTTGTACCCCAAATTCCACTCTGATGGCATTTGGAGGGAGCCTGAGATTACAAATCCTCACAGCTTTTCTAATCCATGTGCTTTGTTTCTATTGCATGCATGTTCTCCCTTCCTAGAGCAGAGCAAATAGGTGCAGGGATTCACCTGGTCTTATGTTCACCTTCCCCTTTGGGGATCCTTAATAGTCAAACAGTCAAATAGTCAAATATGCATGAATACAGAATGAGATGCCTTCTTCCAAGAACTGGGACTCTCCATTTTTATCCAGTGTCTGTTAGAAACAGAATTTCCTTCATTGCTCACCCTCTTTCTTTATATTGTGGCTGCAATACGCCATTTCAGAAGTGTCATCACCTTTATCTTTTTACATTCTGATGTAGTCTGTAATCAACACTAGCTTCAGCGACTCTCATTACTAGCTCTTGAAGTGATTCTTCAGACTCAGCAAGAACAACATCATCATCAGATTACAGCATCTGCTTCCTCCAATTTCAGTCTTGCCACTGTAGCCAACAACAACGACGCACATTTGCATTTCAGTGCACAGACAGAGCTGATGCTGTGCCACCGTGCAGCCCTGCTGGACTTTCTTCCTGCCCATCAACCACTGTGCAGTGTCCTTGTGTCCTTTGTTGAGTCTTTCCTTTCACTTGTGTCTGGTCACGTACAGCACAATAAATTATATAAATGTATAAGAAAGCCCCCACAGATATTGAGAGCTGCGTGTAGCATTCAACTGTTTCTTTCTGTTCTATAGCACAGATCCTTTTGCACTAGTTTTTTTTGTGATGTTGTTTTTTTTTTTCCCCAGCATTATTCTAAAAGCTGATTTACATCATTGTCATGAGTAAACTAGCCTGTGTTTTGTTCTTTCTGTGCTCAATTTTGCTTTCATATTTTTCAGCCCCTTTCTCCAAACACTAAGCCCATTTTTTCTTAGTGTGTTTGAATAGCAAGTGGAATTATTTGGCAATGTGCACATCCTCTCAGACTCCCCTTCTCTGAGCACAGAATGAGTTTAGTGTCTCTCATTAAGTCCCATAGCCGCTGCCCTGTTTTTCCACAGAAGTTTGCAGATCTTACGGGAAATCTTGATACCAATCTAGCATTAGAGTGTTCTCTTCAGGTACTCAAAGCAGGCAGGCATGAGAATATTTGAAGCATGTAATGATGACTATTTGAGTTAACAGCCCCTCTGTCTTCCTGAAAGAATAATTCAAATAAAGGATGAGGTAAGAGGTTCTGATGCTGAAATCATATTCAGATACATGAAGAGACTTAATCTGGCCTTTTTGTTTGTTTGTTTGATAATAACTTATGCTCTGACTTAATTTCCTTTATCTCTGCAGTGCTAAACAGAAAAGAACCTTTATAAAACAATGAAGACGATTTACAAGCCTTGAATGCAGGGTCCAGTGCAGAGCCTGAGATGTCCTACTGCCACTCTCAGCGCGTGAGTTCCAGCTTTGCTGTGTCTTGCAGTGGCAGCTATTCCTCCTGCAGGTAAATAGACTGGCCTGAGGTTCACAGGTGGCCCGATAGGATGCTATCCACATCCTTCCCTTGTCGCACACTCTTGCAGAAACTTGTGGGGTTTAATGCTGTTAGTCAGAGGGGTTGCTTAGTCTTAAGCAAATGAGCTGAAATTCTCTTTTGTATGTGTATGGGGAGCCTAGGAAAATAATGGGTTAGCACAATTTCACTGGTCTGGAAAAAGCAAAGCAAAGCAAAACAAAACAAAACCCCAAAACCTTTAAAGGCCAAATTTGAGACCCTCGGTGCTTATTCAAATTTAGATACATCCTCTGTATGACTTCTGTGAGGGAGATGAAGAGCTCCAAAGCAGCTTCGGTAAGTTAAAAAACTCAGGGCAACATGGAACTGGTTGCATTGGTTCCTAATTTTGAGATTCAGAGCCAAGCAGGACGGAATTATTATTATTCTTCACAAACAGAGCTTTAGACCTGCTCCAGGGCTTCCAAAGGAATCACTACAAGCAGTTTTAGATCTGGCTAATCAGTCATTGAAGACCTCTTCTTGAAGAAATTAAATTATTAGATCCTTCGACTTCTCAGGTGGGGAACCCACTGGGACCACCCAGTCTTATGTCTTGTGCAATGCAGGCTGATGACTGTTGACAGGGGGTCATTTTCAGATTTCTTTTATTCTTTTTAAACCACTTCATTTTCTATTGAAATACTGTGAAAAATTCAAACCTCACTGAATATTTCTATTAATTTGCCTGGGTTTTGCCATTTTTGTTTTGTTTCCAGAGGTTACAACATTTACAGCTTCCATTATAGTGAAATTCTGTTATATCCATTGAGCTCTTGTAGAACAAAAATACTAAATTAAAGTAAATTTCTTATGATTATTCAATGAATGCTTTTGCTTTTTGCATCTTCACATGCCCAGCCAAATTATGAGCAAAGTTAAGCCAACCTGCAGCTTAACTCCCAGAAAAAAATGGGAAAAACTCAGAAGACGGGTAACTAAGCTCCAGCTTTTTACCTTTCTTATCAACTTTGTATCCAACATTATTAAAGGCTGACAGTTAGTGCTTTCAAGTGCAGCCCTGGTTCATTCCCAGCAGTAAACTATGCTAGAGGCACATCGGTACAAGTGTTAATAAAGTATTAATAAATCCTCGCTACGTGGGAGTAATATTGCAGGGTAGGCAGTGATAGAGAGTGCTAGGTCACTTACAAGCACTGGCTGGGATCCATGTGCTCACCTGTCATCTCTGGATGACAGTTAAGAAATAGGTACCAAATTTTAACATAGGGGGCTTTTACATTTCTTAACAAGCTTCTTAACATAAGCACCAATTCTTTATACGTTATTTAAAATAATCTTCTAATGTAAACATCATCACATTTCTCTTGTTAACCAACTTATTTTACAGCATTTGTAACAAGCATATTTACCCATCAGAAAACAAGAGTCTAAATAAATAAATAAATAAATTCACTTCACAGAAAAACAGAAAGGAGAAATAAGACAGGCAGATGACTGAAGGGAGAAATTCTCATACGCAGCAACACGTAGAACAAACTTTTGCTACAAGGTGAGGACGCCTGAGGATTTTGGCCTCTAGTCTATCTTCTCCTGGTGTTCTGTTACTCTAAGACCCATGCCTGAACGCAATATCCGAAAAGCCTCAGGCTTCCATTGGCTATATTTGCCATCAAAAGAAATATTGAAGAGATTTTTGCAGGATTTCTGGCCTAATTCAGTTAGTGCCAGAAGGTTTGAATGAGGTTTAGATAAGCAACCTGAAAGAAAACGTAACTATAAATATCTATTGTTTACCCATCTATCTAATAATAACTGGCTTATTAGAAAATGACCTTGGGGCTTGTTGCAAACCATTGCTGTTTTCTAGTCAGTCTTATGAGGTGTATTAACTTCACAGGGCTAGAATCACTGTTATTGGAGGCTAAATTCCCAAAAAGCAATGCCGCTACATTGAGAATAGAAGAACATAATGTGAGCAAACTCATTTAAAAAAAAAAAAAAAAAATCTGTCTACAACAGCTTAACAGAGAGTGACAAGAACAAGGGAGCGTGGTATCCATATGTGGAGGTAAATGATGGTACAAGGTGACAAAGAAAGGTAGGTTTTTTGTGTTGGGTTAATAGCAACAAATCTTCAGTGATCTCTTGGTCACACTCAGACCCTTCGAATTTCTCTCTCAAATATACTACACTAGTTTTTCAATGCTCTGCCTCTAGGTTCATCCCACTGCAATGAATTGGGTTATACTGGCACAGGATTAGAGGGATGAACCAGAAAAACAACAAGCTTTTATACACAGTTGCAAGTGAAGAATGGGGTGTCACGAAGGGAAAGAACATTCATGGTCTTAAAGCCAAATGTAAAGTATAAATCTCATGAATTAGAAATTCTTTTGATTTAGAGCCCAACAAGAAATGTACAGCTGTAAAGTCTTTGTCAGCTCATATCAATATTTCATTTTGCCAGTCGAGGATAATTTAAATTCTATGTATTGCAAGAATTAAATGTAGTGATATAGAGTTGGGCAGAAAGTGTAAAAATTTAAATGTTGGATACCACTGTGCTAGACAGAGTTGTAGTTAAGGGCAGGGTACATGGAAGAGTGTAAAAGCAATTAAACATGAGGTTGTCAGTAGGCTAAGAATTAGAGAATTCTTTGGATGACAGGGACAAGAAGAGGAGGTCATTAAGGCACATGCTATTTATTTTAATATTGTTCATGATCTGTATTGTACTAAAATTATAAATAGGCTAAGTGTGAGTGACCCAGAACAGTTTGGCTTCTGTCCTAGCTGGATTTAATCGCAGTTCACGTTGTCCTCCTTCCTACTCATTTTCTGCCTTTAGCAGCAGCACTGCCAACATCTGAGATTTCCCTCCTGAGGCTTGCATCTAACCTTTTGCTTCAACATTTAGCAGTCAGCTCCTGGAGTCATGTGTTTTTCATGATATGTGGTTTTTTGGGGAGTGTTTAAGTAGCACCTTGTTTTGCCAAAAGATCCTCCCAGCTGACATTTCATGTCAATAAGCGTATAAAAGATTGTACTGATATAACTGTCCTGGGATAGCGACTCCATCACAAGGCAGTGTTTGGGCTGCTTTTTGGAGGTGAGCTAAATTATAACTTTGCCTAAGCTATGTAGCTAGGTCCCAGTGTGAGTGGCCAGCTGGAAGAAAGGGTTATACTGATCTAACAATATCTTTTTAAATTCACATGTTAGGTTATGCCAAAAAAATAATCCCATGTAGGCAAGACCTACATTTTTAGTCCTTAGGGCTGTGGAGAAAACATGACTCAAGTGTATTGAAAAGGCTTAGATACCAGGAGGCAAATAAAAATAACCCCAGTTGCAGTATTATTATTTTTTTCAATTTCATTATTTTTGTGCCAATCTCAAGGTTTTGGGGGCCTGAACTCTGGAATCGTGAACCCTTGGGGATGGCAGAAATATTTACTATAATTAGATGGTATAATCTTTGGGATGGGGACTCTGCCTACTTATGTGTTCACACAGAACTCCGCACAAGGGGCTGCTAACCAAATACAGGCTTTCTGGTCCTACCACAGCGCAAACAAAGAATTAATATTAATACAACACACTCATCCCACTTCTAGGTGCACATCTGCTACATGTCCACAATCCCTGCCCATTTCCCTTATTCAGACTAAAGTTACATCCTCCCACAGTTTGTCTTTATTTTGACAGAAGTCCTTACCTTGACTTTTTTATGACTCTGTGTCACCCTTAAGTCTTTGGGCCACAGGCTGCATGTACCTTTCTGTGAGCCTGAGCGATGTACGGATGCTTCAACAGACGTATTTATACACGTGACTCGCTGTGGGCTTACAAACTACAGGTAAAGATGAATCATGATAACTCTTCTGCAAAGAAAAGGGCAAAAAACCTAACTCTTGTTGCCTGCCTGAATTTATCTTTTGTTATTTACTATAGGATGAATATTACCCCTGTGCAGATGGTTCACATAAAACCCTGCACATCACTGAAATCATAGCTAATCAATTAACATGTGGATGTAGAGCTGTGTATGTTCCAGTTTCTGGAGTAATGAATTATTATATTGCTTAAATGTAAGGAGCTGGCGCCTTTTGCCCAGGACTCTCCAAGTACACCAGAAGATACAGTTCCAGAGTTTGATGGAACTGCTATGGTGCAGCCCACTCTTTTATGACAGATCTTGTGAAGCAGTATTTCCTACTAGAATTTCCAATTGTGTTAGATGCCCCATATCTCACTGTTCCTGTAAGAAATGCATATGGACATTCCTAGGAGCCAGGTATTTTGTTTCAGGACCACTTATTTAGAGAACATAGAGGACAAAATACACAACCACCCTTACGAGCCTGGAGAAAAACCTACCAGGTTGCTGAGCTGAGGTAACTTTCATCTCTAAGTGCTCTGCACTTGTATGTAAGAATCTCCTGGAAGTAAGTACCAAAGCTGTACTCAAAAACTACTCCATCTCTAAACAGACATGTTTCACAGCATTTGTCAAATGGAGAAATTACTTTTTTGAAGCTATTTCAGCATGTATTTAGTAGACAGATCGAGTAAAATTTTATCGCTTTTCATGAGTTAGTAGAAACAAAAATTAAAGGTAAAATGTTTATTACAGTACCTCTATCGACATATAATCTGGTTGCAATTCAATCTAATAACAGTCTTCCAACCTCTTATTTTTCTGATATACTCTTTGCAAACATTAAAGGGTGAAAAACTATCAATGCAGGTGTTTGTTTTAGTATCACAATTTTATAGGACTGATCCCAGTAATTCAAGTGTGTTTAGGAAACTTCAGAACTATATATTTTGTGACAGACTGAGTGGGCATAGTTAGTGCAAAGAACATTATGAACTGAACTCAGCACCTTTATCTCTTCCTGAACTCCCTTGTTCTTCATCTATATTGAGAATCAGCATGGCACTTTGTTTCAAAGACCTCACTTTTAAAATAGCCCCTCAATAAAGTTTATGGAAAAGGACCAAAACACAGTCCGTTAGAGAGCAAATGCAGGCAAGGCCATATGTAGATGTTTTTCACACCATTGCATTACGAGTAATAGCGCATTTTTTCCCTAGCAGCACCTAAAAGAAATCTTATGTGTTGCACTTAATAATTGCTGTCTTTATAGTGGCTGGGGGATGGCAAGCGCATTTTGGTGTGAATGATTTCTCCAGCAGTAATAAAAGGTGGTATTAAAATGTCGCTGCAGTCATTTAAACGGTTGTTTTCTAGGAAATGAATGATTTTTGAAGTTCACAGTCCTTAGCTGTTAATAATAACTGAGCATGTTCTGTTGATGAACAATGTAAAACGGCATTTTGACAATAACTCTCCATTATCAACCAACTATCCATTATTTGTCTTCTGTTCACTTTGTGTAATTATCACAATCTTTGTATTTTCTTAATCTACTCTGGGGGCTCTGCAAAGAAGGCCAAGGTTCTCAAAGACTAAGAAATAGTATTTGTTTTTCTCTTCAGGAGCAGCAGCTCTTGCAGTTCAGCTAGCTCTGGCAGTATACTTTTCTTGGGAGTATTTTAACACCCACATCTCAGGTGCCTGATCCCAAGCACCAGGGGTCAGATCCTGTGCTAGTGAGTGTACATGTCCAGCAATGGAAGAGGCTACATATCGTCCTCAGTCTGAGCCTTGCACAGGGCAGCCTGTGAGCCATGATGGTCAATGAACCTGGTGATGAACCCTATTTTGGCAGTTGGAGAGTGTGTGTGTACGCATGTGTAACACAACCTATATTACAGTAACCACAGATCTCTCACACTAATGCCAGGAAAGTAGGATGTGCTCCCACTTCTGTGAGATGCCAACCAGCTCAAAGGAAGCAGAGCTGGAAAAGAGAGTCTGACCCACAAACTGGATACTTAGGAATAGGCTGAAAGAAGGATCAGAGAGGTGTGGAAGGACTGGACACCCCAGAAAACCTGGGCTGTGAAAAAGAGTCCTAACTCCTCATGGACATGTTTGCACTAGCAGGCAGAGCAGTGAGAAGCACTTGCTGACGCTTACCCTGACCCACTGAAGATCTGGAGAGGTCACTGCAACTGCTGCAATGCTTCCCCATGGGGAGGAAATGGCATATCTGTCTGGTGAGCTTGGGCTTTAGCGACTACCTGCACCTCCAAGAGTGCTTTGATAGCTCTGCTTATGAATAGATGATCATCATGTTCTTACTGCCAGCACATGCCCTGGGGCAATGGTCCTAGTGCTGGGGTTTTGTGTGCCAAAATGAGGAAAGTTAATTCAACACCCTTGATAACAACAATAGTACTTTGTGCTTTTGATCTTCAAAGCACTTTACAAACATTAGCTAATTAATTAGTCCTTACAATACTCCTCTGCTATTATCCCCATTTAGCATATGGGGAAATTGAGTCAGAGAAGTTAAATGACTTGCCCAGGGCTATGTTGGCACCAGGGCTGTGATGGGGAATTCCTGAGTCCTCCTTTCAAATCTCCAAAACAGCTGTGGCTGCTGCTGCAGACCTGAGGCTGCCTTAACTATAGACACTGGCCTGATCAGCTGGGCAGGAGCACTGACTTTGGGGTGCACCTTGCCCATCAGACATGGACCGGTTGAAGTGCCACCTATAGACTTGCATTGTGGTGCCAACCTTGGAGATTGTTGGGCTTTGTGAACTTAAACACTTTCTTGTACTCCCCTATCTACAGAGCTTCTGGAAAGGACCTGACTTGTGTCTGGCCAGCCTGGCCCCAAGCTTGTGTCTGTCTGGTGCAAATCCCCATACTCACCCCTTGCATGGGGGGTCTCCCAAAGATGCTTCCTCTATACTAGATAATGAAACTCTAACCCTGCTTCACAGAAGATACAGAGATGAAGACAGAGGTGGGGAGAGCTGAATACAGCCCTTTAAATCTTTGATTGACAAAGTCCCCATATGAGGAATGAACTGAACGGTGACAAATCATTAAGGGTGCAGACAGTGTGCTGAGGAAATAACCAAAGCTCTTAATTTTTGCTCGCCCAGGTAGTTCTGTATCTGATAGTGTACTGAGATGGTAATTTCCTCTACTGCTTAGGGATAGGGTTGCTCAAGATCTATTACAAAATCAGGATAATAACTTAATATCAAAGGAACCATCTTCCTATTTTGGCTCCAGGTAATCTAGCAAACCAGTCAATACTACTAGATAGCAGGTATGTATTAGTCAAATGAAGCTTAATGAAAGTAACTCTAGTTTAAAAAGTATATTCTTGTTTGCAATGCACATTTTGCAATGGATTACAGTGCTGGTTATCATCACACAGCTGCACAAAAATATACTGTACAATAAAATAAAGTGAATAAGGAGAATCTTTCACTTCTACATGATTGTGAGAAATATTTTTCAGCAGAGGTATGCTAACATACTGTGTTAGAGAGCTACTAACTCTCCAAAACATGGAAAGAACATCTAAGTTAAAGAAGGCAGTAAAACCAAAGTATTCTTTCAAAGTTGAGGGAAATTAGCAGAGAATCACGGAATGGCTGAGGTTGGAAGGCACCTCTGGAGCGCACCTAGTTCAACTTCCCTGCTCAGAGCAGGGTCATCTAGTGCAGGTTACTCAGAGTCGTGTCCAGTCAGGTTTTCAGTATCTCCAGGGATGGAGACTCCACAACCTCTCTGGTCAACCAACATTCCAGTGTTTGACCACCATCATACTAGAAAAAAAAATTCTTATGTTTGAATTAAATTTCCAGTATTTCAGTTTGTGCCCACTGCCTCTTGTCCTGTCCCTGAGCAGCACTAAGAAAAGCCTGGGTCCACCTTCTTTACTCCTTGTCAGCTATTTATACACATTGGTAAGATAAGATCCCCCTGAGCCTTCTCCTCTGCAGGCTAAACCACCCCAGTTCTCGCAGCTTCTCATTGTATGACAGATACTCCAAAACCTTCATCATCTCTGTGGTCCTACACTGGACACAATCCAATATGCCCATGTCTCTGTTGCACTGGGGAGCCCACCAGTGGACCCAGCACAACCGTGTAGAAGGAAAAGATCACTTCCCTTGACCTGCTGGCAATGTTTTTCCTAGTGCAGCCCAGGGTGCTGTTGGCCTTCTTTGAGGCAAGGGCACATTGCTGGCTCCTCTTCAACTTGTCCAACAGGACCCTCAGGTCCTTTTCTGCAAAGCTGCTTGCCAGCTGATCGGCCCCCAGCCTGTGCTGGTGCATGGGGTTGTTCCTCCCCAGGGGCAGGACTTGGCATTTGCTTTTTTTGATCTTCATGAAGTTCCTGTCAGCCCATTTCTCCACCCCACCCAAGTCCCTCTGAATGGCAGTACAACTGTCTGGTGCATCAGCCATTCCTCTCAGTTTTATATCAGCCACAAACTTGCTGAGTGTGTACTCTGGCCCATTGTCCAGGTCATTAATGGATATGTGAAACCGTATGGGCCCCAGAATCAACTCCTGGGGCACACAACCAGCAGCTGACTTCCAGCTGAACTTCATAACACTGATCATAGAATCATAGAATACCAGGTTGGAAGGGACCTCAAGGATCATCTGGTCCAACCTTTCTTGGCAAAAGTACGGCCTAGACAAGATGGCCCAGCACCCTTTGAGCCCGTACCCCTTTGAGCCCAGCAGGTCAGCCAGTCAGTTTTCAATCCACTGCACTAGTCTTTTCGGCATAGAGGGCTATCAGGTTGGTCAGGTATGATTTCCCCTTTACAAATACATGCTGACTACTCCCCACCTTATGGTTTCCAGAATTATGGTTTCCAGGAGCACTTATTTTATTGAGTTGGATAGTCTATTGCCCACCAGCCATGACTTCAAAATGTGTCAATGAGTTCAAAATGTGCCAACTGTGGAAAAAAAGAAGACAAGTGTGTTGCTTAAATGAAAGTAAGTAGATATATTTATTGGGACTGAACTCTTTGCTGCCATATATAAGTTTAAAACTGCATAGTCTACACATAGTCTATAACTTGACCTGATTGCTGAGAATGCTGAGAGCATCGCTCCCGTGGAGAGAAGGGAGATTTCCTAAATCATGCAGAATCAGTGTCCCAGCACCTACACTAGCATAGCATATGAGATGTTTTGAGCAGGCTGAATCTCAACTGAGCTCTTCGCCTTCTGATGAGAACCATCATCAGTTGGCACAGGATGGAAATGCCCTGAGGCCATCCTCACTTATGTGACTGCAAGACCAGAACATATAACCAAGGTGACACAACCATCTCCTCATTTGCAGGGCTGATCAGTGATTATTAGCTGTGAATAACCCCAGACATTTCTGTATGGCTATAAAGACACATTTCCCAGAATTCAAAAAGGGATTGAGTGAGATTCCTCTTGGGGGTGCACAGCAAGGGGA
This sequence comes from Ciconia boyciana, assembly GCF_034638445.1. Lineage (NCBI taxonomy): Eukaryota > Metazoa > Chordata > Aves > Ciconiiformes > Ciconiidae > Ciconia > Ciconia boyciana. The sequence goes on from NC_132935.1 coordinate 159,294,706, forward strand.
CAGGAGGCAATGAACACACATTGCAACAGGGGAAATTCTGACTAGATAGTAGGAAAAAAATACTCCCAGTGAGGACAGTCAAATACTAGAAGGGGGTCCAGGGAAGCTGTGGGATCTCCAGCTCTGGAGATACTCACCAATTTGACTGGACAAGGTCCTGAGCAATTTGATCTAACTGGACCTACTTTAAGGAAGAGGTGGGAATAGATAACTTACAAAGATCCCTTCAAACCTCAACTGTTCTCTGAGTCTATGAAATCCAAGTTTGCACTAGGACTCCACCCAACATTGGGGTAGGAATGTAGTACAACCAGGAATGTAGGACATAGTGCTAATCTGCTAATATTTCCCAGCCTGAAGGGAAGGGAAATTATACTCTATCATTTCACAAAAGATGGTCAGGCCAAATCCAGAATAAATGCATAGAAATTGAGGCTATTCCTTATATTACCTTAACAATGGTTTGGCTGGTTTAGTAATTAAACTACTTCCACCAAATACTTACTTCTGGCATCACAGAAATGGAAGATTTACTTTATATAAAATAATTGCAACAAATCCAAATATAGTGAGAGGCATATAGTACAAAGGAAGTTAAGAGCCTTACAAGAGATATGAAGTGTGCCCATTATGAAGAGCTTTTTGTATAGAATTTGTAATGCTATATTCATGTTAAAAGGAGTTCAGTATGTTTTTAGTGGAAAAAATAGTTCTTCGTACAGATAAAAATAAATTGGCCTGGGATTTTCCTTTGTTAGAAATTAAAGTATCTCAGAAAATTATTAATAGCTGTGTGTCTTCATGGTGCTAGAGAATTTTTCTATGGAGATGTAATGTGGTAGAGGGTTCTGATATTTTTCTTCACCATTCTGACAAGAAAACAACAGCTTCTTTGGTATTTATCGTTTTAGAAAGAAAGAGTAATGCTCAGCCATTTAACCTCAGAGGTGTCTGATGGCACTTTCCACAATCGGCACTGACAGTTCAAGGATGAAAGGTAGGGTGTATATTCTAGTTACTCAAGGGTTAAAGAAGATCCCATAAATAAATTATGGATGCATTTTTAGAGCACTTTGCTAAGAACAAGAATGGCAGAAAATATCACAAGGCTGTCAAATCAGATTAAAGCTCATGTGCTCTGAGTAATCTGTGGGGAAAACTAACAAACTGTATGTTTGTCACATATTAAAGATATTTTCTTAAAAAGCTGATTGGCTGAATGAACATGGAAATCCACCCTTGTTTTTTCCCCATCTCTCACAGTTTCCTTCTTATGCTTAGTTTTAAGTATAACTTACAAAACAATCGCAGCTAGCAACATATCCCAGGTGAGTGAAGACTTCAAGAAGAATAAAGCTGTGGAATCAAGTATACATATTAATGCAAATGTGTGGATAAAAATTTGTCATCTGTATATAAATTTTCTTAGCAAGGTGTTCTAAACCCTGTCACTTGGGTGCCTTGAAAAATTAACTTTACAACTTCTGCTGCTTCATAGCACATAGGCAGAAGGTTTATTCTTAATCTTCTCATACTAAAATTGTAGGAATTTACATACATCCCTCAGAAGGACAGAACTACTGCTATAGCAGTTTGCAAACTGTTAATCCATTGTTCTAAAGATCTAGAATTCGAATCATGTAACCTACAAAAAAGATGAAGGTGTGATCACAGAACATGATCCTATCAAGTAATTGTGCCAAGAGGGATGCAAGGGTCCTGGCAGAAAGGACAAGCACTAGCTCTGAATTTCTAGAACTGTCCCAACTGGCTTTTAGCCTGGATGCCTGTTCTGGCTGCCACTAGACTGCCTGTTGGACTAATACCCTGGCACACCCCCCCTGCATCCTCTCTGCCTTGTTTTCCATGGGAAGAAAGCCAGTGCATGGACTAAAAGGATCAATCGTGTGGTTTGGCTGGGCTTTTGTTTGGGAAATAAAGTGCTTAGGTGTACCTCAGGCTGCCTAAGCCCAGCTGTGTACATGCAGACTATAGGCATAGCAACTCTCATCTGTCTTTAACCACCCAACAGAACAATTAATTTTTTCCTGCAGCAGTTTTAGGGATAGGGGACCTGCACTGGGCCATAAATCCACCTTTCAGTCTCACAGGCTATTGGACTCAGCTGGACTCAGAGGCAACTCAAAGCAAAAGACTTCAATTTGATAGATAAAAAAGCTCAGCAGAAAAAGGACAAAAGGAATAACTGAAACACTCTCACTGAATGACACCTTATGATATGGCCCCTTGTAAGATGTGTAATGTGTTAAATGAAGCAGAACCTAAAGAGGTAATTAAATGCCTTGTAATTAGAGAAAGATGCCTGTGATGCTCTTAGATCATGAGTAAAAGGATGTTGAAGTCAGCCTGGAATTATCTCTCTGTTGGACTACACTGGAGACGTATGTGAGATTTGGACCAGATCCCAAAGCTTTTTCATGCCCTTATCTTTCTAGGCATGTCTGGATAGGCACATCTCTCCAGCTGACTGACAGAAGTCCAGGATACTGGTTATCATGAGGGAAAGTCCAAGCAGAAGTGTACCAGTAAATACAGTAAAGCCCAGGAAATTTTATAGCCAAGCTGGTATGATACTGTGTTTGTATCTGGAGGAGGAGATTTGACTCCCAGCGCTGTCTCACAGGACTGTTTCTTTTTCTGTTGTTTCTTTTGTTGTTTGTTTGTAGGGGTTTTTAATATAAACTGACCATTCAATAATGTATTATTTCATTGCTCACTGCAGTGTGGCCCAGCTCCAAAAACCAGCATCTCCTCGTGTGAATATAGTTTGTCTACCAGAAGATAAGTAGTTTCTAAAAATTAAGGCATTCTCTACAGCTGTACATTTGCTGTATCAATCCTTTATGTGCTCTATATATTCTATAAATTCTATGCTGTGAATTAGTACAATAATACTATCTATTTTATAAAACACTGTCAAGGTGAGTCTATGTCTCTCTTCGGCAGATTTGTCTTGGTTTTTCAAAAGCCCCCAAAATGATTAATGAACATTTTGCTCTGAATTCCCATTAACTTCAGTGGGATAAAGATTTCTCCCAGCAGTGCTTATGCATATAAACATTTGTAGGATTGAGCCATGTTTATGCCCCAAAGAACTCTGAACACATTAGACCTGGAGTCACCCATTGTGGAAAATACCTCTCAGTACTCACGAGATTCTTGTTTCACTGCAGTTGAATTCAAAGCTCAGTAAAACCTGTGGAACAAAATTATTTTATAAAACCATAAATACAAAAGTTTCTACTACACATGTAGTCAGATGTTTAAAATGCCAAAAATAAGAGTACTAATGCAGATGGGAAAGAATTTAAAGATTTTAAATAAATAAGAACAGTCATTAGCAAATGACAACCTGAAAATACTCAGCACTACAAAAGACAAACATTAATTAACAAACTTTTTTAACAGAAGGAAAAAAACCACTGTAAGTAAAAGATTTGATCACTTCAGTTGACAGTTTCCAGGTTATTTAAGACAAATTCATATCACAGAAATGGATTCTTGAGGTAATTTCAAGGACAAGCTTTTTAGAAATCAGTAACCATTGTCAATCTCATAATAATTGCTTGACTCCAGGAAAAAAAGGAAAAATACATTGACATGTTCAGCCGTACATTACTTTGAATTAGAGTAGATGGGATAAATTTGTTATGCCCAGTATTTTAAACGCTTTGTTGAAGGGAATACTGTGAACATTGTAAGGGCCAGAGTTGCAAGTACAAAAGAGCTGCCATTTTACCAAAAAAAGTATATGTTTTCAGAAAAGGATATTGCCTAGCAGGGGAATGCAGGTACTCATGCTGATAAAAAGGACGTGCATCCCAAGGAGATCCAGTCTGAAGCCACCAGGCATTTCAGATCTGCCTCACCATTCATGTTTGAGATGGAAAGCTCACAAAAACAGGCTTCCCCGTAAGATAAATGCAGCATCACTTCAGCTGCCATCCTGCACAGGGTTGCATGGATAACACATTTTGCTTAACGTGCTTCCAAGAGGGCAGGTTATACACAAGAAGGAACATATGCAAGTTTCAGGAGAAATGGAGCTGCAGGAGCTGTCTGCATTCCCGGTTTGGTTGCATAACTCTGCTGGTATCACACTACCACCCTAACTAGGCCACTAAAACTCCTAGGGTATGTTTGCGCACCATATTATGCAATTTCATGCAGTGATACCCAAATTCAGACTAAATGATTCTCTTTATTCAAGGCAGTCAAGCCGTGCTAGCACATCATTCGGCCTTATCTGTTTTACTCTTTTACGGGCTTATTGAAAGCCAGCTGGGCATTTCTACATGGTACTGCACTGAACAATACTGTAATTAACCTGGCATTATCTTGGTATATTTTGCTACCTAGAACTGTTTCTAGAAATTATCGTGATAAACAATACTGAAAAATGTTAATACACTCACTTTTCATAGTGGCAATTGTTAATAGCAGCAATATCAAAAAAGCATCACTCCTGGGAGAAATGTACCAGTTTGCTGCATGAAATGAATTGCTGAATTTATTCTCCTAAAGTCTGGACTTGTTCAGATCTTGAATTTTGGCACAGCAGACCGAGGAGTTTCTGGTTTCTACTGAAATGTCACTCTTCATTCCTGTTCTCAGTTGTGTCTAATTGTTTTATCAAATATAGCTATTCAAACTTTTTCTAGTTGAAAATATTCTTCATGTAAAATGCCATTTCCTCCTCAAAAATATTCTCAAGGAAAAATGCATTAATGGAAACCCTACCACTACTGAAAAGGAAAGATTTTCCCTGGAAAAAAAAAAAGGAAAAACATATTCAAAAAATTACCACAAGAAATTGTGTGTGTTTTCAACGAGTCAAAGTTAGGCTCCTAGCTATTAAAAAATCATACAGAGGGTTATATATAAGTACAGAACTTCTCAGAGTAAGGAAAGATGTAGCAGCTGCCCTTAAGAGTTTATATTTTAATTTCTACTGGTAATGACAGAGAGTTAGGGTGCCTGGGGAACAGAAAAAGAGGGATACACAGACTAGTGATTACACAGACAAGCAACCTACACGCCAAATCCAGGCCATGATGTGGTCTGTCTGTCGGCTTTCCATGCCTAGATACAATCACTTCTTAACCACCTAAAGCTAATTTAAAGATTATCCATGCCACAAAGATTGCTGCTGTTAAGATGGATCGGAAAAAAACTAGCTCAGGGTTTAAATCAGCTTGGTGATCTGGATGACCACAGCCTACACTGGAGACGACACCATGAAATCCCCTGACAGTCCTTGCCAGCTCTACCTGGGGAACAGAGAAATTCCCTCCCCACCCCAAATCTGGCAGTTGGTTTAACACAAGCACAGGAGCAAGAGGCACTGATGTGGGCCCGAGATTTGATTCAGTCTACTTTCTTTTCTCCTGTGAGAAAGACAATGTATTGGATAGCTGAAACCTATATCAGAAAGTTTTATTTTTCACTCAGGGATGATCACAGTGTCTCACAGAAGTTCATCCATGACCATGAGCAATTCCTCCTTTGAACAATGTAGAAGATAGAAGGAGATGACTGGTGGTGCAGTACGGCAAAGCCAGCGCAGAGGTTAAGCAGTATATTTTTGTAGATGGTAAATACTCCGTGTCGACAGAGTTAACAGAGGTTACTTTCTTACTAATGAATTAAGTGTGCCTGACACAAATCCCCAGCACAGAGCTCAGCTGCCATGGAAGAGCCCATGTGTTAATTTCCCTTAGCCTCCAGAGCGGGGTGACTGCATGCAAACCCCTTATTGGAAGCAGTTTCTGGTCCGCAAGTCATACCCAGGAACTGTTTGGAAAAATGTTCATTAGCTCAAGACAAAACAATGCCTGGAGGCTGGGCAAGGTGACCACGGGGGTTCCTCCCACCCGTAATTTTTCAGTGATTTGATGACTATTTCACAGCATGGATTATCAAATTTTGGTCCTTGAACTGTTCCTTGGCACTGTTTGATGCAGTAGTGTAAATGTGTCCACAGAGTCCCTCCTGGGGAAAGTCAGAGGCTGGTGACTCTCCAAGCTGTGCTGCCTTGGAGAGCACAAGGCCCACCCCAGCTTGGAGTCACAACACCATGCAGATGAACACGGCAATTGACTTTTATTCATTTTCTGTTTCAATGGTCTGGAAAAATGAAAGGCCAGTACGGTGGGAGAACTCCTGACAATGCAAAATCCAAGAACAAGAGAACACAAAATGACTTGGAGTGACTAAAAAAGCAAGGCCAGACAGGTGCAATTGCAGAGATTTGGGAGACAAAAATTGGGAGATGAAGTTATGGAGATGAAGGCAAGGATGAGGTGTGGAGAATGAAAACTCAATTAAGGTCTTTTGATACTGTAAATTTAAACTGGTGAGCACTGGTTGTAAACACAAATCCAAACACTTCTTGTGTTTCTGGGGAATTCAGAAAATAGTTTTGCCCTAAACAATTTTTGAGTTGTTTTCCAGTACAGAAGATTCTCTTTTCTCAAATTTTTCAATGCAAATTTAAAAAGGAGTCATGGAAAAATAATATGCACAATAATTCTTTCTAAGCATTTAAACAATGAATATTTACCTAAATTCTAGCTATAACTAGTATATATTGCCTGACATAACTTTTCAATTAACTATTTTCAAAGATTAGGTCTTTTAAAAACATACATGTCTATAGCCTGCCCCACACCTCCCTTCTCTTTGTTTCTCTGTTAGTGTAAGCGAATGCCTTAATGGGGCAGCAAGGTAATTGCAAGGTGCCACAGACACTCAGTATCCACCTGCTAAATCCTGGAGCATTTTTAAAGAAGGTGGTAGTGAAGCAAACATGCTTTATACTGAATTGATGCCCAAGAGTGGCTCAAGAGTAAAATTTCAACAAAATGTCCTAACAGTAAGATTTTAATATTGGAAGTTATTTTTTCCTCTTCTATCTTCCCCATCCAGCTCCCACTCTCAGGTATTTGGCACTCAGAGTTATTTTAGAAGAAGGCACAAAGCTGGTAAAACTATAGCCTGGTGGCTATTTTGTTCATATCCCAGCTCCATTACTCCCTTTGGTCTTCTAGACGTGAAAGAGTTGTACATGGCATTTTATAGAGTGTCCCTTTCTTTGGAATCTGCTTGGCTTTCCTCACTTGCTGACTTTTGGATGTATTTTAAGGGTTTTTTTTTAAGATGCTGTCACATTCAGCCATTCCCACTCAACTACTTTTGCCAAAAGGTATGAGTGAAAAAAACTGGACACAGTTTTGTATCCACAAAGTCAGCTCCCTTTTTCCTGTTTAGTCACTGACAGATCTCTAACCACTATGAACAACTGCTAAAATATGAGATGATGTAAAGATCTTCAGAAAAGACCATTTCTTTTAATTGTTTCAAACCCATTTTTTCCCAAGGAAGAAAACTTAAACAGATGTGAATAAAGCCAAACACCCTTTAGCTGCATTTACAAGAAATAAAAAGAAATTTTAAACTGTGGCTTGATCTGAACAATATCAAGCTGTGTATTCAAGCTGGGGTGTTGTAGATAAATTTTAAACCGTTACCCACCCAGTCCTCTCTCTGTATACAACATCCAGAGACACATTTTTTATGAAAGAGCCAATGCTTCTGCTTTAGAGACAGATCTTTTTTTCTGTGCTTCTACCAAGAAGAAACAAACAAACAAAAATGTTCTAGATAGTGTCAAAGATTTTGGTAGCTACCTCAAAGGTCAAAGAACTTCACTGATTCACTGACACTCAAATCATCCCTTTCCACTTGCCCTCTCTGAAATTGACTCCATTAAGTATGAATACAAATGGTTTATTATCCTGTAATCTAAATGATGAGGTTGCGCAGAGAGGTGCCTGGCATTTGAAGTAAACATCAGGAAGAAGTAATAAATAGTACATTAAAACAGGTCACCCTTGAGTGGAAAGGCTGTAGTTGACTCCAGGCCTTAGGCCGGCAGCTCTTTATATTGCAGCGAAGACCGTACACTAAACTTGTCCAAGATCACTGTGAAAATGGAACAGGTTCTTAAATTTTTGTGTTGAGCATTTACATCCCCAGATTTTTTGGTCTCTGAAGCATCTTCACTGTGCTAGAGTGATCTCATAGAAGGTACAAAAAGGATGTTAAAGAAAATAATTTCTTTAACTCAAATTACAATATCGATTCAACCAACATTTATGTGCTTGTGCAGAACAATTTTGGAAGGAAATGGTAACTGGAACTTAGTTTTGGAAAGAAAAAAAGAAATAAAAATTCAGACATACACGTATTTATGCAGATTTCTGCAGCCATGTGTTATCATGCAGAAGTTTCCAAAGGCTTCAGAACTGTCAGGTATTAATGATGTAAGCTCAAGGTACATTTTAAAACTTTGTGAATCACTGCAGAATTTATATAATTGCTGGTGTTCCCATCTCACTGAACACAATTGTCTGTAGTTGTACAAACAATAGATGCAATATTAGCTGCAGTGCAAGATGTCCTCCCACATGGGATCAGGAGAGTTCAAGAGGGATCAGGTGGGGTGAAAAGGTAATTCTTGCCACATTTACAGAGGTTAAAAGCATGTGCTCCAGTCAATCCTATGTCTAAAAAGTGTCTTGTGGACATACATATACTTACTATGAAATAGATTAAACCAACGCATTCTACCTAGACTAATTAGCTACCACCAGAAAGCCGCCATTTTGAATTGATTACAAAGCTATTACCTGGAGGAGACAGACTCTATAACCAAGTTAATCTTCTATAAAGCTGGAGGAAAAATAACTGAAAAATCCAGTTCATTACACATTTGCTGAGTTTATTTTGCTTATGTCTTAGTGAATTACCAGCATAAAATAAGTATCAGACATAACAAAATGTGATTGAGCATTGCCCCATGCTTAATGGTTGCCTGCAAGTGCTTCGGAGTGTAAAGAAAGTGTAATAAAACCCCAAGTTTGCCATATTACCAACAAATAATCTGAATAAATGACCTGGATTATAGCAAAAATTGCTGATGAATTCCAGGGTTATGATCCAATAACAATGACTTACAGGGAAGAGTCAAAGAGTTATGATGTATATGTACTAGTACAGGAACATCTTCCTATTGCATTCATTCAGAGATAATCTAGATAGGGAAAGTAATAAATCTACAGAATTCTTTTACTAGTTGTAGTGGAGGAATTAAAAAAGATCACGAAGAACAATTTACCTTGGCAAAAAAATATCCTCCGCAAAGATCTTAAAACCTTAGGTTCTATCTAGAGCATCTCTTGGTATAATTTTTGACTTTCCTGCCCTCTCATAAATTTAGAGTTGATGGAAATAATGGAATCTCCTCTCTGTCATGCTACTGCAGTTCTTGGGTGCACTGGACACTGTGGACTGTCGAAGACGTGGTTGTAACCCTGTGGTTCTTAGGCGCCCAACCATATGTTGATGTAAGGCACTGGAGCAGCTTTAATTGGTACACCACTTCAGGTCCCTCAGTGACCTACTGCAAGGGAGAGCCAGGAACAGTGGGACCTTCATCAGTGGTCCCATCTGTTCTCTCACTCCTTTGCTTACATTGCCTAGTTTTTCCTTATGTGTAATATACTTTTTTGTTCCTTAAGAGAGGAAAGCCTCCCAAGGGCAACTCTAAAGCTCAAGCTACCAAACTCTAAGCTCATTACACAGTCAATGAAAGGGAGAGAGGTACTTCCAAAAGATGATTCGCTTATCCTGGAAACAAACCTGGAAGCAATGGTTTTAAATTAAGGGAGGGCAGATTTTGACTGGATTTAAGAAAGAAATTTTTTACAATGAGAGTGGCGAGGCACTGGAACAGGTTGCCCAGAGAGGTAGTGGAGGCCCCATCCCTGGAAACATTCAAGGTCAGGTTGGATGGGGCTCTGAGCAACCTGATCTAGTTAAAGATGTCTCTGCTTTTGCACGGGCGTTGGACTAGATGACCTGTAAAGGTCCCTTCCAACCCAAAGCATTCTATGATTCTATGATTCTGTGATTTCTGAGAGTGAAACAAGCTATCTGTCTTTGTTCATTAGAGGACACGACTATTTTAGACCTGCCCACGTAACTGGTGGGCAGATAAACATGAGATTACTCCCAGTTTTTGTATGAGTCCTTAGCTGTTGTCTTAAGAAGCTGTGTCTCTTCCTTGCACCTTTTTCTGTGGTAAATGGAATCCCCTTCCCCACACCCTCTCTCCTTTAAAAAGGTTATTTTTTTCCTGCAATGCGACCAAGAGCACTAGAACAGCCACATACAAGTTACAGAAATTAATGGAGGAGTTTTCTTTAATCTCAGCACACACAGATATCCCTGTGTTGTACCATCTTAAATCACCAAAGGTGTCTTCCTTGGGGTCAATTCCACAGTTTGTAAATTCATTTGTGCAGGGACTGTATTCATACTGAGCTTTATACAATGCTGATCATAAAGTCAGCACTTAATACGTTCATAAGTTCATAATAATAATAGAATGACATATTGTGAGTCTAAAGGTTTATACATTCAAGTTTTATTTTCTTTTTCAGGAACTTTGAAAAACACCTTTCACACTATATTTTGTTTTAAGTCTTAATCCATAATTATGGAGAACTGAGGTACCAATGCCAGAGTAACAAGATTAATACCTTTTTGACAGAATTTAATAATATGGTTTTATAATATTTAATTTTGTTCATAAAATATCTCTCAGTAGGAAACTTTTTTTTACTTACCTAAACACTATTGCTTTAAAACAATTTAATTCATATTTCCTGGCACAAAGAATTTATTATGAAGGCTTGTTGGGAACAGGTTTTTATAGGCTCATGCAGGGATTAGCTTCAACTTAATTTGGATATTCAACCAATTTTGACAAGTATAGTCCACTGAATGTGAGCAAATAATACAGTCCTTAATTCATTTATCCTCTTTTAAATGTTCCAAGCCCTTTAAAATCATGTTATATATGTAGTCTGGATAACGAAACTCGTGTTGGTCTTGGTTTTGATCTCTAGAGAAAGTATCCAACCATCAGTGCAGCTGATAACGTTTTTGCCTGAGTGAAATGAGAACGAGGGCAGAACGTGGACTGTTATGTAATGTATTAGCAGACAATGTCACTCTCACCAGCAAAAATTCAATCTGCAATACCAAGCTTTCTACGCAGTGCATGGGGTAGCACAAAGTCCTGCTTCTCTGCCGTGCACCAACAGTAAATACCTTCTGTTGCAAAACCAATTTCCAAGCAATTCTCTATTCATGCCATGCATACATTTGATGAGCTTGAAAAGTTGTTCCTCAAAAAAACCCCAGAGATGTAGATAGTTTGCCATCACCATGCAAAGACAAGCCTCTCACCCAGCTGCAGCCTGGATCCTACCCAGGTTCCAAGTTATGGAGGCACCAGCGCAGCCTGTGGTGCTTGTGGGAGATGAGTGGGGCAGTCACAGGGGCTCATTTTTGCGATCCTCAAGAGAGGAAGAGCCTGGGGACAAAGCCCAAAGTGCCTGGCCGGTGGGAAGATGTGTGGACAATGATGAGCAACTGAGATCCACAGCTTTATTCAATCTAAATATTCTGTGTGTAGCTGACAAGTGACAGCTTGAACAGTCCTGTGGGCTGTGGATTTGGAGGACCAATGCCCAAATGGGTTTCTAGTCCTACTGTTAGTTATCTATATACATCAGTGACAGATGCAAATAATCAAATGCAAACCAAAACCACCAATGAAACTGAGGACCCCCTCCAAACATCTCAGGTCATCACAGTTTTCTTTCCTTTGCCTCCAAATAGATATTAAAATGTTTCTTGGAACAGGAAGAAATAATGAAGGAATGCGATCGTATGAAAGAAACACCATCATTTCCACCAGATTTGAAAGAACGAAAACATTGAACTTGCAAAACTCACTGCTGTTTATCTGGAAAAGTGCCATAGTTTTTTCAGAGCTTTAACTTTGTCCTTCTTGCAGCTGAGTGCCCCTTGTCCCCAAGGTACCATGACACAGCATCACTGCATGGCGAGCTTCCACCTCGCACCCTTCATTTGCAAGGGGAAAAGGATGGCTCCAGTCATGAGGAAACTGTGGCAGGCAACATCTGAGCAGGTTTTCATAGACCAGGTAAAGTTTCTGCTCTATATCCGATACATACTCCTAAGACTCTGCCAGCACAAAAACATGGATCCAGTCCTATTCACATCGATCCCAAATCCATCCACCCGCAGAGTCCAAGATCATCTCCACTACAACATTCAATTGCAAAACTGAGACCCAAGGACATAAAATGAACACATCACAGTCAAAACTGTGATGAAAGAGGAAAAAATTCTACTTTTTTCAGTTTATGGGGGTGTGTAGCTGTGTGAACATATACATATAGTCATAAAAAGAAAGGTGGAGTATTTTTAAAAACGAGTCAGGACTTTTTCCTTCAGTATTACAAGTGATGTGGAAAATATCCCTTGCAGCTACTCTGGGATAAATTGCAGCATGATCAGAGATATGGATCAGATAAGCACAGAAAGCTGCTGAAAGTATAGGTAAACTCTGGCCCCTTGCTCCTCTGATTTTACCTCCATAAGTTTGTTACCTCCTTCTACGACATAATGGTGTAATTGAAGAAAAAAGTTACTTTTGTCAGAAAGTGTATAAACATATTTGTCCAGAAAACTCATGCCAGTAAGCTTGAGTAGGAGCTTTTCTGCCTGCCTTAAGAAGAAAAACAAAAGTAAAGGTTTCATAGAATCATAGAATCATTTAGGTTGGAAAAGACCTTTAAGATCATCGAGTCCAACCATAAAATTTACACAACTTTTTAAATCTTGCATGGGAAAAGTAAATCAGAATGATTATTCCTCTTTACTGGTAAAACAGAAACTAATGGACGCGCACAGCAATCAGTAATCAGAAGATTCAAAACAAATGAAACGAAGGATTTTCTTCACTTCCCAAATTGTTACACTGTGGAACACACTGCTGCAGGATTTTCTGGATGCAAAATGTATAAAGCAGCTAAAAAAAGGCAATTAACCAAGTCCATCAAACACCAAGAAACTGATAAAGCCTCTGGCTCAGGAAGTCTCTAAACTGCAGATTAGCAGAGCTGGGAGGGTACAGCTCAGGAAAAGGCACTGCTCTTCTCATTCGTTTTCTGCAGGCACCTACAACCAGCTACCGATACAAAGCACAGCTCTGGGAAAACAGACATTTTCTTTAACCCAGCAGAATGATTTTTATGTTCGTCTTCAGTACAATCTGATTTTCACACTCCTTACAGTAGTGCAATTTTTCTTCTATCAGAAAAGATACCAGCTGCCGTTTGGCATTACTGGAGTCCTTTTAGCTGTCAGGGCAGGGAGGGATTCTCTGCCCACAAGTGAGAAACGGCCTTGCTATACATGGATTGATCCTTCATAAGTTTTTAGTATGTCATGGGTGCTGTTAGTGACACAAAGAGTTTTTGATAAGCACCTGCTGCTCCATACTAATATACTATAAAAAATGGGGCTATGAAATTAAGCTATTTACAAAAAAGAAATAAGAAAGACAATGCAGCTGAATACATAATACGGGAGAAGAAGAGCAGGAACATGTCATTTTAGCTGTCTAGAGAACTAAACTGTGTGTATGTCTGTGATTTCTTTCTGACGGATTTAAATCTTAATATCTGCGGCACAGTAATGTTTTTATTAAAACCATCTCCAGGCGTTTCCCAAATCCAGAATATATTTTTAATTACAGTCACTTCTATTTAAGCCCTCCATTGTATTTTAACATCTTTGCTTCTTGGCTTACTACTGAGTAGCATGAAGGTCAGCGCTTAATGCAGGCTTGCAGTAAATTACACTTCTTCAACTGCACTTTCAATACACCTTTGTCAAAAATCTTCTAGGAAAACTGCCATTCCCACTAATGACAAATTTCATACGCTGGTTGGTCTCCATCTCACTAACTCGCATTCACTGCTAGCATTCAGAAAATGGCTCAATTAGTAGAGACTTTGAGAGATGTTGCTGCAGGAGATTTGTGAGGAGAGATGCCAGCAGATAAATGTGAGTCATTTTTCAGCTCAGGAGGCCTCAGCTCTGATTGCACAGACTGATTCTACTTAATTCATTTCTTTCTTTCCCTGTATGTGAGGGAGACAGCAGGTGAATAGTAAAATACAAAAACTGGAGCAAAAATGGGTGTTATTAAAGTGAATCAAAGTAACAAATGGATTGGCAAGTACACAGGTAGATTATCTATGATTCATGAGCCTGTATTATTTTTAAAATGCCATTAGCCAGACAATGACTGTATGGAGATGCTAGTAAATCCCCAAAGTTTCCTGAATTTTGTAACTTTCACTATAAGTCCCTGAATTCATACAGCTTTGTGGAGGTCTGAAGGCTGTGCTCACTCTGCTCTGAGCAGGGGGTTGGAGCAGAGACCTCCCCAGCTCCTACCCAGCCTGAATGACTCTATGATTAGTGTCTCCTGTTTAAAAAATATACTTTGTCTCTCCTAAGAGTGGAAAAATATGTAGTAGAAAAAAGACTTTGGAGGTGGCTTACACAATAAACACTGGATGTGGACACTAGAGTTGAAGAGTTCCCAAGTACATCGGAGTCTGGAAAATATTGACAAAGAATACATTTAACTGAGGGGATAAAAGTAACCAATTCACAAACATCTAGGTGTATGGGGGCGTAATTTGGTGAAGAATGAAGTTCAGACCTACTTTTCACCAAGTCAGCATGGGGTCAACAATAATTACGAAGCAGTACCTGACCAGGCTGCTGTCCAGTACTTCGAATAAGGATGATAGGTTACCTGCTGGTAAAGACTAACGTGTTCCAGGTGAGCAAAGCAAAACTCATATTAGAGGCTGACTGTGAAAACGTATGACATTTCTTAGCAGTTCAAGGTGTGAATTGCTTTAATTGTGCTGGTGGAGCAACTCCCCCCAGCAGAGAGTGTCCCACAGGAATTCCCCAAGCAAGGGATGGATTTGCAGTCAGAAGCTATGGTCATGGCTAGAAAGAAATTAAAAGGTTCAGATGCAGATGACATGGCTTACAGAACAAAAATGACATAGCGTGCAGCCCTAATTGAACTCACACTCCTGAGTTGTAAGATTTGGTCTCTACTTTACCTTTTCTTTTGTTCATTCTGGAAGGGTGAGCACTGGAAAATGAATGTGGCTGATCTTCTAACAGCATCTGGTTCAGTAATGATACAAGAAACTCTGGGGTTTTGTCTAGTTTTAGATTTCTTTGGTATAAAGAGTGCTGAACCTTCTTAGATCCCTATGGGGTCCAAGTCTTGCCAGTCTTTTTTCATAAATAATCAGAATTTTCCTCTTTCTTCAGATTCCTGGTTTTATGCTGATTTTTTAGTAAGATGATTCCTTGAAGACTTTTCAGAGAAGGCTTCTAAATTCCACATGCCTTAGAGTCACAGAAAAAAAAACTTAAAAATCTGTAGCATGAGTTTTTACAGGAAGAAGAATGAGAAAATATTGATGGCTTTGACATATTCAGGAGCTGGCAGGAATTCCCGACAGAAATCAAGGGATATTCTTCTGTTGAGTTCAACAGGAAAAAAAGATTCCACCTTGAGATGGTAAAGAATCACTTAGGGAAAAAAGAAATATCTGCCAGTAGGAAATTAAAGAGTGATTGAAGCTGAAACTTTCTTCAGAAAAGGAGTAGAATCAACAAATTTCTTCAGGTCACAAAAAATTGGTGTTTTGTTTGTTTCCAGCTGTCTAAACAATTCAGTTTAACATAACTATATAAGAACTGGATGTCTTCTGGGTAGAAATTATGTTTTGTTTTAAAATGTAAAGATAGGCACATAATGCGGTTAATATGATGTAAGCTAGAGTCTGAATTTGCAGTAATTTAGCTCATCTGTGGTAACTGCCTGTGGGGAGACTTTTACATGGTTATAAGTGTGTGGTAATTTGAGGTTGCCTATCCCTCTTCTGAATTCCCCCTCTTGGAAGTAAATGATCTTACATTTACTGATGGGTAAAAAGGTGCACAGTTATTACTAAGTAGCCTAACACTTGTGGCAACTTGTTTGCATGTCCTTAAGATCAGCTAATTACAGTAGGGAAAAAAAAGAAGTGATTAGAACCATAACAAAGCACTTTGAAATTATCAAAAGAAAATGATTTTATTTATTGAAACTTAATCTTTTATAGTTTTTTCTATTCATGTAAATATCCAAGATTTTTTGGCATTCTTCTTGATTCACTAGGCATTATTGACAGGCGTTATTCAAAATTTCAATATTTTTAATCTAGAAAACCAAGTGCCGCTCCAGAGTAAATATTCACTTTTGCTTCTGCTCTTTCTCTGACTTACATATGACCAAAGTGACAGAGGTTTTTTTATTTAGACTGTAAAAACTTTCAGATGATTAGTTGTGAACCCAAAGACTAACTTTATCTTCCATTTATCTTCCTCATTTGAGACCATTTACCCCTCTGCAGAACAGATGGATGTCTACTAGATCATAATGAAGTGTATCATGCTCCATTTGTGAGGTATAAATGTAATCGTTGGTGAAGAATTAGGTTTAGCTGTGTGTTGACCAGCCTTCATCAAAAGAAGTGTTTAGGATTTCAGGCAGGAAAATGCACCAGCACCAAAGTATGACATCCCTCCTGGAAGCTAGTAGGAGCTGTGCTCAAAACAAGCAAAAAAAATGGTTGTTTATTCAGCAGGTAATGAACTTGGGATCTCCTCACCATGGATGTTATGGCACCAAAATTTTATGTGGATTCAAGGGGAGACCTGAAAATGACAGTGCTGCCTTGCAAGCCTGGGGCTGTAATGTCTCTAACCCCATTCCTCTCCCTTCCAGTGGATCTAACCCTAATAACCAGGAGAGTAATGAAAAACAGGAAAAGAAAGTTGGAGAACTCATATCAAAAGAAAATTTCTGGATTTAGTTCTTACAATAAAACACCTTCTGAAATTTCACACATTTTCACAATTGTTACCAAATGTTCCACCATTTATTTTCACAACAGTTGTCCAAAAATTCTTTAACATGGCTCTGTACCCTCCCTCCAGTAACAAAAATTGTTGACTAACTTTACCGGAAATCTCCTCTAATTAAAAGTGGCCACAGAGGTAGCCTTTCATACAAACTTTAAATTAAAAGTGTCCACAGAGTTGCATACAAATCAGAATCCATGGTTGCCAGCCAAACCACACACCGTAGATGTGGCTTTGTAGGGAGAACCCAAGAATTTTCATTCCAAAACCACAGGTACCTACTACTATCTTGTTTAGCTCTAGCAGTAATAAAGCTGACAGCTTGCATGGGAACCAGCAACTTTATGTCCACACCGTGGAAGACATCTAATATCCCATTCATCGGTTGGCCTTAGTGAACAACCAAACATGCCACAATAAGACAAGTTGTCCCTTGAGGAATTTAGTATTACCAGTAATTTATGTAATTGATGGAGCTGTTCTGTCTTCTTCTCTAGAAACAATTCACATACATGTTCCCCAGTTTTCTGTTGCACCTATGCAGAATTATAGAGAAGAGGAGAGAAAGTTCAAGATGAGGTATTTCCTCCTGACTTCACGTGCTGCTTAATTTTTTTTACAAAAAATGAAAAGGAATAGGTGAGGTTGGAAGACAGGCAAAACTACATCTGGCCCAACTCTACTGTGATCAGTTAATTTCATTTGAGCAAGCTATTTTCACCAGCGTGAGGGAAGCATCTCCAAAGCTGGGGAAGAAGTCCTTCACTTCCTGCTCACCTACCAAGCTTATAGGATCAGTCAAGCTGTGGGAACCTACCTGCCTTGAAGTTCTTGGCCTCATAAGGATCCTGAACACACACTGGTATCTGATTCTTTCCCAGTGTTTCCAACACACCAGGAGAGACCTGATTCCTTATTCCTTTTCAAGTTGCTCCTAAAGTGGTGTAAAGCTCAGTTTGAATGCCTTGCCCCCACTAACCAAAGCATGTAAAGAAAATATCCCCGCTGCTCTACATACACAGTCTTAAGGATGAGCAGTGATGTCTCCTGATCATCAGAGCTCACAGACAGCAGAAACAAAAACAGCACGTCTTGTAGGGAAATAAACATTTCATAATTGCTAATGTTTCCTTTTGGATAAGTAAAAAGCCTGAACACATTAAATAATAAAAAAAAAGATTTAATTTCTAGTTTAAATACAGCTGCAGTAATTCTTATACACCACACAGCTGTTCAGAGGCCTGGCAGCTGTCCATATCTTATGTGTCCTATCATGCGTTTTCCAGTATTGTCTTCTTGACACATAAAGACCATCTTTAACTGTTGGGAAAAGATTGTAGTCCTTGTCAGGTAGATACTGCTGCATAGTTAAACACATCCATGTCTCATCACTGCTGGCTTTTGCACCTGTCAAGCCTCTTTACTTATCTGCCCGTGACTGTGCTCTTGTTACAAAGGAGAATCATTTGGTTTTGCCATTTCTTTCTTTGACATAATCCTACATACTGACGGCAGACCCCAAATTGTACACTTGTTTGTTAGACACAAACCAAAATCATAGCTAACACACATTTATATTGTGCAAATAACTGGAATGACAAATGTTTCGACCAAAACACCAACAGATGTGTCAGTTCCACTGCCAGTGCAGAGTGGGAAGGGAGGCCAATAAGTTTTCCTGCCAGCACGTGATGTCATTCTGAATTAATTTCATAGAGAATAGAATTTCTGCTTTTATAGAGAAAATGAGAATGAAGAACATCTTACCCAGTATTGTGAGCATTTTTGTAAATAAGCTTCTCAATTTTTCCTGCCAACTTTTATTCCAAGCAAAAATAGATGTGGTCGCAATGCTGTTACTCAGACTGCTCAGAGAACATGTATTATAATGTTTAGCTAAAGATATCGCGCTGCTCTGGGAAAGGTTTCCTCCACTCCGGCTTCTGACAGATTCCAAAATACCAGTTACAAAAGCCTCACAAGATGCTTGTGCAACAGGGGCAACATTTTCCTTTTATAACTGGGGAAACTTAGGGCTGGAGACACAAAGTTCTCCATAGCAAGTGGCACGCTCATGCCTAGTGGTATTCCCTCAATACCCTTGAAGGGTCACTTTAGAGAAAGACAAAAGCAGAGGTAAGGTGCACTATGGCTCTGGGTAACCTGTCTGTGCCTCCTTGGTTGGGATTTGACAGTCCTGATTCAGTCAGTGCCTTGCTGACCACACATTTACATAGCTCCTGGGTTGGTGCCAGCTCGTGTCCAGCCAGCTGAGATTGCAAGCAGAGGATTGCGGTGCTTACACCTGTCTTTGTAGGTGCTGCTTATCTCCTCTGTTATTATGAAATATAAAAATGACCTTAAAAGAACATTAAGGTTAAGAGATAGACAAGCAAAGCTTTGCCTCCTTCATGCATGGCACTGAATCCTTTTTTCCATTGTGCTGTTGGTTTTTTTCTTTTTTTTTAAACCGTAGATTAACTTCTGTATCACTTGTTAGCCCCACCTTGCCTCCTCCCATATTTGTATATTTGAATTAATTTCATTGTCCTCATGTTCTAGCATATCAAAGCAAGATGTTTTTACATGATAAGTTCTCTTCTCTCTGTGCAACTTGGGTAAACATTTTTTCCAGAAATGTTTCACTCACTACTGTTACATACGTCACCTGTAGTTTGTAGTTGAAGTAGAGTTTTACTAGGTAACTATTGTACAAAGGACATTCCCTGGCTCTATTTGCCCTTAATCTGGGAAACAGTAAGAACAACCACAAGTTACTATTCCTGTGTACCTAAAGATACAGAAAAAATATTAGTTCAGAGACAATATGTTATTGTATTTTATAATGCATATACCCTTTTTGGCTATTCACTCCTGGGCACAGGTAAGTTCATTTTTAACCTTAATTCTGAGTCCAGTACCTTTTGGCATATGAAAGTATGTAGCACTGAAGTCTGTTTACAGAGTTATTCATTTCCTGGATTATTTTGTTTTAATAAAGGAAAAGAGGAGGCCCTCCGGAGCTCAGCAGGTGAGCAGCTCATCGCATGTACCAGCTCTTCATCCTTTCTCAGATGCATATATTACGTATTGAACAACAAAAGTATATTTTGGACAGACTCCGTACTTTGATTTTTAAATGCTAACAAGATGGTAAATGGGAAGAATTTATTTCCAGAAGAAAGCTGCACACCTCTCTTAGCCAAAAGCTATTTTCAGACACTCTAAGCTTGAGGCTTCTCAGCATTTCTTTTCCTCAGGTTTCCCCCTTTCTTATAGAAAGGGAATTATGAAAGCTTCTGCAAGAGCAATGGAGATGGGATTAACCCATGGCATCTTTCAACCACAGCTTTTTCACAGCAGCAAATTTGCAGTTTCTTTTGAATCATAGGAAAGATGCTTTGTTTTCTTTTTCCTTTCTTCACAACTGGGAAGCTTTTTTGGTCAAGCTTTCAAACAAGTCCACACCAAAGATTAGAAATATTCTTTGAGAGTATCACTGTCCCAAAATATACTGCAGCAGTGGTTTTGCACTCTTACCTAGAAGTCAATCCCTCAGTGTTTCCCTCTTGAATTTTTCCTGATAGGCACCAGCATATCCTTTGCTCCAGATTTTCCTTCACGTTCCTTCATAGGCCCCTGCAACCACCTCCTCTCTTCCTTGGTGCTTACACCCTCCACTTACCCATAGGCACTCAGAATGTCTCCCTTTAGCTATACATATTCAGTTCTTTTAATCTTTCATCATAAATCAATCATTCCAGTGCTTAATCATATGTGTTCTTTCCCCTGAAATGCTCTTCTGCTCCTCTCTCCCTGCTTCAGTGTTATGTGCCCAGAACCAAACTCGTTTTTTTAATTGCATGACCAGACAAAGACACAGTCAAAGCAGGACAGTCATCTTACGGGTATATATAACGGGAGTCAACTAAGCTAACAAGAATTTAAAAATACAATGTGTCTTGGCTGGTGCATCATCACTCTCTTTGGTAGCTGTCGATCACCTGATTATTTTGGTGTCACTTCTTAAAAAAGAGGGATTCGAGAAAGTAGCCTGGATGCAGACAAGGGTGGCAAATACTAGTGTTTCGTTTCAGACGTGGACTGACCCATGGGACCCAAAACCTCACAGACAGTGTGGGAATTCAGATCCAAATGTGGGCTCCACGGCTCACACCATTCACTTTTATTTGAGGGATTCAGCCTTGTAGCTCTCCTAAAGAAGTCAGGCTGTTCCCAACTTCCCAACTCAAGCAACTTCCTAACTTCACTACAACTGCCTGACTGATCAGGGCAGAAGTCATCCATAGGCATGTAAGCCATAAAGTTTTCTGTTTGAATCACAAATTAATCACTGGAAAAGGAAACATAGCAAAAGAAAAGTGAGGAGAGAGCAGAAGGAAGAGTCTAAGGGTAAATAAGACACTGGAAAAGCTTCAATTTTTTATCTTTTACACTGACCTGATAGGGGCAGGGAAGGAAATGAAGGACCCAGTTCTGCTGCTAGACTTCTTTATTCCTGGCCCCGAAGAAGAGAGACTGCTTTTCCTATTCTTAGTTGGGAAGACTAAAAGAGCAGCTCATGAGTCTCATGGAGCTCTACAAACTTGGCCCCGGAAGATGCACAGAAATGACTGTAAGTCCATCAGCTCTCCTGGAGAGGTCGGGTAGACTCTGGGGACAGGACAGTGCTTCTGAGCTCACTGCTGTTGCTAGAGGAGATGCTATCACAGGTAAGGGCACATTGCAAAAAGACACCTTGCAAACATAGATGAATGTGAAAAGGAGACCACGCAGACACAGGTGAATATGAGTACAAAGTCTGACGGGGGAACTACTCCTAGTGGCTTATGTAAGCAAAACAATTTTATTCCCTTCAAAGGCAAAACAGGAGCCAGGATACTCTGTTTATAATTTGGGGGATTTTTGAAATCATAACTCTTTCATTATAAAATGCCTTAAGCCCTCAGCCACAGCAATCAAGCCCTGCAATATCCGGTGTCATGTAAAGAAGTACCTTCTGTATTGTAACAAACATCATCAAAGGGCTTAAGTCTTCATCATGTTAGTCGTAAGAATGTACTGGTGATATTTCTAATGAGTGCATTTTCTTATCAAAAATTGTATGATTCTTGCTTTCATAATGATCTTCAATGGTCAAGCTGAAAAAAAGCATCCCTAAACAGGAAAGTACTCCAGTGTGTGCTTGTATTTTCAGCCTTCTTTACATCCTTGGAACCAGGTGGGTCTTACCCACATGCTGCAGTGGTGCTGGTTCTGAGGTGCCCCCTTGCAGTATCGGTGACAGTCTACAAATGTTTGGCAGAATCAACTTTTTGGCAGATCCTTTTTGCAAATATATGCTAAACATTTCTAGAAGTACACTGCTGGTCAACATTTTTTATGACCAAGTACTGTGGGCAGAAGAGCTCCGCAGCATGTAAGGCCTTAGTCTTACAATATAAGCAGGCTGTTGCCTTCAGTTAGTTGTGCCCTCATTTGCTTGCACACACAGTGATGAGATCCAGCCTGTTACTGTCTGACAGAGACTGGAGGTCAGGGACAAAGTCTTAGCTCATCTTGGCCATACGACTCTGTACAAATACCTCTGTACAAATACAATACAAATACAAATACCTGCTGCAGGTACACAACAGAACCTGAGTGTTTCAGGCAGCCTGCTTAAATGAGACTTTTCAGGCAGAAGAAATTTTGCACTAGAGTGAAAGTTCTGCACTGTCACAAGCGCTTTTTCATGGTAAATACTGAGCCATAACATAACAGACAGAAACCACTATATGCTTCTGCATATGGTAATGTTTTAATGCAATACTAAGAGCCCAATCTGCAAGGATTGCAAATCCTGAAATTTTCTCTTGCTCCTTTCAGTCATTGGAAGACCTTCAACCTGCACACTGTCTACAGTCAAATCTCACAAGGTTTGACATAGTGCTGTAGCGTTGTGCTCTATTAAACTAGTACTTCTTCACATACTGTATTTCAGAGGTGCCGCACTCCATCAGATCCATCATCCCCAACCTGGCAAGACGTGGCCACCACTAGTGACTGAGAATGAAGTAAAAAGGTGAGAAAGCTCTAACAGTATAAAACAAAGCACAACTCTAGTCTCCTGTAAATACCCAGGAAAAATTTGAAACTAGCTTCCTGAGAGAAGAAAAGCTGAATAAAGAAACAATCTCTGCCAATGTCTGTCACTTGACAGATGGCATACTAAGGAAGATAACACCTACCTGTAACTTAGGCAGAGCTATCTCAGGTCTGCGAGAGATCCTTGGATGGGTATTTTTCTGCCTGTTGCACTGAGATTTAGAAAGTATATTTGGGTTTTCAAGTCACTAGTATGCTCTGAGAATAACCTCTACAAAGATTACATATTTTGGAAAAGATCTGGCAAACTTTCAGGCAGTTTTCAAGATCTCTTGTATATGCAAAGGGAACTTTGATTTCATGATTAGGATAGATTTATAGCAGCAGTAGCACCTATTTAAATATTATGACAATGTGTGAAAAAAATATTTTATATTGCATTGAACTGAAATGACATCTGTTGAATGCTGTTAAGTTCAGAGGTGATTTCTCTCTTTCAGTATTTGTGGGTATCCAGGGTTTTTTTTAGGCATAACATATATTTCAAGAATGAGAAGCAAATATATCTGATCTTTTAATGAGCCCTGTAAGTATCATACCACTTCTAGAGTAATTTCATTCATAGAAAAAAACTATATTCTCTTTCAAAACCTGTCTGAACTTTTTGTCTGTATATCTGCCCATTGTGTTCTTCTACAGGTGAGAACTGAAGCCCTGACTAAAGACAGGATTTTGGCATTGCAATGTTCAACAATCCAATATATAGCCATGCTACTGCCATCAACCTGGCAAAAGAAATGAGATCAAGCTCTAAGAATTCATTGTCAAATGAAGCTATTTTTGAAATAAAATATTAAATCAGCCTCAGATTAGACTTTAAGATAAGTGCCTGATTCTTAGGTGTTACGGTAGGTTTCTACTCACAGTAATTACTGATTTTGGATGTAAAACTGTAAAGTTTAAGAGAAAATACTGACCCATCTTCACTGAGGGGAATAAAAATCACTTCCTTCAATAGACAGAGGAATATTCATAGGAGAGTTGTAAAAAGACAAAAGGAACTTTGTCCTGGCATTGTATGTGAGTTTGGATTTTTTAAACTGTGCCCCCCAAATACATTGCTATGCTCAGATGTGTTGTGTGTATTAACAGTCATTGTTGTTTTCTGTAAGGAATTGTATTTAAGTAAACAAATAAAACACTCATCCCTGTAAAGTTCAAGTAAGATGTGACACAGAGCTTCTTGAATCTGTCTTCTTTCAGCCATGCAGGTGTCATTTTCTAAGCTGTTTGTTTTATTGTCAGACTATGCGAAAGAATTAGGAAAAAGGTATTTTAAAGATACTGTGCAATTAATATGTTAATCGAGAATTCGTGGTGGAGTTAATTTCCAGCAAAGCTGATGAAAACTATGTTCAGTCTGATGCCCATATGGAAGAAAACTTCTCAGTCAATTGTAAAGGTAAATGTTTTATGCAGAGTAGGCTCAATATCATATTTGGGTGTTCAAAGAGGCATTCTCCTGCTGCAAGGACAATCTTTTTTAAGGCTTATTAAAATTTTGTATCAAAGCTGCTTTGGAATAAAAAGCAGACTTTCAACTAAATTTTTCATGCTGATTTTTTTTTTCAGAAAGCATCAAGAGTGGAAGTCTTCTACCGAAACATAGATGTTTACACTGTAAGCACATATCTCTGAGCTAATCAGCTACACTGTTAGAAACATGTTCTTGCAGAGTGTGGTCCATCTCAGCTTTGTAAATAGAGCCAATAACTCTGAAAATGTCCATTTCATTCCATGACCATACAGACAGCTGTGAGGGCTATGTGGTGTATGGCTATGTGGTGTACATCTCCACCAGTGGGGGGATCTGCATGACACTTATTTAATGTTAAACAACTTTCCACCAAAGTGGAGAGTTTCAAAAGTTTTGACTTTTCTGTTAGAAAATGAACTCCTCAAAGCCTGAGTTTTATGGCCAAAAGCATGGAAAAACTGAAGGAGAATAGACTAATGACTTTGAATAATTAGATTTTCACCATAAACGAAAGCCTTTTTATCTTTAGGGAATATCCAGTTAAAATAGAACAGAAATAAATATTCATAACATTTCCCAATGTAGATGTAGCCATGTATCACAGTTTTCACTACTTCATCTTTAGACGTAGAAAAAAAAATCCTCTTCTTTTTAATTCCTGCTTTTTTTTTGAAACATATTCAGCCTGCTAACCCTGCCAGGAAAGCAAAGTTAATAAGCCAATTTGTTTCCTTTTCAAGCAGACATCCTTGTGTTTTATCTCAAGTTGCTTTTCAAGCTATGGAGGAAGCACCTGTAAACATGTGTTGCAGAACTACCTCATTATCCTCATTCAAACTCTTTGCAAGCACCATTAGTCAGGCACTGTTTTGAAGCGGAGTCTGTAGCGTAACGTGCTTCTGGCGATGACTGCTTGTTTTTGTGTGCATTGTTTATAGTCTTCTGTACAAGGAGGTATCCGCTGTCCGTTGCATGAAGACTGCAAGTCAGGTAGTCAGATGGTCCATGATAGGACTACAAAAGACCACATGAGAAAGACCATTTGGTCTTCTAGCGGCTGCATTTCTGAGCTTAATATACCTTTTCCCAGTATAGGATCCACTCATCCAAAGTGACTATTGTTTTGTAGCTCCTGTCCAGCCCAGTGGTCCTTTGCATGGAAACTAGACAATGGATTTGAAGTCTTAATTAAGTGGAGGACTGACTGATCACAAAATATTTCTTTCCAAAGCACCTGATTTCTTCACATTCCATGAATGAAAGCACTGAGTTCCATTTTTAGGGTTTTAGAGGGAACAGTGCCCAGACCACAGGAACTATCAGGTGGCTGGCAGGTGTTTTGTTCTTGATTTTCTTTAATTTCAGTGGGAAAAGTGGTCTTCAATTCTTGTTAACCTTGTTTTGCTCCATGAATCTCTTTGGTATTTTACCTTTATTTCCACAGGTGATTGAAAATTTCCTGTACATTTAGATTGTGTGGGTCATTCAGATATACTCATTTTAAGGCAACATGTGGAACCAAAGGGCTTCCAGGATGCCCCAATGAGAACCCAAAGTTATCCTGACTTCAGGGACTGCAATGTAGCCTAACCTTTATCACTCCAACACTTAAAACCTTTCTTTTCCAAAGCTATACCTTTACTTAGGCTTTTACAATTCCGCTTGTCATCATGTTCAGCCAGCTCTGTTCTCCTTTAGCACTGACGAAAGAAAATGACAATCAAATATGTCTTGAAAAAAAGCAGGAATTAAAAATACTGGCTCACCACATCTCTCCTTGAGCACATTATTATTCCAGGTGGCAAGGTGAATTTAGGCAGACAGTAAGTTGTTTTGCAATATCAGTTGAAGGTCTATAGGTTTACACTGAAAGGGAGTCTAGGAAAGGGAATGATGGGGAAGTCCTGATGGGGGATGGAATATGAAGAACAGAGTATATCAAATATATTGAAATCCCAGTAACTTCAGTAGGCAAGCCACATGATGTAGAAGACACAAGAGAAACAACAATGCTTAAGTTCATGGCTATTCACAGAGAAAATAGACTGATAGTTCATCGAGGTCTCTGAGCTCTCACTATGGATGACCAGTGACAGGAATATACATCCCTGACTGATAAGGCAGTGACAATGAGAGAAGAGTGAAGGCACTGCAGGTTTTATGGAGCAAGGATGTTGTAACGACAGCTGGACAACAGGTTCCTCATCCTGTTGGCTGGTGGCTCTCTCCCCACCTCGAAGAGGCAGAGTTATTCTGCATCAGGCAGATCCAATGTTATAGACTTTCAATCAGCTGAAAAAATCTTCACTTATACAAGATGACAATTTAACAGGCAGTTCTCCCATTTGCTTTCTATTTACGGGAACAAGACTGGCTATAAATATGGGCCTTGGTACAGGTCAGGGCCAAGATATGGGTCCGTCTTGGCTCTCTGTATATAAATACAGGTGAGTCACTGGATGTGCCCGTACACACCTTGAAAGAAAAATACCTGAAGTGATCACTGATTGCCAGGAACCTGTGCCAGATTGTTTGCAGTGTCCTTTGCTCCTCCTTGGCTCATCTTCATTCACGATTGCTGAGCCAAGTTAGTCTGCCCTTTGGCTCATTTCATTGGCTGGCTCATTGCTACAATGTACACATTTTTTAATGAAAGATTGTTTACACCCAGGTACATACACACACACACACACACATGCAAATTTCCAACAGATTTTAGCATGGCTTGTCACGAGTTTAATGGCTAGTTTAATGGCTCTTCTTCCAAATTGTATGTAGTGAATATTATTTATGCTCATGACAGCATGCACAGAAATTTCTGTGCTTCTGAGGATTTTACTTCAGTGTTTGCTTACTTGCTATATGGAAGCCTTCCTGGTATTATTTTAATTTGCTTAGATGAAAGAAGAGTCAAGCAAAGAATTTCTGTAGGTCAGTTAAGTAAATGCTCTCTTTTGAAGTGAAATTTGTACTTGTGCATGGATATGATCAAATGGTCCAATTCTGATCTTACTTGATGATGTGGAAGCATTTAGTAACTCCTATGAATTCTGTGGACTTGTTATAGACCACTATTGGCATAGCTGAGAACAGAATTTGGTTTGCAACCCAAAAGAAGCCTAAACTGCCCTTTTCCTCTTTGCTGATGGTGTGCGTGGTGCAAAATACTTTTTCGCTGTAGTGGGATGAAAGATATTTTCAAAAATACTCTTGCAATAATAAAGTGAGTGTGTTGTACAGCCAGGGTTTAACTGGGAAACGCTCCACTTTTCAAAAAAGTTTTCTCCTCCTCTATGCAAGAGCTTTGCCAAAGGGTGTACATGTTACTGTTGCAGCCAAAATTACTGTTATAGCCAAGGGATGTACACGTTTCTGTGTAAACGCGTTGCCAAAGGGTGTGCAAGCTACAGTTCAAAGTTACAGTTGAAGGGGCATTCCTAGCTTTAACGTATGTGATCTGCTTATCCAGTCAATTAGACGCGGTTTATTTTCAGATGGCTGAGGGGATTGCTCATGTGATGCAGAGCCTATTGCTATGGGAGCCCTTAAAAACAAGTTCCCTTTTAACTTTTTACTGTTATGCAAGGTATTACTGGTACTCATGGTATTCCCCATTACTTGTACAATACATGCTTCTACAAAGAATAGCTTACCTCCAATTAAAGATGGTAAAAGTGCTGCATTTTTTTTCTCTAAGAGTGCCAAATATACTATGAATCTGCCCCAGGCCATGCATGGCTGTTTAGCAGGCTACTATGTGCAGCCGTAGTCCCATTTTGCATGATTTTGAATTAATGGCAATCGCTCAAGAAACAGATCTGGTTGGCCTACTGAATTCTTCAGCATAAAATATCAGTAGACAGTGGGGTCAAAAACACAGCAAGCAAAATGCAAGAAAGGATAGAGAATGGCTCAAGAACATAACACAAGAAAACAGAACTGGTTGAAAGTGTACGATGAATCCTCCATATTTTTTGGCAAGCTCCAATGGAAATCTGATGGCTCTGGTCTGCCAGGTAAATGCTCTCTCATGCAACAATTTCTTAGAGTAATCCATTACTGTTGTATGAGAGCTCCTCGCCAGTGTCAATGGGTTCATCAGTTGTTGTGGGTGATCCTAAACAGATGTCTCCATGCCAGAAGTCTGGGCATGGTTCATCTGGTCTATTTTGCTTTAGGAGGAGGAGTTGCACCAAAACTTCCACTGACACTGGATGCGAGATCTCCTTTGACCATATAGAGAGACCAGGGTGGCTTC
Organism: Ciconia boyciana; assembly: GCF_034638445.1. Lineage (NCBI taxonomy): Eukaryota > Metazoa > Chordata > Aves > Ciconiiformes > Ciconiidae > Ciconia > Ciconia boyciana. Next base: position 159,323,583 of record NC_132935.1, read on the forward strand.
TTCATGAGGAAAAAGACTTACGTCCACCTTTGCCTTCAGGCATTTAAAGAGCTAACATTTGCCTTTAGACATCTACAGCAGTGCTAGGTATTCAATATATCTGAACCAAAGTAAGATTCTAATCTTTCTGAAACAGATATGAAAAAGTTGCCCTCTTGAGGTGTTTGTTTTTCTCCATAGACTAATCAGAGAATTTGCCAGGATTAAATCAGACTAGATTAGGTCTAACTTCTACATATTTAAAGTTAGATGAGATAAATCTCTTTGTCTCACAACTGATTCACAGTAGAAACAAGGCAGTTCAAAGAAAGACAAACAAGATGAGTAGGAGCAAGGAACACTTCTATTTGACGTGTATGATGAGAAATTAATTTAAAGGGAAAGCAGGTAAAGAATAACATGATAGGGCTGTTCACTAGTAGACTGGAAGAGGTGAAATTAATTGCAGCTACCTAATCTATTCCAGTCAGGAGCAAAGGAGCATCAAATAGGATGGAACAAGCCTGAATATGGAAAAGGAGACTCCTTTCCTCCATACTGCAGAATCATCCCATAGCCATGACATAGCAAAGACCCCAACAGTTTTGAAGGACTTGGAAAAAGATGACAGGTATATCAAGACAAGGAGGATATCAGCAGTTGCTCTAGTTGGTGAAAAAATGCAACTATTTTCTCACAACAGGGGTAAAAGGATACATTGTTCTTTTATGATATATACAGATTAGAGCAAATTCAACTGCTGACCTTGTCATTAGTCATTATATGAGAAAGAAAAAAAAAAAAGTATACATTTGCCCCAAGCCTATGTTTGATTTCTGGATGTGTAGCCATATTTACCTAATGCTTGTAAACAAGCCAAAACTTGCATGCATAAAATTGATATTTTTCTTTACAAATTTGTTTAGAATTTGCTCCTTATGTTGCATGTAAAAAGTAACAAAGTAACATCGCTTTTATTTGTTGAAATGAAATCACTTCTGACTTTCTCTTTTATGTCTTCCACTTTTACAAGATGTTTCTTCTGGCAATATCAGTCAACTTTCTTTACCTCATTCTTTGTTCCCACATTGCCAATATTTCTGTGCTGCTGACTTCTGCACATATCCCCAGGAGTTTTTCTGATGATACTGTGAACAGGAGACCCTGGATGTTTACCAACTCCTTACTTATTTATTATACCTGGCTCACTTCCTAGGACACAGTGAAAACAGTGTCTGTTCTTGTTGATTGCTAAACAAACCTTGTAAGGAAACAGTCCTCCAGTATGTCTAGGAACATTGCTTCTGCCTTTGGGACCCCATCACTGTCGTCAAGGGCAACACCTGGAAAGTAGTGGCTGTCTGAGCTTTTGTACAAACCTTGCTACCTGCATATTTATCCATATTTTTCAACAATATGCTGAGACATCTATTCTGCTTTCTTGCTGTTGTCTTTAATATTTATTGGGTTATACCTCAAAACCCATGACTTGCGTTGCCAAATTATACATATAATTTATTGAAACATTCTCTCCTACATTTAATCCAAATCTTAAATTTAAACATACAGCTTTGACAAACTCATCAGGGTGTGGAAAGCTCCAAGGCTAGAACGAAGGTTTCTGCTCCTCAAAGAATCTCTGATTCTGCTGCAGGTGAATACACTTGCTGCTTTTCCGTGTGTAGTATGTCCAGCACTATAGAGGGCTGAAATTTTCAGCACTACCTTAGGGATCTGGATACTCATGGCCCATTAAAACAGCATCCTAGACATTCCAGAAGACTTCCAGGAATGCTCATACAGATATGAGTCTCTTGCCTCATCTCTGACTGGCCTGCCATTTAAGTGCTTATAAAACATTAAAACTTGCATTATCCCAAATGAACCGTGTCAGACCTCCATGATGGCGTTGCCTTTTATATTGTTCATAGTGAATCTCAAGCAACAAGAATTTGCATCTTATTTTACACCTGCCAGGAAATTTGTGGTTTTCCATGTTTTTCCTTCTGGTCTGCCTCAATTTTAATGTAGTGATGTTTCTACCAGAACTCCTGCTGTGTAGCCACTACTTTAAAACTGAATAGTGTCTGGCAAAGGACAGTCAATGCTTCAGTTCTGAAGGGCTTTTAAGTAACCGAAAACCCTGGCTGTCAACCTGCTACACAGCATTTTATATATGCCTCCTTCGCACCACAGGTCTCTGGGGTTTGTCAGTGTAAATGTGAAACTGTCCAAACACTGGAAGTCTTTCAGTGGAAAACACTGCTGGCAAAGCAGAAAAAAGCAACGAAAAGAGGCAGCAGAGATGAAAGATATAAAAAAATGAAATCAACCTCTGAGCTGCTGATGGTATTTCTGAATGGTATTTTTTTAAAAATATGCTAAGTGCCATTTCTCCCTGAACGGGCTTGACTTCTCTGATTGCTGGAGTGCACGGTGCTGTCAAAGAGGTGACCACAGTTTCAGTTCCAGGCTCTGACTTCTGGGTGTGTATCCCAAGGAGTCTCCTGTCATAGCCCCTGTTTCTGCAACCCACAGCAAAATGCAGCAAGCACTCCTGAGTGTATTCCTGAGTAGGAGGGGTGTTTCACCACTCTCCTGTACCTGCCTCACACCACAACCAAGAGATGTTGCATTTCTCCTTGTCATGCAGGAGTCTGGGGCAAAGGCAGACACAGGACCTGCCGAGCCTCTTTCAGTGATTTCACACAAACCCATTCGTTCTTCCACACCACATGCCTCTAGAAGCCCAGTCTCTATTTCTCAATTTCTTATCACCTGACAGATTTCCAAGACCTTTCAGTTCACTCAGTCTAACAGGAAAAGGATATCGCTTACACTCAAATTCCCATTACACAGACTGTGACACATGTCCCACTGTTTGATTCCCGACGTGACTGGGGAATCATGTGTAGAACTACAGCAAGTTTGTTCTTGCACCAACCTGCAAGTGCAGGGAGAGCTGACTCCGTAGCATGAGACGTTACACACAGCTTTAATAACTATAACGCTGTTGCTTTATCTGCCGCATTGAATGCATATAATGGCAAATATGGAGAGCAGATAAACATCTATGTGTGGCATAGAGGGTAAAGTCAGCCCAAGTGTGAAACAGATAATCCTGCTTACCTCAGCTGTATCAGCCTTGCATAACAGCCACATCTTACGGCTGTCTTCTGCCTTTGCTGCCAAGGACCAGGAGGGCACCTTCTGGTCAGACACTTCCAACCTGCTTTGCAAGTAGAGGTGTCATAGCCCAACTCAAAAAGCCCTTAAATAGTGTGGTAAGTAAGTAGGGGCAGGCGTTTGCAGGATGGGACAGGGCAGGGACGCAGCCAATCCAAGGTGAGCCATCCACTGAATATGCTGGGAGTCAGCAAGCGTCAGGGTCTGCAACAGAGATTAGGTGTCCATTTACTGATTAGCGTCAACTGCTTGATGCACTGTATATTTGTCTTGCAGTTAGAGGATCTGCTACTGGCCACAAGAACATCATCCTTGACTACATGTACCTTTAATTTGAACTAATATAGTCATTTTGACGATCTTTATGTTCTGAATGGTCACCCTACTTGTACAGCAAAGCCTACCCTGCCAGAGAGCTCAGAAGTTGGACACCATTTCAAAACTGTTGAAAACTCTTACATTTTGTAGGTACTCTGGGCCAAGTCACCCAACCTGATCTAACTTGTGTAAACCAGTGGCTCAACATTCAACATCCCTGGGCCTTTCTAGGCTTGTACTGGGATTTTCACAGCCCCGGATCTACCGGTGTTCAAGTGAGAACTGTGGAAAAGCAAGCTTCTGGCCTCCCTCTTTATCTTTTGCGGAAGTTAACCACAATAGAAGTTAGTTATTTGTACAATACTTTGGGCTGGTCTGGAGGGAAAAAAAAAATCAAATCAATCACACAGCTGTTTTGGGTTGTTTTTCTGTCTCTTGCTCTGATGCACAAATTCAGCCACTGATTAATCAAACAATTCATTGACAAGAACCCTGATTTATGTCGAGTTAAGTTACAGCATGCAAATATTTGCATAGTGCTGGATGTAGATTTAAACACAGACTCCGTAAGTATTTTTTTAACCATGAACATTTCTTGAGGATAATCCAAGTGCAAAACTCAAGCTCTTCCTCCTTCCTGGTGATTTGAATGGACAGACTGTGGCAAGACTCAAACTATTTGTGTTAAAACATTAATCTGATAAATAACTCCCAGGATTATTTTTAAAAGCACAAAGGGCAGTAATGTGCCTTGCTCCCACTAACGGTTCAACAGAGTTAGGCACTGTGCTCCAGTTTACATTTTTAAAAATCTCCCTTCTTTGTCCTGAAATCTGTGTTGACAGCAAGCTCCATTCAGGACATTCTTCGGAGAGAGACCAACAGGCGGGCTCAGACCTTCCTGTGGATGTGCGAAGAACAACTGAGTAACAGAAGAGCAGGGAAAGAGACTGATGTGCTGTAAACAAGGAAAAAATAAAATTCTTAAGGTAAAATTGTCAATAGCTTGTCCGTGACTCAGAATCTGAAACCTCTTTTAAAAAGTGACTGCACGGTGACATATACATAATGTTATTCAGGTACCAAAAAGATCTGCTAGGGTTATATTCTGTTGTCAAAAAATGAACCCAAGGACTGCTGTGGTTTAAGATAGGCCTTTGGAGAGGTAAATCCAGATCTCCATCCTTTAGCATTTTGTCTCATTCTGACACAGTGTTCTGCCCACCCTATGGGATGATGTTTATGTGGGGTTTTTAATGCAATTTAATTAATTCTGTTCAAATGTCTTATTTTAAGACTATTATTTTTAACCCATGGGTTAAGACCCATGGGTTAAAAAGATAGATTAAATAAATATTTGAGTCTTTCCTAGAGTTTTTCAGCTGTTTTGAGGAGATGAAACTAAAATCTGTTTTGCTAAACCAGTGCTAGGGCCTAGCAGCAATTCAACCCTCTCTGCTTCAGTTTCTTTTTCCATCAGATGGGAAGGAGAGCAATTTTTTTTTTTTTTTACAGAGGTAAGCTGTATTGTTTGCAACATGGCATAGTCTGTCTGACTTTTACTAATATGTGGGAGTGCGACGCAACTCCTTTCTTACCTTCTGTTAAATCCCGCGCCCCTCCGGGGCTCTGTTGGGCTCATCTCTGTGCTGGGTAATTCTCAGCAAACTGGCTCTCCGGGCTAGTGCTCCCGTGCAAGCAAAGCTGTCGTGATACAAGAGCAATGCCTGCAAGGTTGCCCGCAAACAAAGCCATTCTTACCGAGTTTATCTGCATGAATTGGTAGAGCTTGCCCATTCCTGCCCAGTTCTTTTGGCTCAGACACCTTAATACTGACTATATCCCTTGCTATATGCTGAGTAATCTGTTGTGAAAAATGCCTCCGAAGAGGCCCCATTATGCACGCTCTCCTACCAGGCAACATAAAAATCCTGCCTAAACGGCATGCTGATTAAAGTCCCATGAGTTTTTAAATGATTACTTATGCTTCCCAACCATTATCTAGTGATTGTTGAAGCGCCTTGCCAGAAGCCTTCTTTGTGGTGAGTAATGAAATAATGCAAATTGATGGGACTTGGTACTTATTTTTAAAGGAAAACAGGCTTCATTAGATGACAGGATCAATGTAGCTGTTGAAAAGATTTGTCAACAGGCACGTCAGACGCCCCATCATGACAATCCACACAGGAGGGTGTCAGAGACCAAAAACCTTCCTGACCTCTCCAGTTGGGCTACCTGGGCAGTGTTGCCACGAGTATGGAAATAGAAAGGGGAAATCCTGTGTGGACAGAAGACATGGAGAAATCCCAGAAATACGTAAAGCTTTGACTTCACATGGCTGCATGTGCACTGAGTTATGGATCATCATGTCCCACAGATTATGTATTTTGCCACCAACCCAAGATCACAGCAGGGAAGAACTGCAGCTTGCTTGGACCTCTGGCATATTCTGTGGCTAGGGCTGAGATAAGGACAGGGTGAGGTTCAGGTACACTTTAAGATTTTTTAGATAATTTAGGATTTAGCAGCTGAGCAATAGAATACACAAGAACCTACCAATCCTAGATTTACCATTTTGAATATGATTTTGGCCAGCTACAGTTGAAGTAATTTTTCTCCACGGTGTTCCAGTCTCTGGTATTTAAAATGAACCAATAGGCAAACTCAAGCCTTAAGATCACCAGCTTCATGGAGTAACCATCTGATAAAAGAGAGAACAAGTGTCAAGAGAAAAAGCTGACAAAGACCCTAAACTTCTAATGCCATTTTAATTGTGACTGATACTACGATCTGGGGATACAAGGATCAGGGTATTCAGTGGCAGTGAAAACTCATGAGCAACTCTTTTCAGGTGTATTTCTATTACCTCCATGACTTTGGAGTAATCCCTAAACATTAATGAAAATATGCATAAGAGTAAAAAGTAGCTCCTTCACTTTCTCGGTTTCTCTTAGAATTGAGAGTGCTCAGTGTGTACTAAAAGATGAGGGTTTTATTGGTTTCCTTTTTTTGTTTGCTTTTAAGTTTAATTGGGCATTGTTCCTGTGAAAAAGCTTTGACTTAAAGTTGCTGCATTGCAGTACGACGTGTTCAGTTGTGAGGCTCAAATCCCAAATGGCACACCAGCTGAGATGCCTGCCAGTTAGATTTCATCTAAACTAAGTCTGGCAAACAGCACCTTTTTATTTTGGAGACAGACCTAGAACTGAAATGTTAGAAAAATGTTTTGATTTGGGTATTTAAGTATTCTTGGTGTTTAAAGCTGCAGTTCAGCCCCACTCCACTGTGGTTTTCCAGTGTTATCTTGTCCACAACATTCAGTGTGAGATCCTGAGAGCTCATTCTGGTACATACAATTATACTGAGTCTGCGTCTAGCTGCCTTAGGCCAAGGTAATGATTCAGACCCGCCCCCTCCCACTTTATACAAGAGCCCTACATTTATTTGGTAGCTACATGCAAACTGCGGAGTGCCTGGGTTCCTGCAGTGAGATACTCAGGCTTGTGTGGCAGTCACTCACTTTAGAAATTTAAGCAGCTAGTTATTTTTCTAAGCTCTGGAGACCCAGCACAGCATTTAAAGAATGCCTAATGTGCACAAACTCGATTTTGCCCAGCCCAAAGAAATGTAGGTGTCACCACTGCCAACTTTTGCATTGCTGTTAATTAACTACATTTGGCTTTGCTGGTTTGCAAGAGAGGAATCAACAGCTCCAGAGACCTGTATTAAAGAGAGTGCCAGTATAGGGGTGTAATAGATGTCCATTCAGATTGCTGAATGTCCTCATATTAGGAGACACAACATGATGACACTCCAGCCATCAATATACATCATATTTGTACAAAACTAAATGAAAAATGAAGAATCACCAACAGCTGTAGCCGTTAGATTATAAAAAGTGCAAATACAATCACTCCTTGAGAATTTCCTTAGCAAAATTAATGTCCTTGCCCAGGAGCTTGGGAGGTAGTCTGTGGATGCCTCTTAGATTGAGGAGTTAGAGCTCACAATGACCACTTACCAAAATAGAGCTCTAACTGCACCATGTAGAATATTCTGGGGCCATGATGTAGCCAGATATACAAGAATGGTGGGACCACATGACAAGCAAAAGGGAACCTAACTGATGTTGAGTAAGACATGGATTACGGACTTTATTCTGAAGCTCATTTTTGTTGATTGTGCTTTTTAGCACAGAGAAACAGCTCTGATAGGAGGAACCCACTGGAAACCTTTCTCTCTCTTGTCTATTTAGACTACACACACTTAGAGCCAGGAAGGGGACCTCATTCAATGAGACCACCATTCCACTTTTGGCCCCTGATTGATGAGGACAACGATGAGGACATGAAGACAACAGTGATATTGCTGAAGTCCGTGTGGCTCCATCAGACTTCCCGGGGACCCGGGGTGATTTCTGTGGAATGTGATGTTCATGACACAGTTCAGCATTTCTGAGCTCTCTTGAATGTACAACAGCACTGGAGCCCTCCCCTGTTTGCAGTAACGTGACTTTGATTTGCTCTCACACGAATCACCTCTTTCTAGCTGTACACATAGTGCTTTATTGTGTGAAAAAGTGCCCCATCCAAACAATGTGAATTAAAGGTAAAACAGGTCTAGAGAATTCCTTCTTTGTAATAAGTTATCCATTAAATACCACTTAAGCTTTTCTTGTTTTAAAGCGTATGTCAACATAATCTCAAATACTTTTTATAAAGTACTAGTAGTAAGTCATTAAAAATGACAAAAATGTCTTTAATCTATAAAAAATATTTTAATCAACTGAGATATCTTTTTCAACATAACAAAATAAACACAACCCAGACTGGGCTATCTAATCTTCAGCTCACAATGGGATGACTTCACAGCAGAACGTCAGAATCACCAGCTAAATTCATTAGGTGCTTGCTGCTCTTAGGAGCTTTCAGGTATGTTTTCCACACTACCGTGGAATATCCTAGTTCTTTCTAAATATTTATAGATGTCGAATGTTTATGTATGTATTTCCTCGAGGCAAATGCTTTTACTTTCTGAAAGGTGGTGTGATTGAGAAATAGGAAATAACTTTTTGGTAGCCATTGATCAAAGGTAAGATAGTGATTCAATACCCTTCCTGTGCAGCCATTCAGGATTTCCATTCCTGTCATTCGACTAAGGTGACCAGGAATCCTGGAAAAGGCAGAGGAGTTAGGAAAACAGGAGAGAAAAGAAGAGGAACTGATGAAAATCTATGAGAATGCAGCAAATAATATTTGTCTGTTTGCTATGACATCATTCTTTTCTGAGCTCGGTACTTTGGCACAGTTCACTCACAGCAGAGTTAAAGACCTGCCATGTTTAACTGCTAATTTTAGTTAGTTTAAAAACACTTCTAATTCAGGATCTAAACATTACAGTCTGAGACTGCGATGAAGTCACTGTTCTGGTCTGATCCGTGCCCAGTGTTACGGAAGCTCGTCATAAGTTCAAGGACAGCAGAAATCAGATGAACTGGACTCTCCAATTCATCTTCTGTTTTTGCTGATTGCTGTGGCCAGTCATGAAGTGGGACAAAACTTATCTCACAGAATATGTAAGACCACATCACAGGGCACAAGCTGAATGTGTCACTAGGAGGTGATGGTGCTTGCTGGGGGTTTCACACTGGAGAGGGGCCATGAGCTGCAGCCATGCTGCTTCCCTTCAGCTCCCTGTCAATGTGGCCATACTGCAAATTGCAAGATATGCCTGTGCCATAGGAGTCCCTCTGTCCTTCCACTTGAGAGCAAAGACCTCATAAAGACCACGAACACCAGCTGGAGTCCTCAAGGGCAATGGAGTTTCATGAGATGGGGGCCATGCTCATCTGTGAAGGGCACAGAGATTTCCACTGTGGAAACAAACATCTTAATGTGTTAAGATCACCACAAACCTTACCACTTTCCACCTCGAGCACAGGCCTTCCTTGACTTGATTTCACTACTGCCTATCTTAGCTATTTTAAGGACTGTTTAGGATAATCATATATATGTAACATTAATATTTTAAATTTAATATTTATCCATGTAGTACACTGAATAGTTGGGAAACTATGTTGGTGGCCGTCTGTTTTTAGAATTAATCTAATTGAAGCTGATCTGTATTTTATATGGTGAGGCCATAATAAAGAGCAAGACTCAGCTAAAAGTTTATTATAATAATGAGTATGGTTCACAATGTGTCCTTGATCTCTATTCATATTCCATATTTTATTGTAAGACAATTATCAAATACTTCTTTTCTGTGATCCTTGTTTCCTTTCATGCTTCTTCTAATTGAACAGAAGAGATCTCAGCAGAGGGATTTCTACCACTAGATATATAAATAAAGTTGGAAATATCTCCATGCTATTTCCCGAAGTAAATATTTGCTGAGATTTAGTAATCACAGTGTCTAGTGATGGACAAATTTAACTTCCATTCAGACCAGTTTTGTAAGCTGAATTTCATAGATTTTCTCTTCTACACAAATTTCAGCTATTTTCTGTTTTTAATGGGGTTTCTAATAGATAGCAGGAAAGTTTTGCTCATCACGCTGACATAACCAAATGGACGATTTGATATTTATACTTGTTTCTCAGTAGAGACTTCATGCATTACTGCTTACCAGAAGTGAAGTAGTTAATAAAGCTATAGCTTGGTGCTGCAGCCCATAGGAGGGGCTAGACCTATAACACTGACTGATGGGCAAAGGTTTAATTGATTTCCTTGGGACCTGGAACACTGGGCAAACACAGGATCATCACCAAAGTCTGAAGACCAACCTCAAGGCTTGTCCAGGAGAAAAAAATGGGCATAAGTCACTTTTTCCACACCTGAACTGAATATGGACATCACAGACAACAGCCCAGCGGAGAAATGCGGCTCTGCATAGCTGTTATGGCATGCAGGATGGTCAAAAGGACCAAGAAAGAGTGGAACTTGGCCTTGCCTGTCTTTCAATGCACGCAACACTTTGCCCAACGTTGTGCTTAGGAAAGGTAGGGAAGACCAGATGATGGGCTGTGCTGTGCTCTGCCTAAGGACAGTGGTCTGGGGCTGAGGTGGGGGCTGCTGGTGTAGCTGATCTTTGGCTGGGGGGGACACGCACAAGTGCTATCATGTGCTGCTGACACAGCACCTGACTGTGGTTGTCCTGGCACCCTTGGTACATTCAACCCAAATCCATTTTGCAGGAAAGCAAGGGAAGACCCGGAGAAGCTGTTGCCTTGGACTGAGAAACTTCTCTGAAGCTCTCTCTTCACACTCAAAGATATGTAGGTGATACATTGTCATGGCTTTGGGTCATGTGATGGTTGAGATCTGTGGCTCAGAGTGTTGGGAAATTTGGTCATCCCTGATCTAGACTGGCAGGCTGTGTTTTCTACTGTCCCTGTCCCTGAGGACCAGGAGGATCTATAGCTGTGATACCTGCCAAGGCGCCTTCAGTACAAAGAACAACATCCTGACTTTCACCTCCCGAGAATCTGAGGCACAAAGAGCAAACATCTTTTTTTGGCAGTGAATGTGTGACAAGAAACTAATGTCTGCATTTGCTGGCAGTTGCCTGGTGCCGTATCCTAATTCCTCTTTAATAAAACAGTACACTGTGTTGTGTGTGTATGTTTTACACATGCACACAAACGCACACAGGCTTCTCTCTCAGTACAGGCAGTACAGAGATCAACCTCACATTTTGTACTGAGGTCTTTTTATACCATTTTTGTGATAAAGGGAGCTGTCATATAAAGGTGAATCATAGCTGGCAAGAACACACTTATTGTTTATTACTTATTTTCTCATACATGATGCGTTCAAGGGTAGACATAAGTAACTCAGTATTTATTTTATTTCTGAGATATTTCTTCACAGTTTATTTGTCCCTGTTTTCTTCAGAAAAGGGTAACCAATAGTTAAAATCTTGGTGAATTTTTGCTGAAATTGCTTATTTGTGTATGAGTTGTTAGCCATGTCTGTTCTTGGAAAGTAGCATGCCTCCTCTACAAAACAGTATTCCAATAATGCTTGTATTTCTCACCTCTGAGCTGGAGAGACTATGAAAAGTATCTCCCTTTTTAAGAAATCTTTCAAAACTACTCAGCCCCTTAATTTCATTATAAATTGGACTTGTACAAATCCTTACAAGTATGGTTGCCCTTTGACAGTTCTTCCTGCTTTAGTCTTAGAACAGCAATGGGAACAGGACTCTTGATCACAGCAGGAATGCGTTTATGATCATGCATTGCTCAAGTCTGTTTTTATTTCTCGTTTTATGTAAAATGCTGCAGTAATCCCTTTAGAATTCCCCTCAGCTTAAATCTCAGAGACTGTTCAAGACTGCCTCTTAATGTCTCAAGAGCACTTCAGCTCACATAAGCCTCATATTCAACAGGTAAAGCCCACTTTGTTCTATAGAGATGGCTGAAGTAATGTAAAATTAAAGATTTAATCTTCTGTGGTAACTCAGACTGTCCTCAGTCCAACACAAAGACGCTAAAAGTCTGTTAACTTTTAAGTAAGTAGAAAATTCTTTGATTGACAGTGGTCTGCTGTATTGATCCCAAAAACTATGCCACAACAAATTTTATTACAATTGGGTGAGAAGACTTACTGCACACTTTGGGAACGCAAGGGGATTCATTTCACTATTAACAGGTTTTCTCCATTGTAAACTTTAATTGACAGGATTTAAAAGCAATTAAAGTCGAGACTAAACATTTTGGACAAATTAAGGAAGGATTTTTTGGGGTTTTTGTTGTTTTGGGGGTTTTTAAAGATAAATTTAGATTGAAGCAGTCAAAGGAGGGACTGGGCACTTGAGAGTTCAAATGATTGGTGATTATATGAAATGGAATATAGTCTGTACACCTTTATTCTCATTAGGAACTTCACACAGGAGCTTAACCCATCTTTATCTTTAATGTGTTTTCTCCTAGTTAGTGGCCAGATGCTTGTACAATGGACTCCATCAACTGATGGAGTAATGTAGCCTAGGCTGACATTCAAGGTGGGTTAATACGGACACAGTCAAACTTAACATATATTTCCTCAGCCACAGATCTATCAGGTACCTCCAAAAAATCCTACTCTTCCCCTCAGCAAACCAACAGAAGATGTTTTAAGGTTGTCTGGGCTGGTATCCCTCATTTCTACTAACAAATTTGCAAAGAAGAACAAATGCAGCTCACAGATGACTCCAGAAGCAAAGCAGCTGGGAATTTTGGTGTTGTTGCTCTGGAAGTAATTCTGATTATTTCAGGGGTTCTTTTCTACCTTGAACTGAGACCAAAAGTTGAAATATTAATTTCTTTGTGTACTTTAATGTTCTGGAAAATTACAGTTTGCCAGGCACCTAAATGAAATATTTTGTTTGAGAATAATTAGTACTAACTTGTTTCCACTGCTATGGTTCCAAATTCTCATCAGACCTGTGGAGGACCAGGTAGATACCTACTTCAGCATGAGCTGAATAGCTCTTTAGACTGCATTGACTAGACCTTACATGAGAGTTTCACTGACTACAGTGGAAGCTTAGACAGCTCGCTCATGTGAACAAACACACATATACCCATATTTAGACATCCTAATATGTGAGCTGAATCTTACCCAGAGTGATTAATCTGCTTTAGCTCTCTACCTTAATTTGCACATGAAGAGCACAGCCTTTGCAGTCTGTCTGTCTCCTTTAAAGATGTAACATTGGATCGTTCCTGACCTGACATTCCTGCTGTATTTTAAAATTAACATTGGGGAACTGTATTGCTTTGGAGCAAATTTTTGAGATTTTAAAAAAAGGTATATAAAAAAGAACTGAGGCCCATGGTTCATTCATTTTTGCCTCTGTTTTGATAGCTCACTGTCTAGAATTATCCAGTATTTTCCATTCTCTACCTTCCTTCCTCTGCTTTCTCTTGCTCTTACATAATGAATTGCATCCAAAATGACTAGTTCAATATAAGACAGAAGAAATTAAAAGCAATATTCACAGGCCATTTTCAGTGAAGTAGTTGGGTGGCCATGGCCTCATTTGGGAAGGGTGTCTGGATGTAGTGCAGTGGGCCTCAGTCTCTTCTTTACTATTCCATATTCAGTAAAGCACTATTTTGTCATTGAGATAAAGACCATAAGAACATCTCTCTCTCATTTGTTTTGGGGGATGTCCCAAGCCTGCAGCCAGTGGACACCTTGAGCATGAGGAGCACAGAGAAAGGGCTGCTTCAGCTGCTCCTACTTACCCAAAACTCCCCTGTAGCCTGGCAGTAAGGCAGAAAACTTTTGGGGATGCTATCATCAAAAACTGCTCTGGGCAAAGGTGAGACCTGACTACTGACCTTGCACAACGAGGGCTTTATGAATCCCCTTTAGGTTGTAAGTAGAAGAGAAGTAATACTATTTTTATTTTCTTTTCTCTTTCAGAAGCCAAAGGTATTTACTTTCAATTTCCAAATACCCACAAGTGAACAAAACTATGTATTTGGACAAATATATATTTTGACAAATCCCTTAAGCCCCTAAAGTAAAAACACCAACACCTCACCTAGGTCTGCTAGTTGCTCAGCACCATCCAAAATTAGGCACTTAACTGTCTCAGAGCTGCAGCTTTAAATGGCTTGCTGAAAGCGTACAGCCTCATAGACAATTTCATTTTGTAAATGTAGGTTCTGTGAGCAGTGCCAGGATAAATATAGGGCTCTAATTACTTAAAGAAAAGTCAAGTAAGAGGTGGTGAAAGTTGCTTTTCCAACATCCATCTCTCTAGCTTAGAGCTTTACACTGTTGCCCATCACCATAGCAGCTGAGTGCCTGCTCTATGAAAGGTCGTAACAATATAGGAAGGCTGGGAAGAAAAAGCAACACATCTGCAAAATGTACCCTAGCCCAGCTATCATCTGACCACTCTGTCATAGGGTTGTTCAGTATAAAGTAAATAGTTTAGCAAAATCTTTTTGAACATACAACTAGAAGAACACCGGTAACGTTACCCTACTTAAGGCCAGAGAGTGAGAAATACTGAGTCTGGAGGTCCTATTAACTCGCTACTGCCTTAAAGTAGGATCTCAGATAAGTTTTTGTAACTTTTCAGGATCTCAATTTCTTATCCTCAAAACAAGAGCAATTCTGTAGTTTATCTACCAGCTAATACTACATATAGGAAAAGCTATGGGGCCAGGAACCAAAACTGAGATCTCCTGCTTAGTTCCAAGTCGTTGCATTAGAATTGCCATGTCTAGCTTTTTTCTCATCTCTCCCCCTCCACCATACACACACTTGAATTTTGTACTCCTTTCACTGGTAAAAGGTCATAAGGCGAGGCAGAGAGTGCCCCAGTAAGACCAGCTGGTGGTTGTGAAGCCAGCGTGCTCTTTGGGATCAGATGGATTTGATCCCCTCAGATTGAGGGAGATTCTGGACCTGGCTGAGCTCCCCACTGCCCAAATCCAGCTAGGACTATGTCCTGGGGAGACTTTGCTTCACTTTTTTATAAAGACCCAATCCCCCGGTGTCTGGTGAAACTTTAGGCACTAAGACAACAGCATGAATACCTGCAGCCCAGATTCCCTTACAGCCAGTTCTAGATGCCTGAAGTTTTCTTTCACTGTGGCCTGTGAAATCTGCGTGTAAGTGCTGAAGTGCTTGTTTGGCTGTTACTGCTTTTGCAGGATGACATTCTCACCTCATGCAGATCAATATGTGTTTTACCACTGACTTCAATACAGCTGGAATTTTTCCTTAATGTCTTGGAGCTAATAGCCTGTTACTTGCTACCAGCTATGACTGGGCAATTTTTGATTTAGCTGCGGAGATGAAACATTCTTGATGTACCAGCTACAATTTTTAATCAATCCAATGCAAAAAACCTTTTCTTCCTACTAGAATATTCTGTTTCTCCCCTCTCCCTGGGAAATCCCATTATCTTCTGTCATGTGTCAAAATATATCTACTGAGTATTGATATCAAGCAATTATGTAAGACAAAATCATTCCTGTATGGTATGAGGGCAGAGAGAAATGACTGCATTCTGAACTGCATCTCTTTGTAGCAATGTGGCAAAGGCTTCAAACTTCATATGGAAATGAGCAATGCATGTAAATTACTTTGTCTAAATGGATTTTCATTAGAAGCGGAATCTAAGCAGTTCAAAAATCACTAATGTTCACTGGTAGGAGCCAAATAGCTGAGTCAACATCACTTTTAGTCTTTAGTGCCTCTTTTCTATAATACTGAACCACTGAAATAGTCTGATCAAACTTGGCATGGCAGAGAGTGCACTGTGCCAGATTAGTTAAGTCATAGACTGACTCATCGTTGGGGTATGACAAATGCCAAATGAGCTCCTGATCCTTTGGGTAGCTGGGTACAGCTCCCTGTGAGATTGGGACACAGACAGTAGGAGATATTAATAGCAGGTGGCTCTGTCTGTCATTCAGTTTAATTATTCTTATTTATTCTCCATAGGTTTCTCCCCTTCACCCCAGATGATGATTATTTTAGCTATGGTGGAAAGGAGAGAAGCCCAACACTCATAACTAAAAAAACTGCAGAGTCATCAAGATTCTTAAAGTCATTTTGAGCAGGACTCAAAGTTTAGATGTTAAATCTTTTGTCCATACATGCTACAACCTCCAGGATCTGAAGAAAGAGGTATACCATAAGCTCTAAGCTGGTTTATGCATTGAAGAGGTAAGGACTGTGCTCTACTGTGCATCCAAAAGCATGTCTGCTCAGATTATGCCTAACAGAGCTGTCCCCTAACAGTCAGGCTGGAGGTAGCTGCTCCTGTGAAGGCAGATTCCTCACATAGGCATCCTGAGATCCAAAATACAGATGCTGACTGAAAGCCAAAACTTTCAGTGCTCAGTGATGGCTTTTTGAATGTATGCATCTAAAGTCTGCTCGTGTGTTGTTATAGGAAGGTATCCTGACATGCATCTGTATCAGGTGCAGAATGAAGAGACAAGAAACATGGTGATGAGACTCTTAGCAGTCTTTCTTGCTGCCTCTTTCAGGATGCACAAGTTTTCTCTGTAAGTCGTAGCCTAGGACTCTGTGAAAGGACTTGCAGCTTTATGGTCTTGTGCTCTGCGCTTGCTTTGCTGAAGAATTGCTATGGATTCAGTCAGCAAGATATGCTAAATGGAAAGCTGTTCTCCTTCTAGTTATATTTCAAGGCAGTTTAGTGCCTTATTGGCCACCGGGGATATTCTTATCATGCTGTTTGTGTGCAGAACTGTCATAACTAACACAGCCAGACTTGCCCCATCCTTGTTTCCCTTGAGCTCCATGGCATCCAACACTTCTGTATTTTTACAGAACATAGGAACGCACAGTTCACCTTCACAGTATTAATTGGATGACAGTGCATTTAGGTAAAAAAAAACAACAAGATTTGAGAGCTGGCTTGGTTTAGCTTTTTGTTCATTGCCAGAGAGTGACACCGTTCTGCCTGAATCTACCTCAGCGATGCTCATCTGGTGCTCTCCTACATGAAATGTGTCAGGGACATTTTTGCCATTTTAAAAATAAAATGGAAAATATGTTTAACAGAAAGGGATGCTCAGTTATACCTTCTCAGTTATGAAATGGAGGTCCCAGTCTGCAGCCCAAAGACAAAACATCTGCTCACAAGCCAAGCAGGTGGTTACACTGAGCACACCAGCTTGTGCTAACGTTGTCCACACTGTCCTGACACTAGGTACAGATGGAAGCAAATAACTGCAGCTGGAAAGCAGTATCTGCAACAATTTCACAGCTGATTAAAGTCTTAGCCACGTGGTATCAAGCACTGGCAGCAACCTCCCATCTACTGTTACTGGCTCTCTCCCAGCTGAGACCGAAGGCGCAGGTACAAGTGCTCCTTCTACTTTCTAAACTGTATTCAGGACTGTTTAAGGTGCCTCTATCTTGATTTTTCAACAGAACCAAGCATTTGAGAAACCTGGGCCTTCCTACTGGGATGTCTGCATGGTTGTGCTCCCCAAGTCTTGGGCTGTGAGCCCTGGTCTGCTGTCCCTGCCCACGTTGCACCAGACCCCATGTCCATGGCTGAGACCGGTGCTCGGGGCTGCTCCCCTGCCCAGCTGCACTCACCTGTAGTTTGACTGCATGCTCATGGGACAGCTGTGGTGTGTATTGGGCTGTACTGTCTGGGGATTTCATTAAGGTAAGTCAAAATAAACATTGAAACGTAGCAAATTAACAGTTACTTATGCAAATTCCCAGTTTGGTACAGCAAAAGCACAGCAAAAGCTTATGGTACACCTCTTTTTTATATCCTGGAGGTTGTAGCGAATTGGAGTCAGTCCATGACGAGCTCCCAGAGTAGTAACACAAGGGCTGAAGTGTACTTGCAGACCGTAGATTGAGGTTTGAATAGCACCTCTTGGTCAGCAATAGCAGTCCTTCACTACCTCAACCTTTGCCAAATTAATTCCATAAATGTTTTAGTATTAAAATATTGGTAAGCTGGAAAAAATAGATCTGAAGAATGAGGTATTGTCTTAGTTCAAGAAGGCATGCGAGCATTTAATGAAGGCAGGTATGATGTCAAACTAATAATCACAAGTTTAAAAACTGCTAAATGCTATGAAAAACTCACTGCCCTGGTATCTAGAGAGTATAAGACAGGCCTAAAAAGTAAGAAACAGCTATTGCTACTGGGGGCTCCTGAAGCAATGAAATATGTTTGTCATAGACGTTCACTTTCCAGGTCTGTTAGTCGCAGAGATACCACATCTTGCTTCAGCTAGCAACGAGACACACTTTATCCAATAAATTGACCAGGCAAGGCTATTCGTTTGACCTTAATTACCCAAGTGTTCACCCAATACTATGCAGACAGACAACATCAGTTGACACATTGGTCCTGCTAATAGTGATACTTAGCACTCCCTACCATTTTTCATCTTCAAAGCACTTTCCAAATTTTACTTAATTAATATCTTTGAAGATGCCAAACTGTTTGCTGATATTTCACTGATAGTTTCTGCTCTTTCCAGAGCAGAGGACAAGATGCCATTTCCTAATTAGATTTTAGTAAAGACACTACTGACTTCCCCTTCTTCTCATCTGGTTTTCAGTATCCTTCTGTTTCCAGCAATCTGACCTCTTGCCAGTCAACACCTGGGGAATTATTGCTTTACTTGCCTTTTAAATTGCGGATAACAAATTGTTGCCAAAGCAAAACCTCTTCATTTTTTTCAGGCAAATTTAAATGTTACACCCTTAACTTTCAGAACTCCAATCCCTTTACTAGGTAACAAAGTAGGAGTCAATTAGTTCCAAAAATTAAGCTCAGTATTATAGTGTTTCTATAATTTTTTAAAGTTTTCTAGGTAGAGTTTCTTGAATTTGTGCTTGTTAGACTCTTACAAACATTTATCAGATGCTTGAATTGTGGACCACTGTTTCAGTGGAAGCTTTGGCAAGCTGTTGAAATATGGATGTGATTCTGTACTTTTCATGTTTTGATGGAGAGTCTAAAGCCACATACAGTATATTACATATCATCAGCACTGCTGCATCTGTCACCATTGGAGGTGAATGGGCTATTGGCAGAGCGCACTCTCTAAAGTCACAAACAAGCATTTCCACTGAGGTCAGGAAGCTCACAACATTTATATACAACAGTGTATAAAAGGTGTTTTTTTGCAAAAAAATAAAAAGGTACATGTATCTGCAAAGGATGGTTTTATCCCATAAAATGAAACGGGAAACAGCAGAGTTTCAGTAGGTGGGAGGACAGTGCATTGCTCAGATGGTTTGACAAAGGAGACAGAGAGCAGATTGTTGGGGGTCTGCTCCAGTGGCCCCCTGGGCCACTGGAAAATTGCGCCTTACATTACATTACAAAACTCTCCCCGTTGAATATTAAATGACCTACACGTTAAGGAAGATTAATTTCCTCTTAGTCCTTTTCTTTTCATTTTGTTCCAACCTCTCAACTATTTCTTCTAATTCTGCTCTAGCTGTAATCATCTTTCAAATATGTTTCTGTCAGACATAGTACTGTCCATCAGTTGTCACAGCTTAAATACGCGCGCGCACACACACTCACGCTGCACACACATGTTTGTGTCTGGCTGTATTTCTTTCATCTACAATTCGGCAAAGAATCGAGCCTGCTTGCATTCTGTTCAACAAAGCACTTAAACATAAAAGTAAGGATAAGGCTGAAGCTAAGCACATTGCAATTAGCAATGGGTTGTTTAATGAAACGTTGAGATGGACAGTACTTACTGATACCTTATAAACTATAGGAAGAAACCTCCTTCCACTAACTTTCTGAGATGCAAAAAAAATCTATTTCAGTCAGACAGTGTGTACTTCTGCCAGCAGAAAATCCATCTGGCCTAACTCTAATAGGATGCTAAAAACAGTAACAGTGAGAGAAACACCCAGATCAGAAATACTTGCTAAAGATGCGATCAGCAGCCAGCATACCCCTTGGGGACTCACTGTTTACTCTTCTGGAAGTATAGGGTGAGCTTTTCTAAAAGAATAAAATATTGATAAAAATACACCCACCCCACCCCACACACAAAAAAAAAAAAGGAAGAAAAGGAAGAAAAAAACAATTTGGAAGTAGAAGGAAAAAGAGGAGAGTGATCTCAGGGAAGAACAATTTTAAACCAGCCTACTACTTCCCCCACCAGAAACCATTCATAGAACAAAAGGCCTCTGAGAAGGTGTGGACTAGAGGAGCTCATACAGGAGGTACAGGAGATAATTTTTTTTAAAGAAAGAGCCACTAAACAAAGGTCACTTCAAAGACTACACAGAAATGGGGAATGTTGGCCTGCTCCTCCCTTTTACACTGCAGTGTTGCCACATTTGTGTGCTCTGCCCCACTTGTGAAATTATTTCCAAACACAGATTATCTTGGTACCATTTTCCCTGTTCTGTATACAGTTTTCAGGACCAAACTTTCCTCAGAGCTCCAGGACTGAAACACAATATATTTTAGTTGTAACACACCCTCCTGCAAAATGAAATATCTGGGTTTGGTTGGTTGGTTGGTTGGTTTTTGCACAGTTGTATTTATAATTCTTCACATATATCTCATCTGAGTGTTCAAAGCTTTTCTTTAATTGTGTTTATTCTTCTGGAAGTGACCGGGTACATCCTGCACTGGTTGCAACTGGATAACAAAAGAAAAAGTGAAAGAAGAACTTTACTGTCCTGTAGCAGCCAATATTGAAGCAAGCACATACATTGTGAAGAAAAAGAGCTTTGTCAAACAATTAAGAAACCAAAGCCATATTGCCCTTCCTGTTTCTGAGGTATTTTGGTCCATCATCAGTTTGGACACCTCCTCAAAGCTAATTTTCTATTTCTGGGCCATTTATAGTGTTTCAGTTCCATTTGGTGTAGCACAACATATCTCAAGGTAGGTCTCCATTTGCTCCTGCAACTGAGATGGATGGAAATGTTTTGCATGAAAACAAGGCTGTTTCCCAAGGATGTCTTTAACAGTTTCTTTTTCTGTCCATTATTTTTCTAGAATGGAAGTTCACAAATGCATTGCAACCATCAGGAACATGTAAGTTTAAGTAAAAATTGCGGTGGAGGAAGATTGAAACCTAGTAATATGTGCAAAGCCATTCTGCTTTTGTAAATCCTGCTTCTGCTAAAATGAAGGAGTCTGAAGAAGGCACTACAGACTTTTACTTCTCTAGGACCACAGCAAGTCTGGCCCTCATTGGCCATGCTCTAGGGCATTGGCCTTTGGTAGCATTATAAAAACAGAAAGGAAAACAAAAAGAATTCTTTGCTGCTTACCAATTCTGCACACTTATTTTTCTCCAAGTATATGTATTGTAACACTTTCAAAACGAAATCAGCATCTAATCCATCCATGAGTAATTTAACTTGTAGGAAATAGAGAACAAAAAGTATGCTTTTAGATAAATCCTAACTAATTGTACATGCAAATGCCTTGGATGGATGTGGTCATGCAATTCAATTAGATGACTAATTATGTTGGAATTATAATACCATATTTAAATAGATAAACACACATAAAAGTGCCTGCCCAGGAGTCTGGAGTCTGGGAACAGAATAATTTATTGGCTCTTTAGTGCCACCTGTTGAAAACTGAAAACGCATGCAAATGAAACTGCATGCCAATTAGATGTCCATTTAGAAGGGCAATGTCCATTTGCTTGGCAGGTGTGAAACACTCATAATCTTCATAAATGTAACAGCTGGGATGGAAGTATTTGAAACACGGTCGTCACCCTACAAAGGAAAGCGTAACATACCATTGGGGATGCTGGGAAGCAGGAGCCAAGCTCTTGGGACATGTGGCACATTCATAATATCACGTCTGTTCAAAAAATGAACTGGTTTCCCTTCTTGCTAGTAAGCTGTGACAGGGCATATATCAAAATAGGCATCCTGATTACAGAAGCCTCCTCTTCCATGAACAATTCCGTAGTAGCACCTCTCTGTTAATTAAGAGCAAGATTACTACTGCCTTACTCATGCGGAGTTTTGCTGGGACCAGACTGACCACCAGTAGGGTATCATGCTATGCAACACGGTGAGGGTAAAGTACCTGCTCTGTGTGGGAAAAAACAAGCAGTGAATTCAATATAAGTAGCTCTGCCAGTACACTGTGCCCAGCTGTGACAACATGGTGGCCAAGTTGCTGACCTCATCTCTGAGGCCAAAAGAACAATCAGAGTAAAAAAGGTCCTAGAAGTTCAGTTTTCAGAAACAGTATTTCTTGCCTGCTTTACTATTTTACTCTGCAAAGAGCATCCCTCTTTGGCTACATTTCCTCTTGGGTTTTAATTTATGATCAAGTTCAATCAAAAATGCATAAGACGGTGAGATCTCAGGCCTGGGCTGTGTTCTTCATTGCAGACCAAATGTCACAGTTAGCAGGTTTGCCAAAGATGAAATAATGTAAAATTTCTTATTAAAGAAATCATATCTATTTCTTGTGCAAAACCACTCATTTCATTCTATTACCTACAGTGTGAAAAGACACTCTGCTAATTAAAAGAGAACAACAGGCTTGACAACAGTACGCAAGGTAGAGGTAAATCACGTGGCTGCTTCACAGCCTTCCCTTTGTAAAATGTGGCATCATGGCCCAGTCAAGTGGCACTTCAGATGAAAAAGGAACATCCTGGGATAGCAGGATAAATCATGATGGAGATTTTAGAGAGTATTGAGGCCTACAGGATGGTGCAGGGAAACTAGGACAATTTAGGCATGTTCTGTGCTCCTCAGTCTCTCTCCAGCTCTGGAGGAACCTCAGTCAAGGAAAGACAGTGAGGATTTAAGGCGGTCAAGTTTTCCTTTCATCATGGGCTTCAAGTAGAGTTTTATGGTGATAAAGCAAAAACCACAATCTCTTTGCCTCTAGCTCTGCTGTGCCTTAAAACATAATGGTTCATGCATATCATTATCTAGATGTTGAAGAACCAGAACCTACTACCAGAGCTGGGCAGAGAAAAGTGACCCCATATTTTTCGGAGTATGTTAAATTTTTCAAAATCTGGTCTCATTCTCTATAGAAACAAACCTCCCCAGATATTAAAAGCCATCAAGGAGAAGATGGCATGCCCCAGCCCTACAACTGTGCACCTACCTGCCCATGGTAGGGCCTGCATTCTTTCCCTCGGGACACCTGTGAGGTGAGTTGACATGGCTGGGCAGCTGAGGGACAACGCTGAAATTCTGCCAATGCCAGGCTAAAACAGGACCTTCTCCATGGATTGTCTTCTTTTCACCACCTTATCAAATTCTCACCCACTTTCACTGCATTTCTTTGAATGAGCCTTCCCCACAACTTTAAGCTAAACATATTATTAAATCAAAGTATTACAATTGCCTACAGGATTTTTGACCTTTCTGGTTGACTTTCACTACCGCTGACAGATTAGGCTGCCCAGATGTTTGTCCAGGTGTCACTTTCACAAAATTGCCAAAATATGGGGTGTGTCCACCTATTTGGCTGGGCTTTCTAACATTTCTATGTAGGTATTTGAAAGGATAATAAGATACAGCTATCATTCCACCCAAATGAAAGTAAACCTTTGTCTGAAACATCAACTTTGAGATCATGAGCAACCTTAAGCACAATATTTTTGGCACAAAATACTTCCTGTTTCAATTTTAATCCTTTTTAAACATTATTCTTTTCCAGTTAAACACCTGTTTTAGCCTTACAGAAGCTGATTCTATAGAATTATATTCAATACCTATTATTCTTCCAAGTGGGAAAGAACTTCAGAGAGAAAAGTAGAATAGCTATTATGACAGTAGCACTTTATTATGGAGTAGCTTTTAGGAAAAGAAGGTAAGTCGGTGGCTTTGACAGATAATTATGGACTCCTATTACACAGCAGAATATAATAAAATAAAATATGTAAAATGTCTTTCACATTTCAAATAAATGTCAGCTACATTTTCCTCAGTTAATTGACTTACCAATTTAATGAAGCAGAGTTCTTTTAAATTAAAATATGCACTCTTTGGGTTTCTTGCAATATTTATGTTAAAATATTGTAAATATTGCTTTATGCATTATTTGGCTCTTGAGGAGAAATGTTTGGAAATGATTCAACACACTTAATCTTGTTTGCCTTTGTCATGAAAAAGGAGAAAAGATTTCATAGTAAAACGTTCAACTATACCAATATTCTGCTTCTCTACTAATATGGCTTGAAAATACTCATGATTTCAGGAGTAAGCACAAATATACAGCACACATAAAAGGTGCTTTGTGATTACTTGTAGTGCATTTACATCGTGCCATCTACCTTCACTCATGAGTAAAGTAATTTGGAAAACTTTTGTTGCTGGACTGATCTAAGCACTCCAAGATGAGTAAGCAGCTTGAGCCACTTAGAAAAGGCCTGATTTGCCAGAATTGAGGGACCCCCTCTTTCTATCTGCTACTACTTTTTAAAGCATGCTACTTTTAAGGAGTTTCAAATTGGGTACACAAAATCAATAATCACTTTTGAAATTGGAGGTCTTAGGCTCAGCTCCAAAGAGCGAAAGATCAGACAGCAACTGGCTATATTGTGCTGTCTCAATTTTTGGGCTCCCATAGAAGAAAACCTCAAGCCGCTTTTGTAGCCTCACAAAATGCAGACATTTATTTTTGCTAAAATGAATCCCCTTTCATGATATGTCCTATCTATGTACTCCCTGCAAATTTCTCTTGAATAAACATATAATAACCTATTTCAGATCTTCTTCCCTGTCTTAAGGGAGCTATCAGCTTTCACTGTATTGAAGAGGATTTTACCAATACTTCCAAGATTTAGAGAGTTGTGTCAAACAAGACAAGATGACATCTCCTCAGTATTGCCCTTGGCATTTGCATTCATATTCACTTGGGGGTTTGTCAGCTGGTGCTATGTTGGGAACAGAAGAATGATAACAGTAATGGGATAAAGCAAAGTAGCATGCCAAAAACCCAGGAGCTCTGCCAGACTCAGAGATAACTTGTTCCACCAAAGGACTAAAACAGAAAAACTGTCATCTTTCTCTCTTTTCTCCAAACACAACAGTTATTAAGAGGACTTTGAGCTTGTCTCTGTTGCAGTAGCCCGTTAGGAGCGGCTGTCATTTCTAGCAAAAGACAGGAGTATCTCCTGCAAGGCTTTGTGGAAGAGACAAAGAATTGGAGGGTGGCTGGTGAAGAGTGCTTTGTAGCATCAATTCGTAGTAATTCACTGATTTCCTACCTTTTTTTTTTTTTTATTCCTGAAGGACATATCCTGGGAGTAGCAACTCGAAAGATCACTTTGGACATAATCTAAAGAGATTTTTTTATTGAATGCTGAGGATGCTGTGATCCCTGCCTGCTATTCAACATGATAACAGTCCTACTACATGACGGCTACCTGTTCCACTTCACAACAGTGGGATTTCACTGATTCCAGTTGAAGAAAAAGTCATTATTAAATCACATCTGCATATACTATGCACTAAAGGTACCTCACATGTTAATGGAGTGAAAAGCCTGGGAAAAAAATTGAGCTACTGAATAGCAGGAGTTCAGAGTAAGCAGGTGAATTTATTCATATTTCATTTTGCAGGTAGTAGGTTTACCCAGTGCTAACTTGCACCACATCTACAAATGATGGTGATAAAAAAACACTCCTGTGTTTCAGTTGATACACATCAGAGAACTCCACTACCAAACCAAAAACCACACTCAAACATGTTCCTGGGAGAAAAGTAGGTTAAAGATATTGTCTCCCTACTTCCAGACAGGGCCTGTTCGTTGTGGCTGGTGAAGATGATTATCTCAGATTCAAAACCAGTAGGAATAACCTTTCCAGCTGCCTGAAAGACAATGACTGTTCTTAAAAATATAGTAGCTATTGCCTACGCACAGCTGTTATTTTCAAAGATGTTATTAATTTGGGGAAGATATGTATTTTTGTTTTTTTTCTAGTGCAAGAAGTAACTTTATTAGAACAATGAAGCATAATGGCCAAGGAATAGGTTTACGTCAAAGTCATAACTGTAATCAGAGTTGGATGACGGTATGCAGAGTGTTCACCTGCGACTGTGCTCACAGAATTACCCGTTTTTGAATATAGAGAATAATGGCACTATGCCAAATAAAGACTGTGAGTCTCTTATTTATCACTGGGATCCACCAGAGGCCTTTCTTCCTGATCAGCTCTTCTCTCAAATTTCCTTGTACCAAATCCTTTTTGTCCTATGTGGTAGAAACTGTCTGATATCTTTTTGCTCTGCCTCCAGTCCCATGGCATGCTGCTAGGACAGCCCATTCATACAGAAGACCCTGTTCTAAAAGCATCTTTTAAAGTACTTGGTGTATGTTTCTACCTTCTTCTAAAGCAGACAATCCACTGACTTGTGTTAACAACAGCGACAGCAATGAAATACTAAGATTTCAACAACAACTCGCTTTGAGTATTTGCTCTAGATCACATTACCGACTCTACATTCATCAAAATAAGCAACTGTTTGTGTTAATACATATGTTTTTGGATTGACATACAAAGGAGCTTCCCTTCTAAACAAGATGGACTGGATTCCTGATGACAGCCCAGGTGAGGAGCACTGCAGGGATGATGACCTGAGATGGGCAGCAGCAACAACCGCAACCTGACCCTGTGTTCACAGCACTTTCACAGCATCAGGGGACTTTTGGCTGCTAATAGAGTTAGGTGCAACCATGGCTCTGTGGTTATCTTCACCATGAACCAGAAAAGATTTAGAATAATCTCTCCCTCCACACCCACCTGGTCTCCGCTTACACCTTTTTCTTACTCCATGCATTTGCAAGGTGACTGGCTGAGACCTTACTTCTGCTCAGTGTGGAGGTTCGTTCCAGACAGATTAATGATATAGCTTGCTTACTCAAGGTGTTGCTTGGGGGCCCCAAATCAGAGTAGGACCTTTGCCAGATACCGTGCAAACGCACAGCTAGAAAAAGTCTTGTAAGAGTACTTTACCAGAGGCCACAAAGAAAATCAGAGGCAGAACAGAAGCGAACATAGATCCCCAGAGTAGTGCCTTTACCACTTAGCCTTGGATCATGATTTTGCCATGGATATTTACTTTGCTGCTTGTAGACTTGCAGGATGAAGACCTTGGATTGCTTTGGTGATAACTCAGTTTGGAAGCGGCCACCACAAAACATTCCCTCCCGAATGAATTAGATCCTCAGAACATAGTGAAAGGTCTTGAAATTGTATCAGCATCATCAAGCTAACCATCTTCCCAAAAGCCAACCGTTGATCTTACATAGGCAGAACCACTAGACCATTAGCGCATACCATACACGTGAAATCCCTCTTTGCAAATGTTACTTTCTCATTATTCCTTCTGGACCTTATTCCAGGCTCATTGATAGGACATTAAAACTTCAGGGGAACAGGACAGCAGCTTGGCCCCCCAGTGGTAGCCAATTTGCCCAAAAAACATGAGTGTATTTGCCTCAAAAGAGTTAATGGCATGACTTGCTGCAGCTTTTTCATAGAAAGCTAATCTTGCAAACTTGACTTGTCAATCCGAGATGTTGTTTTATCTGCAGCGGCGCAGAGTGGGTGGAGCGGAGCACAGCTGAAATGTGAACTCTGACAAATGCAGACAAGAAAGCGTTTGCAGCCGCTGTCTGTTTGGTGCAAAGTTTTGGTTCATTAGCCTTGAAATGTTTCATTAACAGAATGCTTTTAGTATGCTATAAACAAACTGTGAGTGCCCTTGCATGCAACAGCACTCTGTCAAAAATGAACGTGGTTTATTCCCTTTTGTAAAATATTTAGAAAGTGAATGACAAAGTTAAGCAATGGTCATATTTGTGTGATCTAAACAAAAGAATAAGATGGTAGTAACAAGCACCTAAAAATACATTTGTTCTTTTCTAGTTCTCACAGTGCTATGGTTTTGTTTGTGGCTCAGAAATACAGTTATCTCTACCTTTTGTATTCTTTTTCCAAATGTTTTAAAAATAGGAAAAATACATAAATACATACTGGTACTTTTAAGTAGTCTTAAAATTATTTAAGACCAAAACTTCTTTCTACATTTGATCTGAACTAGTTCATGCCCATCCCTGGTCTTGTATGTAAGGGTCAAATATTGCAATTTTTATTCTGGCAAAGCTTTTAGTGAAGGCAGACATTTTTTGTGGTACATAAACACAAGCTCCAGCAAACCACACTGAAGACAGATGGAGTTTTGCCAGAAGAAAAGACTTTGTAAGGAAAGATTATTTTGTATCAAATAAACAGAAAGAAAAAAGATATAAACAAACAAACAAACAAACAAAACCTGATCTGAATCATAGCCCAGATTTTAAACTTAATCTTCTCTGAGATTAGAGAAAATTTTGCTCGTCCTAGGCCTTACAATATTTGCTCACATATTTTGACAACAAATTGTCCTGGTTTAGGGCAATGAAGAAATCAAAAATGCTCTAATACAATGAAGCCCAGTGTTCTCCTTGAAGTACCTGAACCCGTGAAAAAAGGCATTTTTTTTCTGACTCTCTTTAGTTGCGGACAGCAATTAAGTTAATAAAAAGTTAGCATACAAACAAGATCTCATAAAAGAGACTTCATAATATTTTGAAAATGCGTCCCTCTGTAGTGTGAATCTCTCTTTTTTAATGGTTCGAGTGAAATGACAGATCCTAAATAGATAATCTTGTGTATTAACCTTAAGAGGGGTCAGAGCACAGGGCATAAATCCAAGCAATTCCTAAATTACCTTGGATGACTCACCTAGGCCTAGATCTTTTGCAGGATTTAAGATTTTAGCTCCTTCTTCTATGCAAAAGTTTGAAATAACATCATCATTGCTAGGTCAGCTAACACAAGAAAGGTCTAATATATGTTGAGAAGAGTTGCTGAATTCATATATATTTTGCACAGATACAGGTATCCCTGCCCAGGTTCAGCATCGTGCCTTCTTAGTACCTTCTGAAATCTCTGCTGGTGTACCCATTTCAGTGACACAAACAGAAGTAATTGCCTTTCAGGATCTGTGACTATTTATCAGCGTAGGTATATTTATGACTCAGATGTACCTTTCCCACCTGGAAAAATCTACAGGACTGGGGGTCACAGCAAGTACCGTGAGAAATGTGGAATAATCCTGTGAGTCTTCAATTCAGTTGAATTTCCACTGATGTCAGCAATAATGTTGGGTACAGAACTGGGTCCTTTGCTATGAACATTTTATCAGGAATTAAATTGGATTTTATCTAACAAACCATTTTTGCTAGGGGTAATTTTGGTTTCAGATAACTGCAGAAGAAGGAAGAGGAATGGAATTGGGGAGGGGGGATAGACAGGGGGAATTTGGCCTTAAGTCTTTGCTATATAAGTGACCGTATAACACTTTATTTGCATATCTAGCATTTAAAGGGTTACACGTAATTATTTAACGTAACTCCGAATAAGCTGTTTGATTTTCTTTCATCATGAGCCAAACATTAGACTTCGAAAGGAATTCCTTTAAACTTCAATAATATAAAGGCACATGGCAATGTGAAAGTTACAACTCTAGCTTAAATGAGTCAGACATAAAAGTATTTATGACTGATATTCTCTGAATATACCAACTTCAGACACTTTAAAGTCTAGTTCTACTGTACAAGGACAGGTACAGGAATATCAGCCATTGCACATCTGCAGAACTCTTACTTTTAAACAAAGCAGAGTCCAGTCCCTAAACTTTTTTTCCTGTTTTAAGAAAAAAACCCAACATAGCAAGCCACACCAGGCAGTCAGCACCTGAAGCAAGTAAAAGCAATTCCTTTATGAACTTCCCACCAGTTATTTGTTTTGTGAGGCTCATGGAGAAAAAGAATAAAAAAAGCTAGTGAAAAAACATTGTAGCCCAGTGAAAAGCATTGCACATGAAAGAGAGAAAGAAATGAACTGAATGTTGTTTTTTCTTGATGAAATAGCAGATTGGATCTTAGGCTTTTTACAAACTCTAGCACAGGTGATCATCATTTGTTCTGTCAAAAGCATTTTCAATGACATGACCAGAACAATGCAGCTGTGATTACAAGGATCAGCATGGATTGAAAGATACTCAGGGCATTTACCAAAGGGATATTTATAGCAGCACTAAAGACGTTCGCTTTTTTAAACAGACTCACAAATTCTAGGAACAGAAGACTTGAAATCAGGGTTGCTCCATTTGGTTTTGCATTTGCCATGCTAATGAGCACAGCCATGTCTTCTCACAAATGAAGGCTGAACACGCCAGTTGAAATGTTATTGTCATGAAGTCAAATCCAAATGCTGAAGAGGAAAATTGAGATAGTTTTCATTGTGAACTTTGATGTGAAGCATCACAGCTTTTGGAGGACAGCCATACCTTTGATCTTGCAGAAATTGTGAGGAACCAACCACCTTGAATCCCAGTCATTCAGCAGGTGATTTATAATGTTATAATATGACTTAAAGGACTTTTCCAAAAGTCATGTAACCAGCTAAGGAAAAAAAATGACAAAGATTTAACAGAAATTTAAGCAATTCTGGTAGCATGCAATGCAAAGTTCGTAGTAGACTCTGGCAGAAACTCTGAGACATCCAAGCTTCAAAATAAGCCTGCCTGACTTCTAACAACACTGAAATAGATAAATGCAGCCATTTGGGTGCCTCAGCCATGCAGACAGCCACGGGGCTAGGATAGTGTGATGCAAGGAGGAGGCAGAGCCTAAGGGAAGGAGCATCTCCTGATGGCAGACCGGCTCCCCAGAGCCTGTCTTCAGTGGGAGGGAGCAGAGAACAGCTGCAAGGCAAAGGCTGCCAACTTTAATTCTCTCTATTAGTGGATCATTATCAAACGAGGAGGATAATGAGAGTGGGGATTGCCTTTACAGTAAAGGTCTGCCGCGTGCACACCCAGGCCCCCTTCCCTGGTGGGTCAGGAAGCCCTCACTGGCAGCAACCCTCAGGAGCTGCTGCAAAACCTGGTGGCACAGCCACTGCCAGGCACGTGGGGAGGTCCCTCCAGGACAGACCCTCTGGTAGCTGGAGACACTTCCCCAACCAGCTTGCGTGAGAGCAGAGAGAAGGGTCTGGGGTTTGGCATCTCCTGCCGGCAGAGCCTGGTGGCCCATGTCCCCTGCTTTGCTGTTGACCGCAGCTGCACGTGGCTCCGTAGCGGGGCTGCTCCCATGCACTGCCAACCAGCACGTCTTTCAAATGCACTTCACTTACAGCTTGTTGTGGCTTTTTCCAAATAGCTGCATTTTGTTTATGTTACATGAAATGTTCCTGAAGCACATTCTACTGTTTTCCCTGAGAAGGCCATAGTATGGGTGATCACAATACCAGAAAATACTAAACAAGGTAGATTTTATGTGCTGTCTCTCACTTAAGATTAGAAATCTTTTACCTCTCTCAGTGGTTCCTCCTATACCTGAAGTGAGAAGAAGCTTTAGATTTGAGATATCTTGTTTTAAAGATGCTAAATTAAATTAATTTCTCAATAACATTTCTACATCAATGTGAGCAAGCACAGAGCTGGGTGAATAACTCTGTTTTCAGCTGCGTGGCCAAACTAGTAACATAAAAACAAAGACCATGACATTAATCTAGAAGAGAGGAAGGACTCTGTTGTTATACTTCTCTTGAGCAACTATTTTAAATTCTTCCTTCAGAGCATAAGCAGGACCCATAATGAATTTTTATTCAATGCGGAACTGAAATATGCTTTCGAAATCATTTTTTCAGTCAAAATTATTCACTTTGTTTAACCCAAACCCATCAATAATTTCAGACAGCATTTTGAGGGTACAAAATATTCAGACAAAAATTATCTAGCTCTAGTTAGAACATCAGCTCCTTAAAAGCATACATTCATCATGGATTATATTGTCTTTTCATAATTTTACCTTACTTGAACACCAGATCCTGAATTTCCTCATGACAACTACTTGTTTCTTGTACTTTCACACTTGTTATGTTGCTTGCAGCTTTGGATCTACTTTCCCAGATAACTTTGCTTGTTTAGGTTTCAAATTTTTAGAATGGTCTCTTTGGATAAAATTACTACCTGTAGCCTACAGCAAATGTTTTTTGATATCATGGCTTTTTTTCCTTTTTATTTTTGGAGATTTGTAGGATACAGGTAAAATTTAGCAACACAAAATTTCTCAGTGCTTTGAGATTCTCCTGCCATAAATCTTCCTGCTAAAATACATGCTAGACATGTCTTAAGAGAAATCTATGCAAGTACATGACTTGATCAGCATCCCAGTGAGATACAGGATATTTTTCAGCTAGGGAGTTAATGGATGATGATACTATATTTGGCCAGCAAAAATAATGACACACTTTCCCCTGGTCTACAAGAACTACTCCCACATTGATTTTAACTTAATATCTCCCTCATTAGGAACCTGCACAGAAGTTTGGCAGAAATACCCAAGACACTTATTGGATCATTCGCTGGTAATAATAGATATTGCTTTTTTTTCTGAGAATGTACTGGCTAATCATAAAAAGGATAGCCTTGAAACAAAAGCTTTTTACAAAATACAGATTTTTATCAACTCCATCACTGTTGAGGTTAAATATTTTATGGAGCTAAATAAAACTTGGACTTCTCCACTTTCACGTTGTGAGACGCAGTAAAAGCTTAAGAGCCTGATTTGCCCCGCTGCTGAACAACATCCATTACGCATCAAATGCCCTTCACATCACAGTGGACTCTGGCTCTGATACGATCAGACTCCCAAAGCCCAGGTAACTTGATATACAATTTCAAAATGGAAAAGTCCATGCCAATAGCTGGGAGTGGCTTTTCTGGGGACCTGCTGTGGTTGAAGAACTGGATCCACATGCTAACTGGCCAAAATGCCGTAAAGCACTCCTGCTTTTCCTTAAAATGAAGCAAGTACTTTAATACATTTCTACTTAACAAAGCATCTGCTTTAATTCCATTGAACTCTACAGGATGTATGTACTGGCTTAAGTGTTAAACTCTAGCCTTGGACATGTCAAGCCAAATAAGCGCTGGCACCCAAGTGTTGTGAGTCCTTCTGATGGGATAATGAAGGTATCATCTGGCTCATTCTGCAGCTGGAGACAAGGAGGACACTCAGACGATTGCTCTTGTAGCTAAGAAAGCAACCAACCTATTTAATGGTGACACAATTGAAACCAATAACTTGACTAATAACTCATTGCCTGATTGGTTTTTTTAAGTGCACTCGTGAAAATTAAAGCTCTGGGTCTGGGGCATGAAACCATTATCTATACACAACAGCTCACAGAGAGGGTTGTCTCATGTCTAATAACATGAGAAATCTATTAGATTTGGTGGAAGCAAGAACTAAAAGAAATAAATCATGCAATAGTGGTAAATCAGATCTCTAATTATGGCCCCACACAGGAGGCCAGAGGAGAAATATGTCCCTAGGACCACTATGTGGTATTTCTCATCCTCTCACTTGTGTTAGAAGCATTCAATCATATCCTCCTGCCTAAATTCCATCAACCCCACAGTAATTTCTAAACAAAACTGGCATGCTTGGGAAAGAGATAACGAGTGAACACCAGCATAAGTTATTTCTTCTAAACTGCTCACAGACAAAGATCCTTACAACTTTTTCTCTGCCATTGGTGCTGGAAATCCCTGCATCTAAAGCCTGTGGGGTCAGAGAACCTTCAAGTCCTGTGCAACTCCTTCATAACAGGCCAACTCTGCCTGCAATGGAAACAAGTCCACTACTAGTTTCTGTTCCTACACACCCTCTGGTTATGTCTGCAGGTGCCTTCTCTGCTGCCCCGGGGAACCTGAGCAGTGGCCTAGGCTGAGACCTGAGGACTGAGCAGCGAGTGGGAGCAGATCCATGAGGAGCTAAAGCACATTTCACTTCACCCCAGTTCAAAGGCAACAGCACGTGGCAGCGGGATCCCAGAGCATGGTACTTTATCTCTCCAGGAGCTTTCCAGCAAGCTTTCTCCAGGAGCTACACAGTCCCACAGTAACTTGTTATTATTTTGTTAGGACCGAGGACACTGTGTACTTGGGAATTGTCCTCGTTGGAAAGACTTCACACCAACTGCATGTGCTAAAAAATGGACCTGACTCAGTAGAAATGCAGCATAAAAATCATTGAAAGCATCTAAATAAAAGTAAATAAACCACAGAGTGGCATAAATAATAGTGCTGAAAACATCATCAGACTTTCAATTTTAGCTCAAAAAAACTGTTGAGGACCCAGTTTATCAGGAAGCCACATGATTCCGTTTGCTTTATCTTAGCCATTTTTGCATGCACAACTGTTTTCTTAGACACTCACTTTGGTCCAAGTCCTGTTCTAATTTCTTCCCACAGTAATCAGCATTTCTCTCTGACAGGAGGCATCTCTGCAGCGCTGTGGTTTTCCATTTAGAGATCAGTTCAGAGGTCTGTGCATTTGTAGAGCTGTTCTCAGAAGGCTTCCTCCACCTGGGTGGAAGGAGAAGCAAGGACTCAGTGGGTGCACTGCAGAGAGGAAGGACCGTTCCCTCTCCTTACCCTCACGTGGAAAGCAGAGTTCATAAAGATTGTCTTAAGCTGGTTTTGTATTGCTGAAGTAATGTTGCAATTCTTGCTAAATAAAACAAGCCTGAGACCAAATGACATGACCTCGTCAAATCCGTGTTGCACAGCACTTGGTCCTGGGTTTCTTCTGGACCATATTGTGCTGCTAATGGGGGCCTTAAGACATAGTGATCATCCTTTGTGTGTGCTTCTGTAGTTCCATGTTTTTGAAATCATGTGAGGGCTGTGTTGCTGCCCATCAGGGTGGCGTTTTCATAGCATGAAGCCTTTGGTAAGAATTGTTTGTGTTGGGCAATGGCATGTGAGTATGCTTTTAAGGGTACAAATACTTCTGGGATAGTGTTGGAGTACTGAGTAAGGTGGAGGGAGCCAGAAAGTTTGCAATGTCGCTTGTACTGCCTCTTGGGAATGGCCGCGGGCACATGCCATCCCCTGATGGGGACTAGGAAACGTCTAGTGGGGTGCCAATGTGCAATGAAACACCATGGATGATGGGGAATCACTAGTCTAGTCTGAGTGTGAGCCCCAGCCCTGCTTCATTTGCAAACATAGACATATCTGGGGAGGTAAGATTGTCGTGAAGTACAAGCTAAGGCCATTTTTCACCTACAGAAGAGATGACCAGTCACCCAACACCCCAGATGACATGTTAAGATGGATACTGACTGCTCAGAAAGGGTTTGAGCCCCTATTTCCAGTGAGAGTTGTGCCTACAAGGAAATAACAGAAAAAAGGTGGCTCTTGAAAGATTAAGTTTATTTTATCTGATGTACCTTTTTAATGAGAAAATGATATACATAGAACTTTGCACTGTTTCCTTGCAGCAAGGCAAATTTAGCTAAATCTTTGCACAAAATATCTGAAAACTGAAAGAAAAATAATACTAACCCTTTAATTGAAACCTTTTCCATTTACACAGGAATGAAACAGAATAAACTTCACATTTCCACGCTCACATATTATTGTAGACATAAAAATATTCCTGTGGGATCACACAGTCAGAAGTCACCTACTCAAGGGGATATGAATGATGACTTCAATAGAAGATGGACATAAATTTTAATTAGTTGGTTATTTGATCTTGTGTTGTTAGTGATGGAGGATCTCAGAAGGGAATTAAGTATGCTTAAGACTGAAATTGCTTAGAACCAAAACACACTGCAAGGTAAGTTAGATACCACAAATTAAAAGAAACTTTGCACCAGTTAGAGATACAATAAAATAAAAACAGCAATTACAATTAACCAATCAAAAAATGCAAGTGAGATCAAACCAGCTATGGGGATAACTAAATTTATCCTTGACTTAATCAGGCCTGCTAAGTATTTTCAAGCAGATCTGAGAAAAAGTATTAACATTCCTGGGAACATTTTCTCCTGGAATAGACAATTTAGAAATAGAGAAACTAGGTCCAGATTTTTTGCTTTTATGTGTTTTTCATTGCATTTCTCCTTCTATTTATATATCCTAAGCAAAGCATCTCTTGCATCATTTATATACTTTGTTTGCTCTCGCCAGTATACCAGTCTTTGCACCTACTATCTATTACCTTATGTCAGGAATACCTGTAAAGTTGTCACAGCTTCAAAAAAAAGAGAGCAAATTATTTATTCTTTTATAGTTTTGCAATCAATAAAATTGTGCATGTGCAGCTTAACATGAGGCTGGGCACGTAGGACTGCAGCATGCTTTGGAAAGCAAAGCAGGACCAGGAGAGATGCCTGCGCTCTGGCCAGCAATCACCCATGCTGGGAAACTGCTGGCTCGGCGCGTGGCACAGTTTTGACCTGTGCCAAGTGTCTCGTTTTTCCCTGACAAGGTCTGGGCACAGTTCAGGGGTTGATGTAGACCGGGGACCACTGCCAATAAGCAGCAGGGGATGCAGCTACTCTTCTGGGGGACAGAGAAAATTAAGCCACATGGGTTTGAGCCATGCCAGGCCACGCCAGCTGGCCTCTGGGCCAAAGAAAACTCCCATTTATTTACTACTGTATATCTAGCTTCTACACACAAGTGTTTAGACTGTCTTAGCAGCTTGTAATGAAATCAATCAGTCCTGCCTATCACTGGCATCCATCTTCCTGTTATTCTTGATTTTCAGCGTTTGGAAATTGCTACATTCAACATTACAAAGGAGAATTCAGCTGTCTGAAATTTCTCTAGCGTTGCATGGATACACCTCAGACTTTTTAACAGTCGAGTCTGTATTAGATAAACAATGTTTACAATGGAAAATTGCAAAAAGTAGTTTAGACTTTTTGTCATATGTTTAATGACAAAAAAATATTGATGATTTAGGTGAAAATATGTAAATAATTGAATCATCAGATAAAGCTCATGAAGGTTCTACAATGTCAAAGAATAATTGAGCTAGAACTAGCATGGACAAACTATATTCACCTTAACTGATGACTAGAGAATACTCATGATCACTTTCATCCTCCCGTAGAGTTTCCTCTTCCCTTTCAGAAAAAAAGGAAATAATTTGTCCAATCGACTTGCTACTGACCTTGCATTTTTCATCCTTTTTGCTCCATCTTACAAAGCTCTAGCCACTCAACATGCAAGACCATCACAGTTTGTTGACATCCTTCTACCATGATCCCGTATGAACTTATTCTCTGGCAGGACGTCTGTCAGAAGCTGCCTGTGCAATCTAAATCCCATTCCTATTTCATTTCTCCCTTTGAATCCTCCTTTAAATGTAATTTCTATTATAGGAACAAAAAGGGCCAGTCCTCTTTTCTAATAAATATCGATAGATCCAGATGCAAAAACACGAACATCATAAAAAAGATTCCTGTTAAATCTGAGTACCTAACACCTTTTCCTTTCATCAAATCTTCAACGGTATAGTATCAATTTACATCTTGATCCTACATGTCTACAAGCTTAAATACATGACAGTTCATACTTAAATTGACTTTTTTCCCCCTATTTTCGTTATTAGAATTTGCTAATACTCTGACTGCTCCGTTGCCTAAGGAAGGGATGAAGACCTGACCCATCTTCACTAGGGGAGAAAGGAGTCATTATTTCATTGTATATTGTATTACAGATGTTGTTATTCTCTTTCTGTTCAAAGTAAAGCAAATTTCTAATGTTTGCAGAATTGGATTTCTCTGGGAACTTGCTTTAAAACAAAGCAGAGAAGTTAGGACATTGATGGCCCTATATGTATTCCTGCACATACAAGAGCATATGTACACTATTAATAATATGTACACTAATAATAATAATATGGACAAAGTGCAGTAAAGGAGTAGGAAACAAAATGTCTTACCAAGGTTTATACTTAAAAATAGCCATAACCTCACAACTATAATTTGGTAAGCAAAATGTGAGTCCCTAACAAAATAACAAAACAACTCTTAACACAAAAAAATCTGAACACATAGGCAGAATAATAAAAAAGTTACAAATGAATGAATAAATAGACCTGAATTTATCTAAGGCTCTTTAAAAGAGCAAATTATGCCAGATGAACTAGATAGCAATTTTTAGTCATACTACTCCAATCATGGATTTTAAAGATCCTAAAGTTCTTTACAAATTAAAAATTTGCAGAAGAACCTCCGATATGTACTTACATGCGGATTGAAAGCAAACGGCCAAATAGTTTGTTCACATGTATTACAGATGTGGCAGTGAAGGGAGTTTTGGCCAAAGAACTGTTAACAACTTTAATCAAAATCACTGTGACAGCCCTAAGTTTGATTTTAAAAATAAGTACAGGCAAATGCATGCACACAGCTGTAGTTAAGCCTAACTTTGAGGAATCCAGCTCTGAGGATTCATGCAGAGTAGTTAGGACATAGGTCGTTAAGGTCTTATCTAAAAGATAATCTCCCTGAAAAATGATGGAAGCCTATTGCTCCAGTCACCCAGAACTGGATGAGGCATTGAAGAACATGCTTCAGGAGTAATCCTCTACTGGCAGGGGAAGAGATTAAATGGCCCAATAGCTTTTTCCATTTTTAGTTGTTATGATTGCACTGTAATCCGACTAGTGTCACTTGCCTGAAGAAGGGAAGAAGACCTCAATCTTGGGGGTAGGGAAGGACACAATATTTCATTGTGTACAATATTTCAGATGCTATTCTTCCCAGAGAGCTCCTCTCAGATTAGTGTTGTTGGGAAAGGTTTATCATTTGCATTCCCATTTCTGCAGTCAACCCAAGTAATATGATTGTGGCATTAAACTTATCCTACAAAAGGTATTTGTTTAAGACATTTCTTTTCCATTATTACTCACACAATGAATGTATGCACTAGGTTTCTAGAAGTCTGCACCAAAAACAACTTTTAAGCCCAGAATCACATTTCCTCCTCCATCGGCCTTAATTCCTCTATTGAAACTTTTTGCTGACTAGTTGAAAGGGGCCGTTCACTCACTTTGCAAAACCCAATATGCGATTTATTCCCACATTTCAAAGGAAGAATGGGAAGCTTTTAAATCTCTACAAAGGAACCGAGAAATACTGATCAAGCCCAACTGACAAGGGGACAGATGTAGGGTGATGAGTGAATTCTATAAGACGCTTTAAAATTTGGATCAGTGAAGACAAGTGTCTTCCAGGGGTAGCAATTTGATTATCCCCCACACAGCTCATTTGGCTGAGCAGAAATGTGGCAATTCCTCTTTCAGTCTTCCAGAAGCACAAACTCCATCTCAACAAGGTGGACATGTTGTGGAGGTAAAGCGTACCGCAAAAGGAGGTCACCTGCATTGTAACTTCTTAGAGCCTCTAAATCCAAAAAGCCTGAACAGCAAATGGATTTGAAACCCTTTCTCACCCAGGAATGCTCCTCTTGCTGTTCCCAGCTCTGGAACTGTTTATCAGCTTCATCTACATGTTACTCCTCGTGCCCCAAACTTTCTTGAGTTCTCTCCATTGTTGTATTATGCACAACATTTTTAACAATAATTTCTCAAAACCATCCCTCTCTGCTCTTCACTGCATCTTGTGGTACTTCCAGCCACAGAGCAGCATCATCTGCTATCGTGTTTTTAGCTCCCTGCAGAGCCATATTTTGGTTCTTCTGTTATAACTGAAGGATCTGACTTGGCACTGTTTTGACAATGAATTTTACGCAAAATTTCCTATGAGATTCATCCCATTAAAAGTGGGCAGGTTGCCATGACCTGCTGGGTCCCTGATCTACTATCAAAGCTGGTGCATCCCTGAGCATTTCTTGTCCTTTTCTGACTTCATTAAGGCTCTGATTGGGGTAGGAATATGCCCACACAACACAGAATAAAGATTTTGGACCCCATAGGAAAAATGTGAGACCCTAACAATTGCTAACATCTTAAATCCAGTTCATCATTACAGTTGCACCATAAATAACCATTCTTACAGGTGCAAAATGGGTGTAAAGAGGCAACTTGGGAGTCAGGAGTTACTCTACCAATATAGGAATGGTCACAGTTTTTTAAACAGTTGCAAACCACTGGGGAATTTAAGTACACAAGCAGCAAGATAGAAATGAGTTTGGCAGTTATTTGTACCCAGCAGAGAAGATCCCTGTGAGAGTAAATAAGAAACTAACTGAAGAATTTGTTTTTTGCCTTCTAGCTGAGGACAGTTACCTCGTTTTCAGCTAACACAGAATTTACAGTGTTTTTCATTGCATGATAACAATGTCTGTTCTGATGTTTCTGCTACAAAAACAATTCTGAAGATATATTTACTTGACTTTTGAGGAAATACAGATAAATATTGCATTTCTGATTAAGATTATTAAGATTTCTGAAGAGAGTTTCTGTATATACTTTAGAACTCAGGACATTTGTAATCATTTTACTACATAATACATTTTTACTGTATTTGCCTCTTTAAGAAATGAGTCAATGATTTCAAAATGTCATAGCTCTCCACTGGAAGCTGTGCAAATAACACAACCTCGCAGCTTCCCTTTGCATAAAAATAAACAACCTTACAACAAACAACTGCTCCTTGCTATCTTAAAAAATAAAGGCTCTCCTTTGCTCCACATCCTTATTATTATTTCAGTTATTGTACTGCAACAATTGTGGTGAGGACTTGTAGTTTTTGGAGGGTAATGTAAACTGTACTTCCTCCAGTGAACTCTACTATCTGTGCCCAAGAAAGGAACGTAGCGTGTGATGGAGCTGATCAGGCAACGTGGGAAGCATTCTGCCATGTCAGACCTGCCTTGCACGAAGCTGCCTCATCCTCCAAGGAGTGTTTTGATGTACAGCTGTAATGCAAAATGTGTAGAGTCCTGAGGGCTTCTTTCCATTTTGTCCTATTCAGCTAAAGCAACTTGAAATAAAATAGGGATCTTAAGCCTTGAAACAGGAGAAATTTAGAGTTATTTCCATAAATGGAAATGACTTCTGGAAAAGCAACTATAAACATGAAGGGAGGAGGTAGTTCTTTTAGTTTGTTTTGTTTCCTTACCTTCCTCCAAGCGTGCTAAGGGGGAAAAAAAAGATAGGCAGACAGAAAGATGCAGACGGAGATACAGAATGTACCCATTAAGTATCTGCGAGGAATGCTTTATCAGCTTGCTCGTCGGCTGCCGAGTTGTGCATTTGAGGGCATTAGATTCCCAAGAGCGGGGATCTATAGAGGATTCCTACCTTTGGAAAAGAACAAAAACACAGAATAAAAGCCTTAATCTTATAACCCCCAATCTAGCCAACTAAATCCCCAATTAGCAATTCAAACAGATTAATATAGTCCTTCCCTCCATTAAGCATACCCGACATCATGTGGTTGTGTATTTTAAAGTTACATTTTTCTTGTGTGCAGCTCTCTTTCTCACCGAAGTTGACAATTCCTTTCAGACCATCCTATTTTCCCATAGACTGGGAATGGAAAGTTTTCTTTTTCTTTTCGGTTTTTTTTGCCTTTTTTTTTTCTTTTAAGTGCAGTCAGTCTTGTTGATGCACTCTAGCAAAATCTGTTAAATTAATGATCTCCTTTATTGCACATGTCTCCAAATGCCTGTCCACCTTGTGGTTTCCATACTGCAGGCTGTTTGCAGGGTTCCCACCGAGAGCAATGCAAAGGGTGGAAATTGCACAGTTCTCCTACTTGCTGGAGAACTCATCTTATTCCCATAAAACTCGTGAGTGCTGTAAATTTAATGACTGTTTCTCCTCTTGCCTGAGGAGAAACCAAAGCAAGGGGCTGCCCCAGCCCAGAAGAAGCACTGCTAAAGCATCCCTGAGCAAGGCAGATTGGATCTTCCCCAGATTTCAGAGAGTAAAACAGTCAGTGCCAAATGCCTTCAGACATACCGATAGCATGTTTCTAGAAAGGATGAATTACCTGCAACTCCCAGCGACCACTAGAGGTGGCCAGCAGTCTGTTGACTGACCCTATAATTAGTTCTCCCATTTTTGCAACCCCATTGGGCACGGTGTA
Organism: Ciconia boyciana; assembly: GCF_034638445.1. Classification (NCBI taxonomy): domain Eukaryota; kingdom Metazoa; phylum Chordata; class Aves; order Ciconiiformes; family Ciconiidae; genus Ciconia; species Ciconia boyciana. The sequence goes on from NC_132935.1 coordinate 159,365,491, forward strand.
GCAGAGGACTGTGTAGGTCCCTGGTCCTCTCCCTCCACTCGTGTAAAATGTCCTCTCCCTCCCTGGTCCTCTCCCTCCACTCTCCTCTCACTCCACTACGTGTAAAATGATGGGGGGAATGTTTTGACACTTCTCTCATGCAATGTTTCTTTTTAAGTAAAGGTAAGTTAAAGCTGACCATTTTTTTCTCATATTTTCTTAAGCAGACAATTTTTAAATCTCCTTTTCCATCAGTTGCAGTAGATTACCAGCAAAGAGGCTTTGGGAGGGAAGTGAGTCTTGCAACAGAGTATGTCTGTGGCCTCCCATAACCACCAGCTCTGTTTGGCAATCAGGTTTGGGAGCACTGAGGTTCTTGCCCATGCTACAGGCTTTCCTTGCACACAGGTGCAATAATCCTCAGCAAGGGTGAAGATGCACAGGCTTTTTGTTCTCTTCCACGTGTCTCTGCTCTGCTTCAGACAGGTGACTCAGAGGAAGACTACTTGGTAAAATTAAACTTGAAAGGCTTAAAACTCTTACAAAAATACAGTTGGTGCCAATATTTCTTTCACATCTGGTCCTGCACTCCAGCAGAAAGAGCAAATAAGACATGGCTTCATAGATAAATGTGGGGAGACAGCTCAGATTTTCACAGTTTTTAGCTTTGTGTCTTTGGAAATGAATAGTGAAACTTGAAAGAAAGTTTAATAAAAGGAACACAGGCATGAGTATATGCAGATTATTATAATGAACAGCATTCTGCATATTTCCAATCCATTCTGCACACGCCTGATCAGCAGCAACATTTCGCAAATACTTTGTTACACTATCTAGCATTCTACATATACAGGTGTGCTTATACCGTATATAGACAACAATTGGGCCCAGTCTGACTTGTGAAGCATAACAGGAATAACAAATACACGGCTGCTTCACTTGGCTACCAGGTGGAACAAAGCTTCCCTAAACATTTTTGATCAAAGGCACTTTCCATCAAACAAACTTTTTGTCTGTATTTTAAAAGTTTAACTCAACTTTTCTATATTTTAAGTTTGCTTTATTTTTTTTTTCCTTTTTACTTAGGGCTTAAAAATCTGATAGTCAAAGAAAGCAGTTCTGCTTTAGAAAAATAATAAATATTTTTTTAATATTTCCAGGGAAAAATAATTGATCAATTTTATCAGTTCTCATCTTAAGCTTTAAGAGATTCATCAAATAAAGAACTGTTGTTCTGGTTGAACTTGCTTTGAAGTTTTGCTACCACATATCAGAATTGCTCATATTTTGTATTTTGTTACACATCTCAGTTGCTGGTGACTTTTGTAAAGCTTACCCTATTGGAATAAAAAGTTTGTTCCAAAATATCCATTTTCTCTTTCTATAAACATCTCTAGCCCTTAAGACTTAAGGATTAAGATGGGAAAGATAATCAGAATGTATCTCAAAGACTTTGAAACTATGCAGCAAATAAAACAACCTTAATGGATGCTTGTTATATTTAAATCTTACCATTTATTGGTAGCTTCACAGATTCTCACCATTTTATGTTGGCCACACTGAAGTATCAAGAGCAAGCTTTATTGAAAGTGGTTTGTATGGCTATGACAATAACAGATGGATATGCATAAAGACGTGGAGTTCAGGGAGGGCTTCTGACCTTCTTGTCATCCAGAAGACCAGGCGGTGAACAAAACAGATGGGAGAGGACAACAGAGAATAAGCAGATGTGAGGACTTCACATCTGATGAAATCCATGTCACCACAGCTCCTGGCCAGTTTGGTTCACGCATGGTCCCTTCTGAAGGATGGATCAGCCCTCCACGAACATGCACACACAGAGCAAACACAGAAGGTTTTGCAGTCTCAGCTGCACGGGAAGTGTGGACCACGCTGAGAGCAACGTTGGGGGGAAGGTATCAACCTGGGTAGATGGGCGCAGGCTGGCCCCAGGGAGAGGGGAACTGAGTGGGGATTTCCAGCGCTGAGCTGGAGAAAACAGGCGAGAAGGAGGAAACGCTGGCTGAGCCAAGCTGTGTGGCATGACTCCCAGAAAAGGAGTCAATATTGCAGGGATCTGGAGACATCAGAGGCGGTTTTCAACAGCTGACTTCAACAGCTGGATGTATCTACTTTGCCGACTATGAGACTGCACAGTAGCAGGGAAGGGAACAAATTATCTCCTGGCTATCCCAAATCCATGTGGGCTGGCCAGGGGGTAATTGCAGGCAGCCAGAGTAACTGGGCAGACAGGCTGATTTTTAAATGGAAGCTAAACGCTTGCACAGAAGTCAAGCGCACAGGCTAAGCTGGCTGTGAGCAGAGAACCACATGCTGTACTGATACAGCCTGTGAGTCATGGGCAATATTTTCACCAATAACAGAACATGACTTTTTTTAATGGCTCCATTAATAGGCTCCCTGCAAGATCAGGCACACACTTCTTGCTCAGCCTATTTGCTCTTTGCAGGAGTATTCTTCTTATGCCCAGTGAGCTCTTAATTTGCAGTCAAGTTAAAACCTGACCCGGTTCCTTCCACTGTCAAAAAATAGCAATGTCCTCTGAATTCCTTGTTGCACAGAAGAGCCAAACCTCACCCATACGCTGGCAGGTTGCTCATTTTTGACAGCTAGTGGCTTGCAGCAAGCACGCTTTTCTACCATGAGGAGCCAGGTTAGGCCCAATCCTACTAACAGTTAATACTAGACAAAGTCCTTACTCACAGAAGTCAGCAGGCATAATTCATTGCAGGAAATACTACACATATTAGTGTTTTGCAAACCCTTTTTGCTCAGATACTGAGAGAAAGTCTCAGATATTCTTATTTAAGAATATGTTTGAGGCTATGTTTCATTCTCCTTTAGGATATATGCCATATACAGCTTCATTTATCAAGGTTTAAGTTCTTTCTTCCTGCGATGTTTGTATTCTTCTAATGCCACTTTTACAGTACAAGCCACCATAACCTTCTTCATGAACACATTTTAACAGAGTCAATAAAGACTTCAGTTGCAGATACTGGAAGTAACAAATGATAAAAGTCAGCAACATAGACTTTGTAATTTAATGAAAAAGTATTTTAATGAATGATTGTATTAAGGGGAAAAGAGTGCTCTTAATCCTATCATTATATCTCTAACTATATCTTCTAAACCAGCAGATTTATGTTTCAAGAGGCTCAGGTGCACAAAAGGGGGGAAAGCTACCAACGTCTATCAAAAGATAAAACACAAAGAAGCTAATAAAAGAGTAAAACAGCAATGAAAACAGTAAAAATGACAACACATTAGTGTGCTAAAAGCTGTCTAAGTTACCAGAGGCTGCACTATATTATGGCAATAGTTTTATCAAAACACATGTAAACATCTTTTACAAATTAATGTCATCTGCAATTTTTCCTCTTCTCTTCTCTTCTCATTTCTCTCCACCCTGCCCTGTTATGATGGATTTTATATCTTAGCTATTTCCAGTTCTTTCTAAAGCAGGGCTCATCACTGAAGGACACACACATATATATAGATACAGAACCTTAAAAGTCTGCATGTTTCCAGAGGGCACTCACAGGGGTAGTTTTGTGGATGGGAGGAGGACACGGAGAGTTTGCTAGCAGGCACCAATCCAAGGGAGGCTGGGAGTCTGATAAATACAGAGTGTGGCTGGGCATAAATAGCAAAGAGATACAAAGCTTAACGGAGCTAATTTGCACCTTCAAGCCATCACTTCCCTTCTCCTTGTCTCATATCTCTTTTGGTAGGAAGCTCTTCAGGATACAGACCATCTATTATGGGTTTGTAAGGTGCCATGTCCATTGGCCTTCTATTGGGGAATCTTCATTGCCTTTCGTTGTGCTCCAGGATCCTCATCCCCCCCATCATGACTACGGGTATTTGCACCTCAGCTCCACACTGGCTAACAGTTTCTTTGTCAGGAAACCCCCAGTACAGATTATTCATGTCAGGGTCTGCTCATGGTGTATGGCATAGGTACAGGTCTATCTACCCATTCAGCCTCAGGAATGTGGGCCACTCTCTGACATGGGTAATGAGGACAAGTATGATATGGAAAAGCTACCCTGAGAGTGTAATGGTGGCATGGCAGAGTTAGGGCTTCAGCCCAAGACTCCCAGCCCTGAATAAAGTAGGCAAGCTTTTCTAATATTTGCTAGTAGGAAGCTAGACTGAGATTTGCATGCCTCCTCTAAGAGTAACCACAAACCCTTTGTCCACGTCTAATCATGAGTTTTTGTAGGGTAACCAGGTCTGGGTGTCTCCCATTCACTCAGGCAGAGGCTCCTGGGCAATGCAAGGGCTTTTTGAGATCCTTGTTTTTCAGAAAGAGTTGGTCTTTGACGTTGGATAAATCTGCATCTCAGGGATTACAGAGCTTTCCCTGGAAGCTCCCATCCTTGCAGCAGTTTCTTTTCTCTAGCCTGAACTAGAGAAAACCCCACTGCTGTGGCTGATATTTCTGGAGGGCTGGTGATGTCCAACTCTTCCTTGGGCATCACGTCTGGCTTCTCTTTCAGCCCTGGTGGCACCTGCTGAGGATGTCCTGGTGGTGCAGAGCAGGGCTGCCTGTGTTCATTCTGCCCATCAGCATCCCCAGGCGAGGACACCTCTCCCAGGCTCCCGGCACAGTCGGCCATGCTCCGTCGAATGGCAGGGCCCCGGCAAGCAGTGCCCGCAGCTTTCTACCATTGCAGAAGGGGAATGCATGGGCACCCGGCCTCACACACTTTCTAGTTTCACAAGCCATTTTATCAGGCTTCTTCCTCCCCTTTTCTCCCCCTATGGTTGTAGCAGCCATGGGTAAGACAGGACATTTAAGTATCAAGGTTACCATCCCTCCCACCTCCACTGAGAAACCTGCCACCACTGCCTAGACATGCTTTCTGACATCTCAGAGCCCAGTATCCTCTTGATCCTTTGGCTAAACAACAGACCTTCACTATCACTCAGGAAGCTGAGCCTTTGAACTCAAATAATGTATGTTTAAGGTGGGGAAAACCATATCTCTGTGTACGGAAAAAGAACGAGTTTTCTATTTTTTTTTTCCTCAGTAGCAGTTTCAAGGTCTGATTTTAAAAGGAGGAAACAGAAAATCCTGGAAAATTTCAGGCTGGATTACTTCTCTGCAGTAGGAGGAAGAATCCTAAAATAGAAAGGACACCCGAGTGTCATCAAATATTCTGTAATTTTGGCTCAGAGCACTAGCAATCACAGAGCTAATAACTTGGCTCTCTACACACAGTTACTTTTTAACTCCTGCAAATGCAGCTACTGAAGACAAAACCACATGTATGCACACACACAAAATAACAATGACCTGATATCACCACCTTAATGAAATTGTGAACTTTATGTAAAGATTTTTGAACGGATTTTATTGTATTACTCACCTTTTTTTTTCCCTAGTAGCAGGCAATTGCTACTTTAAGAAGGATCCCTTTAAATATACTGAAGCACATTCAAAAAACTGACAAGTTGTATTTGTGGTTTTCAAAAGAAATAATTTTTGAGTAGAACTACCTTTTTTGGCATAAAGTAATTGGAAAGTACCATAGATATCTCAATAAAACACATCAAAAGTAACTTTCTATAGCTTGTTTTGACATGTCCACTTGTGGATTGTATCAACTTTAACTAAACATCAGTTTTTCCCTCCGTCAGTACAAACCATTAAAAATATTCAACAGAAAAAGCAAATAGAAATAACTCAGTACTGTGTTTGCCTATTTTCAAATAAAAAGAGATACAGAAAGGAGTGGTCACTGCAGTTGAAAGTGCATTTTTCTGATTCATATATTTGCTGTAACTATTTGCATAGGATTTAAATGTCTAAGAAAAATGCCCAACCAGTTTAAAGAGAATGCTGCATTTGAAAAAACTGAAAATGCTAATCTGGTTTCATATTTACAAAGGTTTGTTTACTGTATGTGTGATCAATTCACCAAATGACAGAAAACTTTGGTAAATACAGTTTTGATGCCAAGACTCTTTGACCTGTTTATGGAGGAATAGAAACCTTAGCGGCTCTAGAACCAATCCTAAAGGAGCACATTGTGCTGATTTCATTTGAGATCTTATCCTTTCTCTCTCTTTCCTTCTCTCTCTTTCTCTCCCACCCTCCCTTCTTATGAACACTGAATGCTAAGTTATTTCCTTGTCAAGGTTGCTTATCAGGACTAGATTTAGACTTGATATCATTTTGTAAACATGTAGCAAATGGTTTATACATTAAGAGAAAAAGGGAGCAGGCAGTGTTTTCATCTGAAGAGGAAACGAATCCCAAGAAAATATATGGCTGTTAATATTCTAATAATTAATAAATTAAAAAAATCATTCAATCACAGAACAAGCCTGGGAAACAGGCAACCAAATTAAGACTAAAAATAGGTCTGCACACTCTTTGTTTACCCTGCACACTCAGAGGCACTTTCTGTTCAGTGATGTGATGCAGGTAAGTTAAATGCACAATGGAGGGTCTTTTCCTCAGGAAAAAAAATTGTCTCAAACATACCAGTGCATCAGCATCCTGCCACTGCTATAGCAATGTTTAAAATGACAATGTTTGTCTTACAAGAGAAAAACCTATCTAAGGCTTCCTTATACCTAACCCAAGGTAACTGCATCGTTTGCAAAGTCAGCAGGCAATCAGGTTAGGAGTTAGTCAGTGAGAAAGATGGAGAGATAATCTATACTCACTGGGCTTGCTTGCTGCCTATGACCCTTGTCAAGCAAGGCATGCACAGACACACAGATTGTCTCAGTGACCTCAGTGTTTAAAGTTTCCGTGCTTAAAGATTCCTGTATCTTAAGTGCTTTTGCTGGAGAGATACCCATGAGAGCCCATGAAAACCCAAAGCTTATTTCAGGGAAGTCCAAGCTTGGGCCAGCATCTACAATAAAGGCAGCAATAGCATCTGCTCTAGTGTCTGAAAATGAGAACCATGGATGTTTTCTGTAGACTTAGATGACCCCCAAATGAAGAATTCCAAACGGTGTGTAATAAAGAGATGAATCTGTAACACATTACTACTGAATAACACCTATGTAACCCACATAACCTGTAAAAGCTTATTCCTGAATACAAAGACCTGTAGTGTTTTTCTGTTACTAAATCCTAAAATACATCACAAGCATTTTGTACAGACATGATAAAGGTATAGGAATGTATTATATCGGGTTAGGCTAAGTGGTAAATTTATAGCAGATCAGGTCCTCTGCATCAAATGCCCATATTCCTGCTTTTCTTCTACAGTTCGTGTACAGTAATACCAGGCATCCAGCTCCTCAACAGGCAGGAAATCATTTATATGTGCCCATCTTTGGGGCTAGCACACTTAGAAGCAGTACTCCCCTGGTCTCTCTGCTTAACCTTGGCAATTAGCTCATGGGCTCAGACTGTCTGAAGCCATCCAGGGCACCAGGTCCCCTCCCATCTTCCTTCGTGGACTTAGGGAAAACAAGCAAAAGTGCAGTGATCTCACCTTGCTTTTCAGATGTGATTGTCAATGGATGAGAGGGATCTAGGGCTGGACTTGAGCCAATTCCTGCAGGTTTGGAGAAGAGATCTTCTTTGCTGTGCAACACTAAAATCCTAATTCTTCCTAGGTTATGTGCTACAGACTGCCAGAAAGGGAAAAGTAGATCTACTCTTCACTTCTCTTTTCTGATCTGTTTTGCTCTTCTTTCAACCTGCTCCCCATTTTCTTTCCTGGAACCTGCATTTTTTCCTGCTCCTTATCATTACATCTCTGTTCTCTACTGATGTATTTCTATCTTCATCCATTTTCTTCTGCCTTTTTCTCCTTTTTCCTCCTCTTTCCAGAGCTGTTCCTTCAGCCAAGCCTCATCTTTCACTTCCTGTTGTGGAGTGACCAATGGGAACCTGAGAATGAAATTCCCTCCCAGGGAAGGTGCAGAAACCCAGGGATCTCACAGTCTGTTAAAAAGAAGTCGCAGCGATGCAAGATTTCCAGTGTCTTTTCCATTAAAGCTCCCGAGGCAATTCTACGAGTGAGGTGGAAGAAAGGTAGCCATGACAACTGAAGGCTTAATAGTATCTGGTGCCTTCTGCTGATGAGCCTCTTACGGACCCCAGAGTGGAAACTAATGATGCCATCTCCAGGGTGATGCATATCCTCCACTATGACCTAATGGACTAGAGCAGAAAAGGGGCAAATCTGGCATAGAGAGCATTATTTTGAATGCAAGCCAGAAAGTTAAGATACACCATTAATGATAAACTGAAAAGGAGATACCATGCCCTATTCAGGTCCCAGAGAGAAGTAGAGGTTGCGACCAGATCACGTAGGCTGAATACATAACTCAGAATTTGTGTCTGTCTCTCTGAGTTGACTGGACAAGGATCCAGGCTCTGGCAGATTGGCAAGGTACTCTGCCTCATCAATCTCTTGAATGTAGATGACACTGAAGGTATCAATTCCAATGCAAAGTGCGATTGCACGTGATCTGAATATACTCCTCCATGGCCCCTCATAAAGAGCGAATGAGAAGTTGCAGAATGTGACTTATGGTGTGGTCACCTTAGATGAAAAGCAATATGGAAATTGAAGGACTAAAAGTGAGTCAAACAACAGAGCCCACTGGTGGGACACTGCTTGCTCCACACAGACTATGGAAAGAAAATAGGACTTCTTTGTGACTGTGTCATTGCAAATTCCCAGCCAATCCCCTCTTCCTTGCCAAACTCTGCCTTTGTGAGTCTGTAGTAACATTGTAGTGGGAAGAGTCCCAGATATGACCCTAGGTATTCAAGTGATGCCTCTAGCCTGTTGCTGTGATCCAGCCTGGCTGACCAGACCACCAAGAAGCACACCCAGAGAAGGCGGGCTGTGGATCCAAGAGGCAAACCAAGGCAAGAAGCCAATCGCTCCTTAATATGATTGACTCCTACTAGTGGACCTCAGTCATTGAGGATGGAAAATAGACTAAGCAAGAGAAGAAATTTTATTTTTTAATAACTTGATTAAGTTGTGCATGATTTAAGATGCTTCTGACAAGAAATGCACTTAGAAGCTCTACTATTACATCACACCAAGCAGCAATGGGATAAAGGTTAAAGTACTTAGCTTCCAAAATCGTATAGAGCCAAGATCAATCAAGCGGGAACAAGTCCTGTCTAACATGTCTGCCCATATTATTAATAGTATAGTGGTACATAATGCAAAATCAGATTCCCCTAGTTAATTCCAAGGGTGGCACAGACGCTATGCCATATACTGCCCCAGGTGATTTCTGAGCCTTATACTATGGAGCCAGATGAATCCATGGTCAATCAGTTGTGATTTTAATTGTGATTTTGAACTTTGAAGAACTTTGAAGATGTGTTCAGGACTCATCTATTTTCCTACTCTTCATGAAAAACATGGCACGAGTTCTAAATAGCCCTTTGCTGCCTTCTTCTTCATGAGACACATTTCATTGATTTTATCTCCTGAAATCTGGTCATTACTTAGGGATTCTGAGATCACCTGTCTATAGATTAAAATCCCTGGACTCATTAGTGACATCTTCTACTTCCCACTGAAATTCATGCTTATGAAAGAAGCCTTCAGAAGGTCACCTTCAGAGGCTTCCTTCACATTGTTTTACAGGATCTTCTGTTGTGGTTAGTCATGTAAGGACAGCCATACTCTCTATACTTACACTAGCAAATTAAGCTGGATAGGGACCGTTTCTGCACCCTGAGGCCAACTAGCACTGCCCAGCTTGCTTGCCATGAAGGCAGAGTCTTACCTCCAAAGCAAGTGACCATGTTGAAACTGAATAACTGAATAACTGCTGGTCTGTACAACCCAAACTATCCCTGTGCATTTTCTTGGTAAGAAAATTTTCTCATGGTTGGCATAAGTCAAAGCCATACCAGAGACTAAACTCATAAATTAACTGTGAGAGCCCTCTTGCCTGTGTCCTGGCCTGTCTGGTTTACTAGCATAGGCATAGCCACAGAGTCAGAAAGGTATTCTGCTGCCTCCAACAGCATTCAGAAGTGGATATTCAGGAAAGTGCTTAAGAAGCAAAGTACAACATAATGCTACCATGTCATCCGATCTCCGGTTGTAGCAATCAGTAGATAAAGGTCTCCATTAACCAGATTTGCACATGGATCATAATTTTTAATAGCCACCACTCTTGATTTTGTCTCATTTGGAATTTTTCTAGCCTTTTTGAACGCACTGCATTTCCATGCTCCACCACATCCTGTAGCAACAGGTTAGTACTGTTCTATTGTGCAAAAAAATTCTTCCTTTTTACCATTTTGAACCTGCTGCCATTATGAAAATAGTGAATCATCATTTCCTCTTTATGTTCTTCACAGCATTCATGGATGTTTAGATCTCTTATCATATCCTTTCTTTATCTTCTCTTGTCCAAATTAAAAGAACCTTGTCTATTCAGTCTCTGCTTGTATGCAAGCTGTTTCATTCTTCCAGTAATTCTTATTCCTCTTCTTATTGCCTTAGACAAGGAGTTACCAGAAGTTCATGCAGTACCCAAGACATGCAAGTGCCATGGATTTATAGAGTGACAGAAAGACATTCTTCATTTTTCTGTGATTTGTTCCCTTCTCTACACTGTTGGCTTGTCAACACTAATAGAGGATGTTAAAATCTTCATTAATTAAGGTGGAGTTTTCAGAAATGTTGAGGTGAATTGTGAACACAGCCTTTACTAACATTCAGTGAGACCTGTGATCCTAAGATGCTCTTAAAAATTGCATTATTATGCACAATCAATCACACATCTTTTTAAAGATTTCAGCCCTTGCTTTATTCTCTCAGCCAGTCAGATGTTATTAGGTGTTACAAGAAGAACCTTCTCCTAAAGAAGAAATGGGAAAACTCTTACAGACTTCATTAACAGAAAAACAAACATACTTGACCTATTTTCACAGTCTTCAGATAGAAACACAGTGAGCTCTTTGCTCGTATCTCTGCTCCAATCTCCATGTTTTCTATTATCTTGGGATGAATCTGAAACCATGGGAGCATGGAGTGAATCTTGTCCAGCTGGCCCCAATACCTCCTTTGGCTCAAAGACACCCAGAAAGATAACAATGTCTTTAGCAAGTGTAAAAAGACTTCACCCTTACAAAGAATTTAGTACATTTTCGCACCCTGTTAATTAATTCAAGGAGAAAGTATTAGGCAGACTTGTGTAATTGTGCTGGTCCACTAATCTAAGGAATAGTATTTGTTTTGACTTGCGAGTAATATATGGTACATTTTTTCATAATTATGAACTTCATCATAAGGATAGGCAAAGAGATTTTAATCTTGAGTTGATAAATTCTGCAGGGCTGGGTAACAGGTGGAGCCATTTATCTCTGTACTAACTTGATCGTGTTTATGAACCAATTGACGAATCCCTCAGAGGAGTTCCAGGCCCGCCTTGCTACTTATTTATTAACCACAAGGATCCATGGGAATCAAGACTGGGTTTACAGTGCAACTTGATTATCCAAAGCCGTAGCTGTCCACAATTCCCTCTTCCTCAAAATAGAGATTTATCCCTGCATGTCTGTTAGTTACAATGAACATTGTCTGAATGGTCAGAAGTCTCAATTATCCAAACAAATCCCTTATGACATCGGGATAATTGAGCTCATCTACTCTTGTGGATTGTTGAAATACCAACATTCCCATGTAATTTCTCATTAGGATTTAAGTGAGCTTAGATTATATCTTAGAAGTCCGTCTTTGATCATAGAGCTATAATGCAAACATACAGATGACATTATTCCCACACAATTAGTCATTCATCTTAAAGTGTATTTTAAATATTAAGGATGATATGTCTTCTTGTAAACTCTCCCCAGTTTACCCACAGAGCTTAACTACTAACTCAGTACACCAGAAGACCGGGATGGTGACAATCTATATTTTATCATAAAAAATGAGTTATCATAATACAATGTAATTTACAGCAAGCAGTAGCTACTCTCAATGGAAACAGGAGCTTCCAAACAAATCACACAATTATATTCCTGAAATTAAATGAGAAAATTGGTTTAGGATAATAATACATCAAGCTCGATGTGGCTAGAAGATAAGGTTTTGCCTCAGTGAACACAAATAGATAGTATGACCCCACTGGGAAAAGGCCACCAAGGAAAAAAACATTTCACGAGGAACTGGACTGTCACTGAGAGCTGGTGGGACAGTGCAACAGGCACAGGGTCTGGTGTCAGGAGTGAAAGTTGCCCTTTGTCAAACACATACAAAATGTCTAATCTGCACCCAAACCTGCTCTCTGGGTGGGTGCACATCTTGGTCTTTGGTGCAGTGGACAGCACAAGCAGAGAGAGCCTGTGGACAGGACAACAGTGGGGTTTGTTCGTGGGGTCCTAGATAAGAAAAGCATATAGTGGATGGCAAGGTATGGGGCATGGGCACTGGTAAAAGACACTCATGGCTTTGGCCTCATTTGATAGCAACACTAGGGATGGCTTGGTCATAAGGGACGGGGCAGAGTTCTGCGCTCAGGGCAGGGATCTCAACTTGGGAGCGAGGAGGAACGGGGTGGATGGTGGGAGAAGAGGCGGGAATGGGTGAGGAGGCTAGAGGCAGGACCAAGGGCACGTCAATAACATCAAAACACGTTACTTGGAGCATCAGAGAAGCAAGCCCAGCATAACCTCTCAGTTCATGACACTTCCTTCCTTACTTTCCCCACAAGCTTTCCACCTGACTGCCATCTCCCTAGACTTTTGCAGCTAGACTGGGGCAAGCTTGTAAAAAACATCTCTATAACTCACAGCATAGGAACAACTCTGAAAATGCTCTGATCACTGGTTATTTTCAGCATGTGGCCGGTCACCTGGCATCAGCCAGTTGCTGAACTCCCTGCACACATATACCAAAGTTTTAAACGTCTTCATGGCTATGAAGTCCTGAATCAGACAGCTACAGAGAGAGCTGAGTTCCCAATGCACTCGTGGAAGTGTTGGTGTGTATTTCAACCCGCAGAAGCTCCCCATGGCAATGCAATCACATACATCTCCCACCAGCAGACCAATGCATGTGCATGTTAACCAGCTGCTGTGACTGCTTCCAGCGCATAGACATGCAGAAAAGGTTCCTGGGGTCTGTCCATTTTGCAAAGATTGGAACAGACTGGAAGATTGCTAGTGGTCTAAAGGGGTAGAGACAGACTTCTTAAGCTCAATTCCCACTCACCCTGCTGCTCGAGCAGGGTGTGCCCCAACCATGCTATTTCCTGAGGCTACCGAGCAGGCTGAAGGAGTACTCATTTTGCTCCTACCACTGCTCAACTTGCTCAGCCATCTACTCTAGCTGTTAGCGAAGCAATGGGTAGGCATAAACCTCTTCCCACAACAAGGAATATAAAATACCTCTGGAGCCAGTGTGTCTTGGTGAGAGTAGGCAGCCATGATAAAAGCACAGAGACTGGTGAGAGGGCCCTGGATAAGGGTTTGAGCTCTCGCCATCCTGGTTTTGAAGGGCCTAAGGGGGTGATTACAGAAGGGATTGCTCCTACTCTCAGCTGTCCCTGCTTCAGTGGTTGCTCTGTGGAGGCTTTTCTTCACCCTCATCAGTGGAAGCTGTTATTTCAGAGGCTTGTGAATGACAATACAGTATCGGCTGGAGAGACTTGGGCTACCTGGCAGACATTCTCCTAGAAGCAAGAGAGAATAGCCACTGTTATTTTTTTCTCGTACAGATATTTCTGTATGAAGAATCTATAACACTTTTCCCCTGGAGCTAGTCAAATTATCCTTTAGGACATTTCTGGGAGGACGGCTGCTAGAAGAACCTGATCTTTTGGAGGCAAATGGCAGAGGGCAATGGAGGCTGCAAAGCAACCCACCTTACATTGTAATCCCAAGACTGAATTTGGGAAAAAACAAGCAGGAGGAGTCTGGGCTGGGAAAACCAGTGACCCTGAAGCTCTTAGCATGGATGAAGGCCTCTTGCCTTCAGTGATTGATTACAACTTGTCTTTTAGGGAAAACAGTTATATGGACTTGATGTCTTTTTGGAGGCCTTCAGCAGCACCAGCTTCTTCCCACTGGCTTTATGGGGACAGACACCTGCAGAAAGCAGTTTCAACCACCTTCTAGAGGGGCCTTTCTGTCACTGATGTCATAAGGTGACCAGCTTAGACCAGACACCTTTTAGGCAGCTGAAGTTAAATGAGCTGAATCTCACCCCAGGACCCTCAACGTTAGGTGAGTCAGCTCTAGGTGAGGTGACTACACCCAGCTGAATATAACTCTGACTTTGCATCTTTTTGCAGAGCAAAGACCGGATCAAGAGGCGGGTGAAGCGATTAAGGCAGTGAGGGATTCTGCATGTTCTCTCAGCTGCTTCCGTTCACTGAGCTCCTGGAGAGCTCCAGTGGAAAATGAAAGCTGCCTTTGCTCCTCCACAGTATCCTCCAGGGAGGGCAGGAAAACACCTACCCTTCTTCACAGCAAATTGCCCCTCGGGCATAAGGCCTGGCTGTCACTGAGGGACGTGATTCACCTGCCATCTCAGTATTTAAGATGCTACTATATTTTGAATCGTCCAATTCTATCAAAGTTGCGTGGAGAAATGAGAGGCTTAAAATAGCTAAAGCAGAAAATTCCCCAACTGTCAGTTTTATAATTCTTAAATCCATTCCAGGAGAGCTAGCTTTAGCCCTATTTCCTGATCACTCAGAAAAACTGAGACGATCAATTAAAGTTTTCCCATGCACCCTCTTGGACAGATGGTTGAACCATTTTAATTAAGTGTATGTATTGGACTGACAGAGTTGATGTATCTGACGTGACAGACATTTTCTGTGTTCATTTAGGTTTTTAATCTTTCACTCTCTTTAGTATGCCCAGAATTGTGCTATTTGCACTGTGATCTCAGAAGAATTATTCAATACACAGTCGATTGCTTGGATTATTAGATTTTTATTGCTTGTTATTGTTGATTTTGGCCACAGTAAAAAGCTCCTCAATAGCAATTAGCTACCACTCTGGCTCTAATAATGAAAGGATCTCATTTTGGAAGCCTCTGTTGGAAAAGGAGAGAAGAGGACAGATTTTTTAAGATATTTAGATGTTGAGGGGGGCAAATAGAAGAATCTTGAGATTTTTCAAAAGCGTCTAGATACCCAATGCCTCAAATTTCAATGGAACTTAAATGGTGTTGAGCTGGTTATCTGCAGCTCTAGACACCTAACCACCTTGCAAGTCTGCCTCACTGCAGTACTACGTGGTGGATGTTCTCTTGGGTTCCCATTTAAAATAAAATTAAATTAGCCAGATGCTCTTGCTCCAAGGAATTTTAAAATGAGACACATGCTTCTCTTTTCTTACATCCCTTTACGTTTGGTGGCCTTGCATGAGGTGGAAATTATGGCATATGGCACTAGTGGCCTTCAAATTGAGGACAGGATCCCATGGAGTGTAGGGCTTCCCCTTACATCACTTGAAGGGTGCAATCTGGGTAAAAGCATGTTCCTAACATACCTCTTCCTCAAGTGTATCGGCCCATAAGTTTGTTATAGTACAACTGGTCCATGATAATGTTATAGTGCACATATGGAAGCAGAGAATTGTCGGCATTTTTTCTTTCCATCTCATTCCATGGGTATTTGTATAAATATTAGACATTGCTACAATATGTCCAAGCTCTCTGACTTTACTGGGCTTCTTCACATGATTTTTTCAGTCCTGTTTTAATATTAATAGATATTAATAGGTAGATTTGGTATTAATAGAACCTACTCTCTGTAGTTTTCAGTGAATATCAATCAATAGCTGTAAAAGTACCATATACTGGAATATTGTAGTAGCTACAAGTACTTTTCTTATTTCCAGTGCCTTTACTGGCTGACATGAATGATTGTTTTCACCTAAGGTAAACTTCTATACTCTTAACGTGTTTCATGGCAGAACAAGCAGTGTCTTCTGCTGGTGGAAAAAACATACTGGAAAAGTACTTCTACAGAGACCTGGCTGACATGTTTATTATAGAAAAGAAGTGTCTCTATTTTCAAGACTTTCCAACATCACATGGCCATTACCCCTCAATTCCAGGAAGCTAGATTGCCTGAATGGTCTTTGAGGAAAAGTAAGAGGAAATAATAAAATGCACAAATGTGGCCATATGTCTAACAGTTCTGGAAGAGATTATATTTGTGACATAGCAGACAACTAGAAAGAAAAGACTGAGGAAGAAGTCAGGTTGTTCAGTTCAGGGAATGCAAGAAGATCTGAAGTATAAAAATAAATATATCCTCTCCTGGATAGACAGAGTAAGTGAGAGAGAGCCCTAGGTATATTCAGCTTTTAATAACATGTATGTATAGTCCAACCAGTGCATGTACAAACCCTGCACTCCTTCATACACTTCAAATACCTGCAGGCATAGATAAATACCTGGATAAGCACATACCTCTTTGCTTGCTTACATGGGAGATTTTGTTCATGCAATAAAGGCTGAGCATTTTTTTTGCAGAACCTCATGCTACATCTGCATATGTGAGTATTCTGGGAAATTCAAAATAGCCACACATCAGATGTCCCAATAACGTGCACTATCTGAGGGCTTTTGGAGAGTGGGCTAATGAACTTATCAAATCACTAACAATTGTTTTTGAGAGGTGAGGTAGAATGGCAGTGAGTGATGGGGGAAGGGAAGGAGAGAAGGAAGGAATATCATGCTGCTCTGCAAAAAATGGTGAAGAGCGTGGTCTTTGCAAACATTGATTGAAAAACACAGCGCTGAGCAATCTGCAGCTCTCTTCTAGCAACAAATCAGAAATGTTAATATTCTGTGCAGGATTACACCGGGTGTGATACATTGCACTGTCAGATCCACACACATGGGTTCAGTAAACAGATTCACTCCTTCTGACCCGAATCAGCAATAACACATTTGATTTTCTAAGAGGAGCATCTGATCTGATCTAAGAATATCAAAAGGAGCTCAGACTGACAATATTACACAAGCAGTCACATTTTGATATTTAAGCTTGCACATTCCTTAAGCCTCAGTCGAATTTCTTGGCATTGTCAAAAGAAAGAAAGAAAAGAAAGAGAGAAAGAGAGAAAGAGAGAAAGAGAGAAAGAGAGAAAGAGAGAAAGAGAGAAAGAAAGAGAGAAAGAGAGAAAGAAAAGAGAGAAAGAGAGAAAGAAAGAAAAAGAAAGAAAGAAAGAAAGAAAGAAAGAAAGAAAGAAAGAAAGAAAGAAAGAAAGAAAGAAAGAAAGAAAGAAAGAAAGAAAGAAAAGAAAAAGAAAGAAAGAAAAAACAAGCTGTGCTCCTGATGAAAGCAGCTGTCATTCAGCACTAGGACTTGCCCTTCGAACAGCTGTACTTGATCTCAAAACTCTCACCTGCACAGCATGGTAGGCTGAATCAACTCTGCTCTTTGTCTCACTACCTCAGATAAGCCTGTCATCAAAGTAAAGAGATAAAAAAGAGACAATCATAACTCTAATGTCATATTTGACAGAGGAAGCTGTTAGTCAAGTAGCTTTAAACTGTTTCTCCTCTACATGTATCGAGTGACGTCCTGGCACAGCGACAAGAACTTATCACGGTACTTTTTTATATGAGAAAGAAGAAAAAAAAATACCAGAACAGATGTGTCATCACAGACACACCTTTTAGTGGACCTTCAAAGTGAAGAACTGGAGAGGCTCTTTCATGAGACAAGTGTCACAACAACTCCATCTTCATAGAGGTTCCTACACAGGCCACTGCAGACAGCACATAGCAGATTATTAGAGGTAACTATCCTGGCAACTACAGGCCCGCCAGTATGACCTTGGTGCCAGGGAAGGTTATGGAGCACATCATCCTGAGTGCCATCATGCAGCATGTACAGGACAACAAGGTGATCAGGCCCAGTCAGCATGGGTTGATGAAAGGCAGGTCCTGCTTGACTAACCTGATCTCCTTCTCTGACAAGGTGACCCACTTACTGGATGAGGGGAAGGCTATGGATGTTGTCTACCTAGACTTTAGTAAAGCCTTTGACACCATTTCCCAGAGCATTCTCCTGGATAAAATGGCTGCTCATGGCTTGGACGGACGTATGTTTTGCTGGGTAAAAAACTGGCTGGATGGCCGGGCCCAAAGAGTTGTGGTGAATGGAGTCAAATCCAGTTGGTGACTGATCACAAGTGGTGTTCCCCGGGGCTCAGTATTGGGGCCAGTTCTGTTTAATATCTTTATCAATGATCTGGACGAGGGGATCGAGTGCACCCTCAGTAAGTTTGCAGATGACATCAAGTTGTGCGGGAGTGTTGATCTGCTTGAGGGAGGGAAGGCTCTGCAGAGGGACCTGGACAGGCTGGATCGATGGGCCGAGGTCAATTGTATGAGGTTCAACATGGCTCAGTGCCGGGTCCTGCCCTTGGGTCACAACAACCCCATGTAACGGTACAGGCTTGGGGAAGAGTGGCTGGAAAGCTGCCCAGCAGAAAAGGATCTGGGAATGTTGGTTGGTCTATTCAACTGGTTGGTTCAATAGCCAGTTGAATATGAGCCAGCAGTGTGCCCAGGTGGCCAAGAAGGCCAATATCATCCTGGCTGGTATAGTGTGGCCAGCAGGACTAGGGAAGTGATTGCCCCCCTGTACTCAGCACTGGTGAGGCTGCACCTTGAATACTGTGTTCAGTTTTGGGCCCCGCACTACAAGAGAGACATTGAGGTGCTGGAGCGTGTCCAGAGAAGGGCAACGAAGCTGGTGAAGGGTCTAGAGCACAAGTCTGATGAGGAGCGGCTGAGGGAACTGGGGTTGTTTAGCCTGGAGAAAAGGAGGCTGAAGGGGAGACCTTATCGCTCTCTACAACTACCTGAAAGGAGGTTGTAGCGAGGTGGGGGTCGATCTCTTCTCCCAAGTAACAAGCGAAAGGACAAGAGGAACTGGCCTCAAGTTGTGTCAGGAGAGGTTTAGATTGGATATTAGGAAAAATTTCTTCACCAAAAGGGTTGTCAAGCCTTGGAACAGGCTGCCCAGGGAAGTGGTGGAGTCACCATCCCTGGGGGTATTTAAAAGATGTGTAGATGTGGTGCTTAGGGCTATGGTTTAGTGGTGGACTTGGCAGTGCTAGGTTAACAGTTGGACTTGATGATCTTAAAGGTCTTTTCCAGCATAAACGATTCTATGATTCTAATAAGGAATTGGCTCAAAGTGCCAAGGAAACAGGTTTCCTAGGGCCAGATCCTGCATTTGCTACTCAGGCAAAATGCTAAGTAGTGTAGGAACTGGTCCAAAGGCTGCTTCCTAATAAGAAACTGAAAATAGCTTGCTCATCATAGCTGGCATTCCAGGAAAGGTGAGGAGGAGACCTCGCTGCAAATATACAGACCGGGGTGTAGCAAATTCAGGCTGTTGACTACTCTCAAGACAATTGTTAACCGATCCATCGTATCAAATAATTATCAAACCTATATTTGGGTATCATCGAAGTTCCACTTTTAGTAGTGCAGCAGCTTAAAGAGTACCATTTGCATTTATGCACTGCATTTAACCCAGGGATCTCACAAAGCTTTAGAAATTATATTCATAACATTCTGGTCAGATGGAGCTTTTGCGTTCAGAAAAATGCTTATGCTAGAAAAGCATAAGCACAGCCCTGGGCCTATGGGGCCCTATGTTGATATAAAAAGGAGATGAGTTGGACTTAATTCAAGAGATCCACAGTAATTTTACACACCTAAGCTACCTTGTGACTTGTTTACCTGCCTGAAGCTCCCATACTGATCTTACACAAAACCTTCAGCATCTAGGAATTTGCCTTGAATGGGAGTTTTTGTTTTTAGCACCGTGTATCTTTTCTACAGGTTTCAGCTGGATCAAGGACAAGCTGAAGAATAAAAGTCAGTGAATTTAGCTCCTAACCCTCTAAGTTTTGACTTTAAAAGTGCCTAAAATATAGATGCAGCCAGTGCTAGCTACTAGTTACAAATGCCTATAACAGTATTGTATGGATAACTCCAGTACCATACCTCACCCTAGTGTTGGATTAATCTCCCATAAATTAGGTCTCTAAAAGTTAAGCATCTCTTCTAAGCCATGGATCTCAGCTGTCCCTGGGGTCAGTGGAAAGAGTCAGAAACCTCCATGAAGCGAGCGACTGTGTCCTGAGCTTTGTGCCTGCCTTGAGGAGGCTGCCTTGCCCTCTGACAGGGCTGAGCTCCCCTTTGGCATGTGAGCGAGATGGTTTGCTTAGGTTAGACACGTGTCTTTTTGGTGGTTGGTGTTAGATGTGATGAATCCCATCCTTAGAGCCAGATCTTTAAATGTCTCAAGGTCCATCCAGTGTAAACAGGCAGAGGAATTTTCAGAGGTTTCTAGATGCCCAACTCTTACACTACTTTTCAGGAACAAAGCACCTCAGGAGTTTTTAAAGAATTCCTGCAGACACCCATCTGCATGGTTAAGGGCATATAACCCTAAATATCCACAGAAAATCAGGAATGACAATCAATTCAAAACCACAGCTACATCACAGATGCATTGGGGGAACAAATATTTGTGCTAGTTAAGGATGACAGTCCGGTTGGAAATGAATTCGGGGTTTTTGAAAGATACCCTCTTTCTCAGTAAGAAAGATGTGATCAGATCACTTGAAATGTTGTAAAGTAATGAAAATATTTATTTTTAATCTCTCTGATTTTTAGGTGCTACCAATGAAAAAATTCCAAATTCCAAAATTTTAAAATTTTAAATAATTTTAAAATAAAAAAATTAAAAGTTTTAAAAAATCAGTTATTTTTCCAAATGCCAGAAGGGATGCTGGCAAAACTCCTCAACTCTGCAGCAGTTTTCTTCTGAATCTTCAGTTAAATAATGTCATTTTCCCCACGTGTTTCAGTGTTTGCAGAATTACAGCTACCATTTCTTAGGCCATTTGGGAGTTATACTGAAGAAAAACACAATGTGACCTCTGTGTTAAAGCTGTTGCGTAGCTAGTAAGTGTCTGTGCAACTATGTGGTTCATGATACACAGTTGTAAGGACAAGTCCTGTACCTGAAAGCCGGTAAAGCTCCCTCTCTGTGGTTTTACACTGATACCAGAACAGGAAATGTCCGGCTTCTAACCCATGCTTTCATGGTTGCTGCTGGATTTCATGAAAGTACCTTGGGCAATGTGCAAAATTGTCTAAATGCTCTGCTGTTATTTCTCAACTTGTTTTTAAAGGATTTTTTTTAATTTTACAAACTTTACACATTATAATTACGTATAAGCTACCATGTTATTATGTCCCTATAAAAACTAATTATGCACCTGGGAATAAGGAAAGATTGGAAAAGAAGTATTATTCCACCATCAGAGTATTTCCAAATTGGAAACGATGTAGCACACCATAGCAGGAGTATTATCTGAGCACAGTACCCATAAGAAATATTCTGTGAAGCACCATCACTTGTCATTGTGATGGAGTTACAGTGCTGGATATGCGACTCAAAGTCTCGTGGTCAGCCAAGAATGGCAGTTCAATGACTGTTTTACATGAGGGCCTAACGGAAACGCCACACAAACCCAGAAAAATTTAAGGCTGAGGTTAATGCTGATTTTTCACAGCTGCCTGTTAATAGGAGGCCCTGAGTTTTTCTAGGCACTGCTGTCCCTAACAATCGTGGCCCTTGCTGGCACCGACTAACAGACACAAGGAGGAGCATATTAGGAACTGAACCATTTTCTGCCTCGCAGTACTGCCTGCACCTCATGTCATGGCTGCAGCAGGAGGTCTGGCCAGCTCGCTCCCTTCACTGCCCTGTGCTTGCAGGGTCAAGGGAGAACCACGTAGGCGGACACAAAGGGAAGGGAAGAGATCCCCTTTCTGGAGGTATCAGATCTGGCTTTCACCTTGGCCAGTGATCAGACACACGGGGACATGGACAGCACTATGATCAAGGAAGGGTGAACGAGCACTGAGTGCCAGGTACACCCTGCACCAGCCGCTCTTTCTAATGAACCCCCAACATGCTGAGGGGCAAGAGAATTGAGTCTTGGATAATTTTTACATCTGACCTGTGAAATGCAGGTCACTCAGCAAGGATGAAACATAATACTTCCTAAGACCCAGACAGAAGAAAGTTTATTCCTACTGTGTCATAGCAGCTAAGCCACAGGAAGCTGTTGAAACACTCTGCCAGCTTTCCTGAAATAAAACAGTTTTAGTTTCATGCATGTAGTGAATTTTTACCTTACACTTCTGAATTTGAGCCACAACTATCTTATCTGCAGGCTGATTAAACAGCCTATTCTCTTCCCTCCTTTTCTGCTCCTTAGCCCAGGAGGGCTCTCCATGCCCGGGGGCATCCTGCCTTTCCTCGCCACTGGTGGCTTTGCATACGTGTGATGGACTGGAGCATGTCTGGGAGAGCTTGCTGTTTGGGCAGGGACCCCGTCCAGGTGCTGAGTTTTCATTGATAGCATCATCACCCAAACTTGCTGGTTTACACCCTAGGTTATGTTCTTCTGTGGATTTACTTCCTCCACATTTATACTAGCTTTACTTCATGGTGCTATTTTTGAAATCACACTAGATCAAATTCTCCACTCAGTTCCTCTTGCATAATCACTGTGGGGCAGCGTGCATATAAATGAGGGCACAGTTTAGCCCACTGTGTATAAATTAACGTGAACTTAGATATTAAGCACAGGTGACTTGCAGTTTCGCTCTCATATAAGCAGACTCTGCTCTGAAATGACAGTGAAATAATTACCTTTAGGGTAGTGCAGAACTCAGCATTTTTCCCACCTGCTAGTGCAAGCGAGTAACTCCTTTTTATGTCAGGTTTACTGTTGCCATCAATGGTCTACATAGCAGAAGACAATGATGATGTGGACACAGGGTTTACCCACTTGCTAAAAGGAAGACCATTCCTGCGGATATAAGAAAATTGCTTTAATGAGTGTATTTTAGAGAGATTTTTTTAGCCATGCCTTTCTGACACACCTTTATGGTGGGTTGTTGGGCTGAAAATAGTAACTCAGGAAAACTAAAGCAGAGCCAGCTAACCCCGAGTGTATACACATGCATTCCCTGTGTGATTAATATCTGTGTGTAACCAGTTTGTGTCTCAGGTAGACAGGGACCACTGGCAAGTTTGACTTTTTCCGCTTCTCGCACTGAGCCAATCGATCTTTCCTGTAGCCTCAGACTGCACCAAAGGAGCCATCAGTCCATCACTGGGTTAGTCACTTCCTTGCTCTCAAGTTATTCTCCTGCCAGGCTGTTGCTTCGTCTGTTATGATGCAGCAAAGGGATCCTTTCAGGATCCTTTCTAGCTCCATTTGTCTTTCCTAAGCCTTGAGGTCATCAAAACATGTATTATGTAAGGAGTGTTTTATCCTGTATTTCCAAAACACGGCAGAAGCATGGCTACTTTCTCATTCATGCTGTCTAAAAGCTGTGGGTGACTCTGCCAGCTCACAGATTGCCGTAGTCTGCTTTGTAACATCAGAAAGAACATGAGAGTGTGGCATCCCCTTACTGCTCCCTGAAATACAAAACTCATCTGATGTTTGAACTTTAAACTTGCTAGCCCAGAAATAACACACATAATATAAAACATAACTTGCAGCTTGAGGCCTGGGCACATTAACATTGAGAAGACTGACAGCCTTGTGGTTGCTGCTTCTTACAACCAGATCAATGGCTGGGAAATGACCTGTAACTCCTTTGGCCCCATCAGAACCTTCAATAACAGCGCTTCATGTCTCTGAAAAAGCCCATGTTTTTATACATCATTACCCATATCTAATACAAACTATGCATGAGCGACGCTATCTTTGCTGTCTGGTATATCTGCCTTGACCAGATTCTCCTACAGGACCAAAACTATATGAAGATTTTGCAAGGTATACACCTGATCACTAAAAATTACCCCAAGACTACATGGACTCAAATCTACCTTTGATATCAAGCAAATTGCTCTACAACTACATCAGCTAGACACTGAGGGGGCCAGTGGTGCCCCTCCTGTTTTGAGTCATTTAAACCCTTGCAACGGGGCATAAAATGCTGCCTCTCTGGTCTGAGAGTGATCCAAACCCACTTGCACTACGCAAGATGTGATCCAGTGATGAATCAGATCAACATTCCTCCACTCAGATACATGAGATACACAAGAAAAGTTCTGCCTGTGAAAACTTTAAATGCTAGCTATTTGGCTGGTAGAGCTAAAGAAGTCAGAACATCAAGAAATCAGAACCACAAATTCAAGCTCTCTGGCGTTTGGAACTACTTCACACAGAACTACATTCTCACCGCCCACTCTCCAAACACACTCAGGTGCTGGCATTTTCACCCAGACTAATTAACAAATAGTGTGGCAATTAAATCACATGGCCTCACCATTGAGTTCAGAAAACTCCCTTACATTGCCGCAGAGTATAGCAACATAACTCATAAAATTATTTTATAACAACAATTTAAGTGAAGCAAATATCATGAAAATACAACACAAATGTGATAATTATTCTAATTTATGTGATAACAATGTTACGTGTAAACTAAATTGTCTTCCCAAGTCCATCCAACTTTGAACAGTTCCCCGCTCCATAGATGTGCCTCGAGTACCCAGCAGTATGTGTGGAGTGGCATGGGGTGACTTTTCTAAATCTGACTTTGCAGAGCCTCCCACAGCAGTCTATGGGGCAACAGCCCTTTTAGAAGGTCTTCCAAGAAGGAGAGGTTTAGCTATCAAAAGGGCTGTCCCATCTCCCCAAAGAGCTAGGAAACATCAGAGCAAGGTGGTCCTTGAAAAATACTGTTTTTCCCTTCCCAGCTGGTCCAGATGCCCCAGTGATTTTGGCACTGCCAGACTTCATGGTCTGCTTCCCCATGTTGTGTTGATTGGTAAGAGCCAGGAGGGACAGATCAGGGCCAGGATGTTGTCAAGAGCAGCTCTCATGGTTCACAACCCCAGAGCCCTGAGTGTAAGGGGTGTCTGCTATATTTGGTCAATGAGACGTTTGCCTTCCTGTTTCTCAGATCTTGACTCTTGGACAGCTGCAAGGAAGATAAGAAAAGCCTCAGGAAACTAGAAGATGCTCATTTGGAGAAGGTATCTAGAGGGGGAGGCTAATACACAAACAGAGAGAAGGAAAGCAGTAAATGAGAAAGGCTTGGGGTAATTTTTTTTTCTTATTTTTAAAGTAGGCTTAGTTAGTGGTGGAGAGATATCATTTCTATGAAGGGAAAATGAAAAAGTCCACTAATTACATACTATATGAACATGAGTAAGCCCAGCATTTTCTGAGTCACAACAAGCAGTTATAGAGTGACAGAGAAATCTTTTTAAGTGATGATTCAAAAATAAAAAAGGCATTTGGAGTCATTGAGCGTGCAGAGTTAGCCCAGGTAACCACATGATCTTATCATTACTACCCTTCATCTGTCTGCCGCCCTCTTCCCACCTAGCGTTTGATACACTCACTTGTTGCATCTTGTCTTGCAAGTGGCATGACTTCAATTGCACTAATTGTGTGCATAAAGTTAACCATGCATGTAAATGTTTGCAAGATTGGAACCTCAGATTATAAACACTGGGAGAGGGCTCATCTTCTCCAGCGTAATCATGGAGTGCTAGATGCATGGGGGACTCAGACAGAAGAAGAATTTTTGTGTATTATAGAAGAGAAATTACATCATTCTTATGCTTTAGTATTTATTTTTTGATTCCTTTTGTCTTTGGTTATTTATCTCACATCCTCACTTCCCTTCTGTGTTCCTTCTTTTCTTTAAAAAACACGGTGGCAGAAAAGGAGCTGTAGGCATTTAGACAATTCCATTTGATTTCAGATGGAATGATTGTTATTGTGTATTCTCTTATCTGAATATAGTTCTCCCAACGTAGCTACTGTGCTAATATTATACAAAATTACGTAGGTGTTGCATGAGGCTGTAATTTGCACTAGAGGTTTAAAGGTTGTTATTATTTATTACCTGCATTACAGCAGTATCTCAGAGTCTGGTGGGGAACCAGTGTGCTGCGTTCTGCACAAACACAGAGCAGAAGGAAAGTCCCTGACCTAATACCAACCATGAGCTCCACAAGCAGATCAGAGAGCATCCAGGTGGGGCCCAGGGCAGTGAGCCAGGGCGGATTGGGCCGCCCTTTTGCGGGAGATTGGGGATGTCGGGGTCCGAGTCTGTTAAGGCAGAGGAGAAGTAGCTGCCTGCCAAAACAGACTCAGATGGCAAATTTCCCAGGAAAGGGGGGCAGCAGTGGCAAGGAGTGAAACTTGCTGAAAGGAATTTTTAGCAGCAGATTCTCACTGCCCAAAGCAAATCTGCCCCTAGAACAGCCTGGTCCCTGACCCACAGAGCATGCACCAGCGGGCTATAGGCAGCACACGAATGCAGGCAGAGGGAAGGGTGCAGGAGGCAACAGGACAAGACCGGCCAGCCGCACAAACACAGTGAAGGCCACGCTGTAAGACATTGTAAAGAGACCCCTCTGCCTTAAATTTACAAAATGACTCACTAACCTATAATAACATTACCTAAAACTCATAGTGAGCTCTTCATCTTCAAAGCACTTTACAAAGATTAACTAATTAATTTCACTGTCAAATCTTTTGCAGATCTAGTAATGGTATTTGGCTCTACCTCAGAGAGCAATTTTTTCCAGGTACTGGCAGGGTAAACATTCATAATGATATAACCAGTGGGAAGAACTTTTTTAGCACTTGAACGATATTTTAATGAGAGACAAAGGTTATGGATTGACCCTAGACCAAAGGGCTTCACTGGGCCACTCACTTTGGAATCAGGGCTCCCTCTTGTTCCTAGGCTGCTGCCAGCACTACTACCCATGTGGCTTGTGCATACTGTATTTTAGGAAAACCCAAATAAAATGCCAGTTATTTGCAGATGTATACATGGGTATGGCTGTTCTTCTCAGCTTTCTGCCTTGTGTTCTCATACATTTTCCCTCCTGAGGACTCACTACCTCTGTCTGTCACTGCTCTGCCCACCATGGGTCCAGCCTGGACCCTCTGCCAGCCCCATGCTGGGCCACTGGGAGCGAAAACGTGACGAGAGTCTGGCTCCCACAGATGAGTTTCACTTTCAGTCTCCTGGCTGCCTTGCAAAGAGGCAGAGCAACTCCCAAAGGCATCTCCTGTCGCCCCATCCAGATGCTCAGCTAACGCGGGCTCGGCGTGCTCTGATTTATGGAGGCTGGGCCTGGCTGACAATGTTCTTCCAGAACAGCTATATTGTCTTCAGTATAAAAAATTCACATCGTTAGCAGCCAAAATTAGACTGAAAAAAGTCTTCCATGTGGACACTGACAGGAGAGAGATTTTATCAGTGTAGATTATGTTGCCCAACGAGGTTGTGTATCTACAACAGTAGAAAATCTCCTTCTGCTACATGCTGCATCAGTATTGTGAGGACCTGCTGGCACTGCTGTGGGGACAAACACCTTCCTGTAGAAATCAGGACAGACACAGATATAAAAACTGGTGACTTTTGGTGTGTTAAACCAGATTGTCAGTGTTTACCACAGACTGAGAGCTGCTATTCTAAACAAATACAGTTTTTTTCTTGTCTTCCTTTGTTTAAAAATAATACTTGTTGGAAACGCTCAAAAATTAAGAAATGCAAATGTTAGATCATGCATTTCTAGCCATTATTTAACAAACTGTTAGTTATGTACAAGTACCCTTTAATTGTTTCTCCTAGCGTAACATACTTCTCCTAAAGTAACAATTAACAGAGAAAATAAAAAAGTTACCGGTGCAAAAAACTATACAGCGATAGGTCTGGAAAGGAGCTGAAAAATTATCTATCCCTTTTCTCTGCATAGAAGCAGTGACAGAATATAGCTACAGGTAACTTGGAAATGAGATCTTTGATTTCTAGTGATGGAAATGGGTAAGGAGAGATGTCACTGCTGTCACGGTCATTCCATCTGAGATGACTGTGTTTGTATCCTGGGACTGAAAAGGAACTTCACAGGCTGCTTGTGAAAGTTCGGCACTTGGGAAGAAAAAGCCTGAAAGTTGATGACAACTCCTCAGACTAAGTGTATGTCAACTATTCGCACTTCACATCTCAGGCTTAACGAGATAAAAATGTTACAGGAGGTAAAATATCTTGTCAAAACACCTTGATCTCTCCTTTTGCACCTAAATCTGAGTATTGTCTTTATTATTCATGGCCAAGTACAGACCTCAGTTACAACTGTGAATCTCATTCGACAGGTTAATATAAACAAAATCCAGGGCAGAATTTCGCACAGCTTAACGTGTGTATTGCTAAAAGTTCTCACCTTCATTTTCCCAGTTGCTCCGGAGGGTAAGGTGTTTCTGGAACAATTTAGTGCAAATGTCATTACATACCATATTTTAAGCTTGCTGCCAGCTTTTCCTTATTCTAGCAATGGCACAAACATGCCATTACCAATCACAAAATCAAAGGCACCCAGTGTGAATTCAAGACCCCAAGTGAGCTCAGTGAGAGTTTTCAGTGCCAAGAAGGGACAAGTTTGGGTGCAGAATATTTGACTACAGTTGTCTGTGTCTCCATGAGTTGCCCAGGAACAAAGAGCAAATGACAGCCATTTTGGGCCACAGAAGGAAAAACTCTCTAGGGCATTTCCAGACTGTGAAAACCTCTTTGCTGCAATGAATGAGGTTGTGCTACTGGCCGAGGAGCTGTTGACCCTTGCGTGTCCTCTGTTACCGGTGCTATCTTGGAATGCAGGGAGACTCCAAAATGAGAGTGTAGTGTTTCTCGGTGGCCAAGAGAACAAAACTTTCAGCTTCAGGAATGTGAAGTGTGGTTGCAGAAAGCCATCAAGCAGCGATAGTAACAAAAACACCAATGGCATCTGTTATGGATTGTAGCAAAGAAGATCCAGCTAAAACACACAGGATCATTCTTTCAGTCAAGACAACCAAGACACAACTGCACATGCCTCTGAAAGCTAAATTAAAAAGGAGTGCTAGTGTTATACAGGGAGTTACTGCAAACATACCCTTGTTCTAGTCTACATAATGTCCGTGTGGCAATTCATATCTAAAGCATAGCCTCTGCACCCCTAAACTCACCTGCCAGATCCCTCAAAGGAGCAAAATCTGAAGTGGAGGCATCAACTTTTAGTTTTCATAAGAGCTAGTAGCTAGTGCATGCTAATGCCTTTGAGTGTTCAGGCCCCCGACCCCCCTCCTTCTCTTGCCTTTCTGTATGCATTCTGCACTTCCCTGCTTCAAAAGGACTTCAGTTTTGTACTGTTTGATGCCCAGACTGTCAGCCTTGGTGCCACTGCTGAGAACTGTCAGACAGATGAAGACAGCCACAAACCCTGGGAGAAAAGCCATCACTGTCTCTGTGTTCTCGCAGTCCTAGTTCAGCAAGCCACATAAATACAGACATCACCCATATGGGCATCCTATCTGCTTCAGTGGGATGGTTTGTGCACTAGAAGTTGTGAAAGTGTTTATGCTCCTTGCTGAATCAGGCCCTAATTCACCGGAATTACATGTCAGCACAACATTGTGGATCAAAAGTGAAAAAAACTGAAGTCTCCTTATTGACTTTGATGGCCCCAGGACTTCACACAGTATTCTGCTGCCTTACCCCCCCATAAGACTATCGTTGTAGAATGGTGGTGTCTTGGAGTGGATAGCTATGGGTGCACTCTTTGAATCACCCTCTGCAACATGGGGCTATGGCATGCGAGAGGCTAAAGACCATGTCACTCCCCAGCCTCCTCCTCCCTCTTGTTCCTAGCCCTGAGCTCACTGAGCTGCTCAGTCCAGTAGAAATTGGGCTCAGGCATTGCCTTATGTCTTAATTCAAGACACTGTTTCACTCACCGTCCCCTTTCCACAGAAAGCAGAGCAAAGTGTGTTATGAGGTGGATTAAAGAGAGGAGGGAAGGTAAATAAAGAAAACCTACATATTTTTGTAGGATTTTTTCAGTATGTTTCTTCAAAAATGTGCTGATTAAGTAATTTACCTCCAGTCTCAGAACTGTGAGGTTTAATGAAGCTGACATTTCTTCCCCTCCACTGTTATGTCAGACTAAAAACCTTTTCAACTTATAACAGATACGTATGGTAATAGATATGTGAATGAAAGATCAAACAGACATTAAGTACTGCAGAAATAGCCTGCTAAAAAGATGAAGTCACCCTCTAATGACATTATTATGACATACAGATTAAAAGAAGAACCAGTAAAAAAGAAGGATGATAATGCTATTGTGTTACTCCACTAAGGTATTTTACCAGTAAAATGAAGTTACTTGCTTTCTGCATCTATCCACTCAACTGACTGATGTTTTCAGAAAAAAAAATGTACAGGAGAAAAGAACTGTTCTTGAAGAAGAAAAAAGCCCACCAAGCAAATCCTACCTGTATTTGGGGTTGGTACGTAGTATCAGATGAACACTGCATTTCAAGTGTTTGATCCTGTGCCTCCAAAAACTACAAACACCATAAACCAAAATTAAAAACTTCGCCAGCAGTCTAGTACACATAGTAGGTTCAAACTGAACCCCCTTGAGGAAAGGATAATTACTACCTTGTTGTAAAGCAGATGCATTTTTGGAAGCAGATGCGTGCAAGGTGACCCTACTTTGGGAAACCACATTTGAAGCAAATATTTATTTGTATAACAAATGGAATACTTTCTACCAGCCCATTATGCAGCTGAGATTAGCTCAGACCTTTATAGTGACACTACATAGATAATAAACTGAAAGCGAATTTCAGCTGGTGCAGTTTTGCTAGTTCTTCAGCTGTCCAACCATGTGTGGGTCGAATGGGTGGAGAGCCGTGTCGCAGTCTGCCAGCAGTAAAGCCTCTAAGAACAGGGGCCAGAGGGGCAATTCCACAGCACAGGATCAGCAGGATAAAGCCTCATTGCAAGGGGAACATCTTGGAAGCTTTCCTTGAGTAGACTCAGGCTTCCCTACTTTTGTGCATGTAGATAAGACCATTCCCTAAGGAGACGAGCAGTCGTGGACACAGCCCAGCTCTACTGCAACTTATTTATATCTGTCATACAGACAGAGGACAACGTGATTCAGATGTTAATCAGTTTCTGGCAACATTACATAGCCTGCTTGAGTAAAAAGCAATATAATTCTGCAGATGAGGCAGAAGCACATGGGGCTTCATTGAACCCTCCTACTACAAGTGCCTCTCTTAGGCATAGTGACTGCTTCTATCCACTGTCTGCACAGGGAGCCAAAATCTAGCAGACCTCGATTGTAGGCGTCTCACTGCTTTATTGAACTAAGTTGCCATAACAGTTATGACAACTAAGCGAGGCACCTATTGTAGGTGGTCTGAACACAACCCACATTGCCGGAGTGCTGTTCTCTGCCTTCATCTACTCCTCCCCAAGCCATGAAACCAAAACACCATCAATTTGCTACAGGCTGCTGTGAAATGAGAAGCTATTTCCGCTCTGCTTGCCTCAACATGGACTTTAAATGCAACTCCTCTCTTAGAAGTACCTGCAAAAATGGCACTGCAGGGTTACACATGGACTCTATCACAACGACTGCAGGTTGCATGTGCTCACTTTGTGTGTAAATGGTTTTTTTCTCTCTGTCCATGCTGTCCAGCCAGTCTGAAGACTATATATGAAGGTGGATTCTCTTAATGTCTCTTGCCATTGCAGAGGGGATTCTGCAGACCAAACTACCTCCTAAACTCCAGGTCTCGAGGAATTCAAGGATCCTGTGCAATCCAGCTTCCCTGAACTAACTGATGCCTTGGGAGGAGCAGAAACTAGCAATAGATCCAGTCCTAGGTGCCTCAGACTTGAAAGGCAAATGCTACACCAGGCCCTTTTACAGCTACTTTTGCATGTACCCGGGAGTGCAAGGAGGTGCCATTTTTTGCAATGATTTTTCAGAACAAAGCAACACTGCAGATGTACAGACAGGCAGCAGTAAGATAATTACTATTAGGTTCACAAAGCATTTCTTCCTGTACTGTAGGAGCAGCATATTAATGAAACAGTAAATACTTGGCTGCTTTCTCCCCCCTGCCCTCATCTGCTACCAAAGGGTGAACTGGGCTGAGTGAACTGGGTCTCCGTAGCTCCTTTGGAAACCGGTAACTTCAGGTTCACTTTGAAGAGGTTTGTGTCTGTGATACAGTAGTACTATTACATCCACATGACAGTAAGTACTGGTTCTCTTGATGTAGTCCCATTCTGCCCACTTGCTGCTCCTGGGCTTTACT
The DNA here is from genome assembly GCF_034638445.1 of Ciconia boyciana. NCBI lineage: Eukaryota > Metazoa > Chordata > Aves > Ciconiiformes > Ciconiidae > Ciconia > Ciconia boyciana. The sequence goes on from NC_132935.1 coordinate 159,397,682, forward strand.
TACCTCTCTTTGTGTTTGCCTATATAAAATGCAATCATAAAAATCACCATATAGTTGACATGACAGAAATACTGCTTTTTAAACCCAAAATCAAACTCTGGTTACCTATATACTATTTTATAAAAAGGGGACAGGGATTATTGAATATAAAGCAGATTGACCTCGAAACCAAGCAGCAAGGCCTAGCTTCACTCATGCAGTTGGCTCTGGGTCTCCTTTGGGCTTCATTTGTTGCCTCCATGACCTTAGGACATGATATTCTTCAGTTGCAAGTGTCTGAAATCATGTGAGGGCTGTGCTGCAGCCTGTCAGACTGATGTTTTTCATGGCATGAAATGGAGGTTGTAAGTATACCGCATGGCAATGGTGGAGAGCTGTGCAGTGGTGAACCGTATCTGGTGCAGCCCTGTCCCAGGACTACCTTATGGGTCATCTTTCCTCAGAAATATACCCAAGCAATGTCGAGGGAAGTGCTGTTTGGCACACAGACAAGCCCTTTCAGGGAACAGGCCAACAATTTAAACACGTGAATTATCAGCAGTCCAGTGCCTGGGCTCACTCCTTGGGGATGCCCGACCTATCTTAGACATCCAGCTTGATGGGTGATTAATTATTCTTTGTTGGTGTTCACTTTTCTCCATTGACTATAAGGAGTTTGAAAAGTGACTTGCTTAGATTTAGACTTTAAATTTCAGATGGCAAAGTAAAGCAGATGAAGAATGCCCTTTACTGCTTCATTGATACCAAGTAGTTGATGTCAAGTAAGAAACCGTAATGCATGTGGAATATGGCATTACAAATGATTTGTGTCACAGAAGGTGTTGCAGAGGATTACAAGGCAAAGATGTATGATCCTTACCCCGAAGAGCTTAGGACCTAAGTGAACAGCTTATATCCATATTCCTTGATGCATTTTATGACCATAAATTCATATAGAGTTGTCTGAACAAACTCTTTTTCAAGAAAATAATATTTATATATGAAAATCAACTTATTTCATTTCCCTATAGGAAAGGAATAAAAATGTAAGCAACACATTGATCAGGAAATGTTGATTGCCACAATTGTCACAAGCTTTTCAGTGGGCCAAATTTGTCAATGTAGAATAAAATTTACGTTAACATCAGCAAAGAAGAGCAGGAATCTGATGCAACCGCTTTCTTATGCAGCAATCTGTGGGGCCCAACTCCCTCTGGAGCCTTGGCCATTGCATCCTCATTTATATGAGTGTGTATTGATTGTACAATGGCACAAAATTGAAAAGTGGTGATTCATACCAGACCTTCGTCCATTTGACAAACTGGAGGGCACTGGCAGATTGTGGTCCATAGATCTCTGGCAGAATTTAAATAGTTCTGCAGTGTCCAGGGAAGGTTGCTAAGAAAAATGAGACTGTCCTGCAGGCTTACCTTGCACTTTGAAAGCAAATTGAGAGGAGTCTACACTTTCACTAGGAGACATAATGAAGTTGACAAGTCAAAAAAGTCCAAATACCAATGCAGTAGAAGTTGCGGACATCTAAGTCTACATTGCTGGAGGCCCAATGCCCTTGCTCATGATAGCAGTGTAGAAAAGAAGCCGCTCCACAGCAGGCAGACAGGTTATGCCAATTCATCGATGCTCACTTGCCCCAAGCCCTAACCCTTGATCAGTACCTCTGGATTTACCAGGTGTTTTTCTAGCCACTGGAGGGCTCACATTTTTTATGTTTTAAACTCAAAAGTAATATTAGGGGGGGAGGGGATGATGAAAAATTTCATCTGTTTTTGAGGATAAAGGCCAAAAGTATTATCTTAAAGCATGCTCACATCTGGACTGACCTGCATAGAGAACTCCGTGATAGGCAGTCCTGATTACTGTTTAATCCATTTCTGCACCATTTAATTGTGCTGAAATGCCCCAATCACTGACCATGTGATCAGCAATTAAAGACCAACAGACCTTCAACCACAATAAAAACCACGTTGTTTAAGTTGCCTAGATAAATTCAGGGCATTTTGTGTAACAGAGGTGATGACATACAGGGTATGTACAAATGTACACAGGCAGAAGAGAAGGAAGAAGGTGATCAAACATGTTAATAATGCAACTCCAGCAGAATTTGACCTTATCGCTAGATCATGCAGAGGTGGTTAAGGCTGAGTAGGATTTACAGATATTATTTTGGCCACCAGAGGGTTCCCATATTTTTTCATTTGTGCAACTGAAGCAGTGAGAGAGTGAAGAGGGTAGAAAAGACACTTTAAAAAATGTGTGAAAGCAATAAAGATCAAACAAAATGCATCCCCAAAGTAATGCCAATAATCCACCTGCAGGTCCAATTTCATTACTGTAAAATTCAGTGACTGCATTTTGCAGAAGGAAAATAGACATTTTCTGCACTGGTTGCAGTACCCTCATTCTTTTTTGCACCATTGCAC